>NC_091191.1:4480333-4820333 GCF_040958095.1 Procambarus clarkii
GGATGTGTTTTTCTTTCATTCATTAACGATGCAATTTTTGTTATCTGCGAGGCCGCTCCTTTGATGTGCTCGTGTTTGGGTTGTTTATCCTGTTTCTTCACTAGTTTACTTAATATATACACGCACACTCATACATGATTGAAAGTAATTAACTTCCTATTTTTATTATTCGTTACTGTCTGTTTCATTACATCCGTGAGGCAAAACCATTTACTTGCTTTGAGATGCTCACTTATTTATTCAATGTTGTGTTTGATCATAATTTATGCTAGCAGGTAAATGTTATTTCTTAACCTAATTCACGTGCATGACTTACATTAAATCATATATATGTGTTTACCTGCACTGCTAAGCACTCTTTGTGAGGGCTATATACGTAACCCATCTCTCGGTATATACACTCTCAAAGTTTACTTTAGTCATGGGTTATGTCCAGGACTAAACGATACTTACTGGTTGGTCAGTAGATGTGGCCTTAACCCTCTAGAGGTTGACTGGCCAAAAAAAAACAACACCAAGCCAAGAGAAAAGATATACACCTTACTTTAGTTTCCCTGTGTTAATAATACTTCATCATCGGGTCAAAAACAGAACAAATAACTGACAAGATCAAATAGATACAAAATATAAATAAAAGTTCAGAGTATTACAAAAGTCATCATAAATTAAAAGCAGCAAGAATGCATGAACATTATAAATAAACATATAAAATACCTTACAAACTCGATTAAGACAGCGTCTGGGATGATCTCAGCACGTAGGTTCGAATCCTCGTCACGGCCCTTGTGGATTTGTTCACCTTACAAACTACTTTGAGAAGTCGAATTGTGTAAACAAAAAGAAGTCGAGGACTCAACTTGGGCATCACTTTAGCACTATGACTAGATCTTAAGATAAGGTCACTGGCTCTACTCTAGATTCCCACCAAATCATTCGTTCGAGAAAGCTATTAACTATTGTGAACATTTGTGACCAGATTTTTTATTATCTTCAATGTATAATATATCATGTGATACCTCTCTCGCCTCCTGTTCAGGAAGTACACTCTGAATACACCGGGACGGTCCCAGTAATTTGGGTGTATTGCTGTGTCTAACGTGTAGTATATTGTGTACTTCTTGTGTTATTTTGAGCCATCACTCCTGCCTTGAAAGGGAAGGTGAGAACAGAGCAATATTCAAGGTGGTATAGTATACCTTGAGGTAAGTATACTCAGCTCATGGTGAAGATATACCTTTATCTTCTCACTAGGTGCCAATAACTCCCCAACGCAAATCTGTTTTATGAGGTGCTCCTCAGCCACAACAATTTACTGCCTTTTTTTATATTTTATCTCCCTTCTTTCACATTCTCTTCTCTCACTATCTTCTCCTCAGTACTTGCTCCCTGTCACTTTACATTACCCCCCCCCCCCCCGCGATATCTGACCAATCAGGCTGTGATTCATACGTCAGGCTGCGAGCAGCCGCGTCCAACAGTCTGGATCACCAGTCCAGCAACGAAGAGGCCTGGTCGGGGACCGGGCCGGGGAGACGTTGAACCCAGAAATCCTCGCAAGGTAACCGCAAGGTAAGGTAACCCCTTACCTCTGTGCCCTCCCAGAACATTCCCTCCATCTTCAATCCTCCACTTCCCTCCATCTCACCCCCCCCCTACCCCCACACACCCCTTCAATTATAGCATCTGAACGATAAAGTCGACCAGTCCCGCTAACCTTCCCCTATCATAACAACCGATCCTAAATTATCCGCTTCCTCTCTCTCTCTCTCTCTCTCTCTTTACCCTTTCTTTCTTCTTATCACACCCTTCACCTCTCGCCCAGTTCCCACACTCCTGTACTCGCATGAGTCAATAGGCCTTCTGTAGATTACCTTATTTCTATTCTCCGCCTCCCCCTCCGAACCTCATCCTCCTCCCCCTCTCCATCTTTCTCTCTGGCCGCACCACGCCTAACTCACAACAAGTTTGCCAGCTTCCCCGTGCATCATTCTCATGTGCTCGCCAACCATGGTTCACGCTACCTGGTGTCGACCACCTGGCTGGCTGGCTGCATGGTTGGTTCACTCACTGCTACAGGAACCGTCTCCCAAAGTGACTTGTCTTATCGCTCCACAGTTACCGATTGTTTTCTTGTTCACAGGTGTTGTGGTAGAATGGCTTGATATCCGAATACTATTTACCGGCTGGCTAGGTTCAACGAAGATTACAATGCGTTGCCAAACTTACGTAGTGGCTGGCGAGTGGTTGACATGATCTGTGCTGAACTCGGTTGCTAACTAGATAGTTAACGGGTTAAGTTGTTGACCGGGCGGTTAATAATGTGGTAGAGATGCTGTGTGGTTGACAGCGTGGCTGGTAATGTTGTTAAGTGACTCACTGGTTGACTCAGTGGCAAGTTTGCTCATTGCTATTAAGCTAGCTTTGAATACAGGAATACAAGCAACAGGCTGTTGCTTGGAGCGGCCCGCAGGCCCACATACCCACCACAGCCCGGTTGGTCCGGCAATCCTTGGAGAAAATGATCTAGCTTTCTCTTGAAGATGTCCACGGTTGTTCCGGCAATATTTCTTATGCTCCCGTAACGCTGACGAAACTACTGGCGAAAAAATTGGTGCAGAGAACATTTACTGCCTGAATCCCTTCAATTATACCGTAAATTATTGGAATTAAAGACAAAAATCCCTTAAATCTTATTTCTTGGACTGCAGGCAAGAAAATTACATCATAATTTACATCTGAAAAATAGTAGAAAAACTAGTTCTGGGTCAGCCTACCGACCTCACTCCTGGCGAGACTGGAGGGACGGTAGAATGTACAACATAGACCTAACAAAAGTCGGGATGCAATAAGTATTCAAAGGTACAACTATAGCCATGAAGGGCCAAAGGCTTTTCAAGACGTCTTCAAGAAAATTTAGCCTGAAGGTAGTTAAGTTACCAGGATCCATAATCGTGTTCAAGAGAGAACTTGATAAATACCCATATATTATACATGATCAACTGGGCTGTGATGCATACATTTAACTTATAGCTGCAAGCACCAACAGCTTGGCTGATGGGTCGCCAAGCAAGAACTATGGTTAGCGACCGAGACTTTTGTTTCCTAAAACAAAATCTCTATCTGAATTGTGTTTTATTCTTAATACCTCAGTAATTTCGACTTTGTGATAAGTAGCTGCGAAAGACACGATCTTCTTGCTTTAAGGTCGGGTGGAGCTGTGTTGTTTACTTCATTCTTCTCCATAAAACTTGTAAGTTGATTCCTTAACACCCTCTCAAAAATCTTAATGATGTGTGATGTTTGTTCGACCACCAGGGAGCCGGTCGGCCGAGCGGACAGCACGCTGGACTTGTGATCCTGTAGTCCTGGGTTCGATCCCAGGCGCCGGCGAGAAACAATGGCCTCCACCCCCAGAAACTTCCTGGGGGTGGAGGCCTGGTCGAGGACCGGGCCGGGGGACACTAAAAAGCCCCGAAATCATCTCAAGATAACCTCAAGATAACCATTGCTACCCTACGTTCCTTGTGAGGTGGAGGAACACCCGTAGTTCTTAATGTCTGAGGGACGTCCAATGACTACACTTTTCCTTCATATTATACAGAGTGCTCGTAAAATGGTACTTAAACTGCTTATAACTCCTTTTCAAAGACTTTTTGTTTTTTTTAATACTCAACACATAACTTTCAGTGATGTTGACAAAGATTAATTTTAACAGTTTTTGTAATATAATATTATCTATCATTCATTGATCTGTTAATATCTATCGTTCGCCTCATATTTAGGAGTCGAGTGACTCATAGAATTGTATTTTAATTTTTTTTAAATTTTGCCCCGAGGGGCGAGTTTATTGGGCAGCGCCACTCATCTTGTGAGTGGACATACCGCCATAGCAGCATATACAACACTCCCCAATAGGAAGAAAACCCGCTGGGTTGTTCATCCTGTCACTTGTACCCAGACCTGTAGTTGTGGCTGGGTGACTAGTTAGGTAGTTGATAGGCTGTTGATGAGCTTGATGAGTTGATAGGCTGTGTGGCTATGATTCTTGGCCCATGTTCCCCTTGTCACGACCTGCTCCCCCCCCCCCCTCTGTAATACCCGGTTATCATGGCGGCCAAGATTCCACTCCAGAAGAGACTGCTTCATTTACATACTGTATCTATTTTACATAAAGTATCAGCTTGATTTACTTTACCTTCCCGGCCTCGCTCTCCTCTTCCCTCCTTCCCAATCTCCATTTCTCTCTTCTTGACGTTACCTTGAATTGGGTACAGGGATCAATGACCCCTGCTGTCCGGTCTCTTGACTAGGCCTCCTGGTTGACGATCTGTACGCAGCGTGATCCAAGAGTCACAGCCCGGTTGATCATATACCTTTTAGATGTGTTAATCATGTACCCTCTTGAACGGTGAAAGAGGCAGGTAGCCTAGTTATGCCCCTTATATTTAAAGGAGGTAAGTTCTAAAGCCTTGGGCCATTGTTTATATAATTGTCCCTTAAGTGTATCTATTGTACTGCAAATTGTCAATGGTTTTATTATATATTTCTACATAGTGTCATGTCTCCTGGTCTGGCCAGGAGGTATTTCAATGTGCAGATTTGGAAC
The DNA here is from genome assembly GCF_040958095.1 of Procambarus clarkii. Taxonomy (NCBI): domain Eukaryota; kingdom Metazoa; phylum Arthropoda; class Malacostraca; order Decapoda; family Cambaridae; genus Procambarus; species Procambarus clarkii. The sequence continues at coordinate 4,484,940 of NC_091191.1, forward strand.
AAATTTCCCTAATATTTTCCTCCTCTACTCTCTCCCACTTTCTTCCCTCCTCCCACCTCCTCCTCTCTCTCTCTCTCTCTTTGTTTCCCAAGTAATGTGGTGCACTTTTCTTCCCGTCTCTCTGTTCCGGGATTTCCGTCATCGCCCTTTTCTTGCCCTCTCCTCCATTCTCTCTCTTCCTTATATTAATAACTCCAATCTTCTTTTATACTTCTTCTTTGTCCGGGGTCTTCTATATTATCCTTGCTTTTCTTCCCTCTCCTTCCTGATCCAGCATCATGGTGCCTCTTCCTGACACCTTCACTTCTCTCCTCTCTCTTCCTGACACCTTCACTTCTCTCCTCTCTCTTCCTAACACCTTCACTTCTCTCCTCTCTCTTCCTAACACCTTCACTTCTCTCCTCTCTCTTACTGACACCTTCACTTCTCTCCTCTCTCTTCCTAACACCTTCACTTCTCTCCTCTCTCTTACTGACACCTTCACTTCTCTCCTCTCTCTTCCTAACACCTTCACTTCTCTCCTCTCTCTTCCTAACACCTTCACTTCTCTCCTCTCTCTTACTGACACCTTCACTTCTCTCCTCTCTCTTCCTAACACCTTCACTTCTTTCCTCTCTCTTCCTGACACCTTCACATCTTTCCTTCCTCCTTCATTTCTCTCCTTCGCCACCACTGGCCTCCCCCCCCCCCACACACACAACACAAGCGGTGAGAACAAAGCGGAGACAAATATTGACACGTTATCCCAGCCGAGGAACAAAACACACACACGACGCCACTCTTAATTAATCGTTTTGGACGGAGCCTATTTTCTCCTCCTACTGCACCTCCTGGCACGTCTTATTTGTTCTCAAGGGTTCCTGGCCCTCTTGTGCCAACTGTGCCACACACCAGGTCTGATGCCAAGCATTCCTGGCCCTCTTGTGCCAACTGTGCCACACACCAGCACTGATGCCAAGCATTCCTGGCCCTCTTGTGCCAACTGTGCCACACACCAGCACTGATGCCAAGCATTCCTGGCCCTCTTGTGCCAACTGTGCCACACACCAGCACTGATGCCAAGCATTCCTGGCCCTCTTGTGCCAACTGTGCCACACACCAGCACTGATGCCAAGCATTCCTGGCCCTCCTGCGACGATAGTGTCACGTCTGGGGCTGTTCCTTATAGTTATCAAATGATCGATGCGCAGGATATAGACACACAACAAAAGACACAAAAATGATTTCATAGACACCTTGGGTCTGGATAGTAAGATTGAATGAAAATAATTATGTCCTTCGCGGATTCATATTTTGGGTCACTTAAAATCTCATTCTCTTCCACGTCTTTCCAATCAAAGTCAATCGTCAATGACAAAACCTACTCTCTGTACGCACCTTTAAGCCTCATCTATTATCATCCTCCATTCATGGAATAATTACATGTAAACTGCAGCTAATCTATCTAGATATGCCTCATTTTCCCTCACCATAACTTTCCCATATTTCAATTTGATACTTTACCATAACCTCCCCCATGTCTTGCTCCCCTTCTCCCGCCTCTTCCACACCCACTTCCCTTCACGTTTCCCTTTCCTTGCAGCCTACTGGTTGGTCTCTATCTTACCACACTCCTCTTTCCTACCCCTTCCCCTCCCTTGCAGCATCTTGTAAGCCTCTTACCCCATAACCCCCTCGACCCTCCCTCGTCTCCTGTTGCTACACACGCTCTTCTTTTTCCCGTATTTTCTTTATACAGCCCCCCCCCCCCATGCCTCCTTCCTCACTTCACGCACTTCCTCTCCCTGTCTACCCTCTTACACCCCCCCCCTTGTTCCCTCTCCCTGATCTTCCTGCCCTCAAGCGCCCTGTTAGCCTCGTTTCACTACCTCCTGGTTCCTGGTGACACCAGCCACGTTAGTCAGTCATTTATTATGCACCCCATACCCATCCCGTGGGCGGTGGTGGACCCCATACCCATCCCTGTGGTAGAAAGGCCCCATACTTCCACAGCCTCTAACATTCCTCTACTGAGGTTCTGCCTTCCTGCTCCTCAGGCCGAGGAGTCAACAGTCTGGTCAACCCCCTCCTACCACCCAACACATGCTCAGCCTGGCAACCATCTTGCCAGGACACTAACCCGCACGTGGAGACTATAATCCGTGTAAAAGGAGAGGCCTGCACAATTAATACGGCCAGGAACGTCAGTCGACAACAAGTGCGGTCAAGGCGAGGAGCGGCACTGGGTCAGTCTTAAAGCTGTACCATTTACCCAGAGGTCAAAGGTCAAACGCTCCGGTTGTTTGGGCACTGCTAACGTCATTGGTGATCTCCCTTGCTGTTATTCCACATTTAAGAGTTTAATTTATCGCCAGTTTTTCCGACGGCCGCTAAATGGCTCGAACACCGAGCTTTTAAACTCTGCGCACCTAAAATATTTTATATTATTCGCATCCAATAAACATCACAGAAATTAGTGGGAAATATATTTGTGAAATGGGTCGGTGAAAATAGATGGTGGTATTAATGTCCCGAGAATAGACATTACATATTACTACCATTACCAGAAGTTAGTAACAGTAATATAAATAGAAGCAGTAGTAGGAGGAGAAGTAGAAGTAGATTTAGTAATATTTGTAGTAGTAACGGCAGCAGGAACAACAGCAACTGTAGTAGTAGTAGTAGTAGTAGTAGTAGTAGTAGTAGTAGTAGTAGTAGTAGTAGTAGTAGCAGCAGCAGCAGTAGCAGTAGCAGTAGCAGTAGCAGTAGCAGTAGCAGCAGCAGCAGCAGCAGCAGCAGCATCAATAGCAGTATCAGTAGAAATGTCAATCTATTTACTTCAGGTTTCATCAATACATACTGCTTGCTGGGTGGAGCAGAGACCCGGAAACTTTATTATATATAAACTTCAGTCAGTCGGATGACGTCAAGACCGTCACAGTGATTTATCCTCATAAACGGTGACGTCACGCAGGGCCAGACGGAAAGCCATGACGTCAGTGTGAGGTCAGTGAGTCACAGTCATCAGCCGTCTATCCTCTGGCAACACGGTATGCCAACCTTTTGTTATGTCTGCCAAGGGCCCTTGTGCACAACTCTGTGTGTGTGTGTGTGTGTGTGTGTGTGTGTGTGTGTGTGTGTGTGTGTGTGTGTGTGTGTGTGTGTGTGTGTGTGTGTGTGTGTGTGTGTGTGTACTCACCTAGTTGTGTTTGCTGGGGTTGAGCTCTGGATCTTTGGTCCCGCCTCTCAACCGTCAATCAACTGGTGTACAGGTTCTTGAGCCTACTGGGCTCTATCATATCTACATTTGAAATTGAGTATGGAGTCAGCCTCCACCACATCACTACTTAACGCATTCCATTTGTTAACTACTCTGACACTGAAAACATTCTTTCTAACGCCTCTGTGGCTCATCTGGGTACTAAGTTTCCACCTGTGTCCCCTTGTTTGTGTTCCACCCGTGCTGAAGAGTTTGTCTTTGTCCACCCTGTCAATTCCCCTGAGAATTTTGTAAGTGGTTATCATGTCTCCCCTTACTCTCCCCTGTGTGTGTGTGTGTGTGTCCGTGTACTCACCTAGTTGTGTTTGCGGGGGTTGAGCTCTGGCTCTTTGGTCCCGCCTCTCAATCGTCAATCTACTGGTGTACAGATTCCTGGGCTTCTCGACCTCTGTCATATCTACATTTGAAACTGTGTATGGAGTCTGTGTATATATATGAATCTTCTCTATATTTCTTATCTACCGCTTCACTATAAGAGTTGAAAAATTAACTCTCCAAAGCATTTTTAGTTTTATTATGGTCTGACGCTCAAAGTTGCATCTCGTTGACGCTGTCAACATTCTCAAAGGCAGAGTAGAAGTGAATACTATTTCCCTATTGTTGTTGTTGATTTAGATTTAGCTACTCAGAACGAAATGTCTATGTAGCACGGGCTATGGTGAGCCCGTAATACTATTTCGGTGAAACAGGCGAATATATAACACGCGTGTCTACCTTGCGTAGCTTCCGGGGTTGAACAGCCCCGCGGCCCGGTCTCCGACCAGGTCTCCCGGTTGGTCATCTGGTCAACAAGGCCGTTGGACGCGGCTGGACGCAGCCTGACGCATGAATCACAGGCTGGTTGATCAGGTATTTTTTGGAGGTGTTTATCGAGTGAGGTGAAGTGTCTCATGAATCAATAGGACATTGCATCGTATACCCATCTCTTATGTTTCAAAGATGGCGGGCAGTATGTTGGATCTTCCGTCCTAGTGTGGAAGACGACCATGTGTAGCCTAGCTGGCTGGCTGGCTGGCTGGCTGGCTGGCTGGCTGGCTGGCTGAGTAGCTGGCTGGCTGGCTGGCTGGCTGGCTGGCTGGCTGGCTGGCTGAGTGGCTGGCTGGCTGGTTGGCTGGCTGGCTGGCTGGCTGGCTGGCTGGCTGGCTGGCTGGCTGGCTGGCTGGCTGAGTGGCTGGCTGGCTGGTTGGTTGGCTGGCTGAGTGGCTGGCTGGCTGGTTGGTTGGCTGGCTGGCTGGCTGGCTGGCTGGCTGGCTGGCTGGCTGGCTGAGTGGCTGGCTGGCTGGCTGGCTGGCTGGCTGGCTGGCTGGCTGACTGGCTGGCTGGCTGGCTGGCTGGCTGGCTGGCTGGCTGGCTGACTCTTGAAGGTTGACTGAGTTTGACGAGCGGAGCCTCACCGATATCTCCAGTCTTATATTGTCGCGGTGTCTCTCGATTCTTATTTTAGTGTTGCTTGTCAGGACGTCTCTGGCGATGATCTGGTTGTATGTGTGGAGACAATATGTTCCTTGACGCGGCCTTTTTTTATCGTGCCTCTGCAAAATGTATACTAGAAAAAGGGAACTTTCTTCGATACAACAGCAGGTTCGTCTGTCCATTCGCCCAGTAGTTTCTATAAGTACTATCACTTTTGGCTGACAGGTTGGAATATTACCAGTCAGGAGATAATTACAAAACATACAATCCCAGCAACGGTTATAAGCTCACCAATATTAAGAAAACACGCGCTGGATTTCACTCGAATATAAAGCGAATTGCAATCAATTTAACAATAGTGCAAAGCATTATACCTTTTAAATGACAATTGAGAGTTAAGAATAAAGCACTGTGTGGGAGATAGCAGTACTCAGGCTGGAGTAGAACCCAGATATCAATGATAACAGCACATGCTGATAATCCTAATGTCCAAGATAGCAGTCGAGCACTCGACTCTCCCAAGTCGAGCCTAGCCTCGGGCCGGGCTTGGGGAGTAGAAGAACTCCCACAACCCCATCAAGCAGGTATCAAGCAGGTATCAAGCAGGTATCAAGCAGGTAGCAGCACTTATACAAAGTAGGTCTAATAAATTTAACTTAGATATATAAAACCATATAAAAGTGTAATACATTACCAGTATTGATGATGATAAATATCTTTATAATATATTAACAGCGAGTTTATTCTTCAAAATTACTGGTTATTAATTTATTGAAAACTGGTAGGCCTAATATCATTCTAATGATGATATTAAATCGTGACTCATCAAGGAACAGATAAAATGCCCACAATTCGAATTTTCGGCGATGACTCAAATAATTCGTTTCTGATTAGATTCAATCAGATCTATAAACAAAGTGAATTTACCAATTATTTTCATAATTATTTTAATAAATTTGATTCGACATTTGTGATGCATAAAAATATTAAATTATTCAAGCATTAAAACAACTGACTCGGAAATTCAACTAATGAAAATAAACGAGATTATTCGTCCGTAAACATCATTGTTGGATGAGGCCTACAAGGACTCTAATTATCATATCAGCCTACAAAAATAGGGTGATAGTAGGGGATGATGATCGCGGATGATGCTACTATTACCTGGCCTCATTACACACAGAAATCACAATAGCGTGATACATCAAATGAACAAATCCACAAGGGCCGTGACGAGGATTCGAAACTCTGTTGACCATGTCGTAGCTCAGTCGATTAAGGTAGCGTCTGGGATGCTCCCGGACGTAGGTTCGAATCCTCGTCACGGCCCTTGTGGATTTGTTCACCTGGCCTCATCTCTACAAAGGTGATCAGGAGCGTCTCCAGGGACTCCAACATATGTGTGTATATAATATAATCCTGGAAGGTTATAGATCAAGTCTTAGTTCATGTTCTTTGTATGTAGGCAACAGGCTTCTCGACTGAGTTATCCCTAGACCGGCCTGACCCAACGCCGTGTTTTGGGGAGTAGATGAACTCCCACACCCACGTCAGGAATGATCAAGATATACTCCAAGTATACTCCAGGTATACTCCAGGTAAACTCACTCCCACCAAATTATCATCTACTCACTCCCTTCACTTTTTGTTTTTACTTCCTTCGACCTTTCTTTCGTTCTTTCATCCCTCCCTTCCTCCTTTACTTCTTTATTCCTTCCATTATGCCATCCTCCCTCCTCCTCCTCCTCCTCCTCCTCATTCTAAGCAATTAAAATTATTTATAGACTTAATCCATTAATTTTCAAACGTCATCTGTAACTGATCACACCAAAAACGATTATGTGCCCGGGGCCACACTAGGTACCAGTGCTTGGGGCCACACTTAAGTACCAGTGCTTGGGGCCACACTTAAGTACCAGTGCTTGGGGCCACACTTAAGTACCAGTGCTTGGGGCCACACTTAAGTACCAGTGCTTGGAGCCACACTTAAGTACCAGTGCTTGGGGCCACACTTAAGTACCAGTGCTTGGGGCCACACTTAAGTACCAGTGCCCGGAGCCACACTAAGTACCAGTGCCCGGAGCCACACTAAGTACCAGTACCCGCAGCCACACTAAGTACCAGTGCCCGGAGCCACACTAGGCACCAATGCCCGCAGCCACACTAGGCACCAGTGCCAAGGACCCCACTAGGCATCTTACTGGCGAGAGAGAACGCGCCAAGTAACTAAAGAAACGCCACACGATCTTTAGAGTTCAACTTAGAAGCAAACTCCATTAGAACACCTTCACAACTTCTGGTAGGATTGGTCCACTCACTGGAGAGAGAGAGACTTTCACAGGGGTAACGTGCGAGTGTCTGTCAAGACCCACGATTACCTCGGCAGTCTTAGCTTCCCTCGACCACCTGCCTGTACGGGTTATTATTGAAATCTTTATTGACAAAAATTAATTACAATTTTGCCTAATCCGAGGAATTCAATTAGGTCTTATTAGAGTGAGGATAATGGTGGTATTCATTGTCACACAGGACAGAGGGTCATACACAAGATAATAGGTCTAAACTGTAGGCTGAAGCGTGCGTACACACACACACACACACACACACACACACACACACACACACACACACACACACACACACACACACACACACACACACACGTGGAGGCTGACTCCATACACAGTTTCAAGTGTAGATATGACAGAGCCCGATAGGCTCAGGAATCTGTACACCTGTTGATTGACGGTTGAGAGGCGGGACCAAAGAGCCAGAGCTCAACCCCCGCAAACACAACTAGGTGAGTACAACTAGGTGAGTACACACACACACACACACACACACACACACACACACATATATATATATATAATGGATACAATCAACTACATTAGACTCTATACACGTTTCAATGTACGAATATGTAAATCCAACTTTCTATTGTGCACTGCCACACAAGGGCAGGGGGCGGTTTCATAAGAGATGCAACTTTAAAATAAAATAAATAAAATTGTTCTTTATTCTTTAAAATGGACAAGCAAATTTAGGATAAATTGTTAGGATGTCGTCCAGTGCACCAGATTCAATGAAATAGTTACACAGTCCGTGGTACAATAGGCCAGGAGGTCTAAAGTCTTTCACGGTTTCATATTCAACAATATAGTGTTCTAGTGAATGTCTTAAAGGTTTGTCGCAGAGTTTACAGTCTGAATATTCTGGTAGTGGCTCAGCCTCACTAACCTGCCAGATGTGTCTATAGCCTAGGAGAATTCGCGCAATGACTATATCACATTGCCTGGTCCGGTTACTGTGCTGACCATACAAATACCTATTATTACAAAACTTGTCATAACTTTTAATACTGCAGCTTTCAGGTTTTCGGGCATTATTTAAGTTCTTCTAAATCTGAAGTAATTTCTTTAATTTGTATGTTTCTAATAATTGCATTAGATAGCCAAAGTAATAATCAATGTTTTCTTTCCTGCAAGCCTCATTGGCCAATCGATCTACAAAGTCATATTTTCCAACTCCAACATGGGATGGGATCCACACAAATTTTATACAAAAGTTATTATCATTGGCAAAAATTACATTCCATTTAATATTACAAGCTACTTCAGACATACATGGTGATGGGTTATTTAAGGACTGCAGAGCACTTTTAGAGTCACAGAATATTACTCCACCATCATTGAGCTTATTAAGGTACTCAGTGGCTAGATAAATACCCAATAGCTCAGTCTGTGTCCTGCTTGCCCAGTCGTTCGTGTGTACAGTCTTGTACGTGAGACCCTTTGTAGCCTCTAGCGGCCACTAAGAGCCTCAAGAGCGACCACTAAGAGCCTCAACAATAGGGGATTAAGACCACTCCCTCAGAGACTCCTGTGAGGCTTAACTTGGGTATCCACACGATTACTACCTCCAACTAAGTCTTTCTCAGCCTTCGCATTAGGAATGTTAGTCCAGTGTTTAAAGAAATCTGAAGACGTTGAACGTATGTATGTGCGAGATTACACCAGCCATTGAAGATTTCTGGTATCCTAACCATTTGTAAACCTAAGAATAACACAAATACACACACACACATTCCTACTCCTTATTCCCTGTCTTATCCCCACTGGTTTCCCCCTCCCTCCTCTCCTTCTTGCGCTCCAATTTCTCACTGTCAGTCGACTTGCTCCTCGCCTGTGTAACATGAAGCTCCGGCAAGACAACCAACACCCAGTCTCTACCCTGCTGCACAACTGACCGATATTAGACCGGGGATGGAAGGGGGGATGGAAGGAAGGAACGAAGGAAGAAAGAAATGGATAGAGGAACAAAAGAAACCTGGATGAATAAAATATCTAGAGAAAAAAGGGATGGAATAAAGAGAGTAGGCTGAATAGGAAGCGGAGAGAATGATGGAGAGGAGTCGTTGTGCAACACTGTCATATGGGCACAGGAAAACTTTTCGGGAAGATTACGAGACAGCGGCGAGGTAATCAGAGAGAGTCGTGGTATTCTGAAGGCGGGGAGGAGGTGGTGTGGGGTGGAGGGAAGGCTTTGTGGGAGGGAGGCAGGGAGGGAAGAGGTTCTGGACGGTGGACAGAAGGGGTTGTGGAGACTGAGGGATGCCCAAGACCTCTGGAGGCTTTACGGTTCAGGGTTCCCTTTAACCATTGGGGTCACTCAGGCTTTATCCACGAGTACAGTTTTCCGCAAGAGGAGAAGCTACGATGTCCACCCGACCATAGTCTGCTAGCACAGACTCGTTGTCAATTTACCGGCTGCTGGTTCGCCGGGTCACTGATCGTTCAGAATGGAGAATATCATACAGGAAGTCAAACCCTACGAGGGAAACTCTGCTGCTGGTCACAACCACCCGCCCACGTCCCCATTAAGCGAAATGAGTTGTTTGTTGTTGTTTTACATTCAGCCACTCGGAACAAAAAAATTCCAAGATTTGGGAATAATGATGCCTGACGACCTAACGTTTAGGGAGCATAATCAAGCAAATATTGTGTCAGCCAGAAAAATGATAGGATAGATTACGAAAACTTTCAAATCCAGGGATCCCATTACAATGGTTGTACTCTTCAAGTCACTTGTGTTGTCCCGTCTTGAGTACTGCTCGGTACTCACTTCCCCCTTCAGAGCAGCAGAGATGGCTGAAATAGAGGGAATACAAAGAACATACACGCATGCAAAGACACGATACCTGGAGCATACCTGGAGAGGGTTCTGGGAGTTCGACTCCTCGAGCCCGGCCCGAGGCCAGGCTCAATTTGTAACAACTTGGTCCAACAGGATGTTGCTTGGAGCGGCCCTCAGGCCCACATATCCACTACAGCCAGGTTGGTCCGACACTTCTTGCAAGAACTTATCTAAGTGCCTCGTGAATACAGCCAGTTTTGTTCCAGTCATATTTGTAATGCTTGCTGGGAGGGTGTTGAACAGCTGTGAACTTCTGATGTTCAGACAGTGTTCTCTGATTGTGCCTATAGCACCTCTACTCTTCACTGGTTCTATTCTGCATTTCCTTCCGTACCTTTCGCTCCAGTATGATGTTATTCTACTGTGCAAATGTGGGCCCCTGGTTTTCAAGTATTTTCCATAAATATATATATATTATTTGATACCTTTCTCGACTCCAGAGGAGTTGAGAGAGTACATTTTCCAGTACATTTTCCAGAGAGTACATTTTAAGAGCTTTGAGAAGGTCCCAATAATTTAGATGATTTATCGTTTGTATGCGTGCCGTATATGTTCTCTGTATTCCCTCTAAGTCAGAGATCTCGCCTGCTCTGAAAGGGAAAGTGAGTACCGAGCAATACTTAAGACGGGACAGCACCAGTGATTGAAATAGTATTAGTATTGTTGTGGGGGTCTCTGGATTTGAACGTTCTCATAACCCATTCTATCACTGTCCTGGCCGCCGCTACATTTGCTCGGTTATGTTCACTAAATGCCAGGTCGTCAGACAACATAATTTCCAGATCTTTTACATGTTGCTTTCCTTCTATGAGTAGGTCTGAGTGTGTCCAGTACCCTGTGTTTCGTTTAAGTTCTTCGTTTCCACCATACCTAAGTACATAGAACTTGTTACCGATAAACATCATGTTATTTTCAGTTGCCCAATCGAAGACTTTATTAATATATGCCTTCAGTTTTTCAGTGTCTTCTACAGAGGAAATTTTTATGTTGACTTTGTAATAATCTGTAAAGGATGACACGAAGCTGACTAGTATTTTTGTCTATATCCGAGATAAGAATGAGAAATAGCAGCGGTGCAAGGACTGTGCCCTGGGGTACAGACGTTTTCACTTCACTTGGGATTGATCTTATTTGATTGACCATCACTCTCTGCATTCAGTTTGACAGAAAGTTGAAAATCCAACGTCCCACCTTACCCGTTACATGTACATGTGTCGAATGCCTTTGCAAAGTCTGTGTATACAACATCTGCAATTTGTTTTTTTTCTAAGGCTTCTGTGATTTTGTCATAGTGGTTGAGTAACTGTGACAGACAGGATCTTCCCGCTCTGAATCCATGTTGTCCTGGGTTGTGTAGTTCATTATTTTCCATAAAAATGTTAATTTGATTCCTAATCATTCTTTCAAAAACTTTTATTATATGTGATGTTAGTGCAACTGGTCTATAAATTTTTGACAACGCTTTACTACCCCCTTGTGCAGAGGAGCTATACCTGCTGATTTAAGTGCAGCTGGTGCCTCCCCTGTATCCAGGCTCTTTCTCCATTTTACACTGAGCGCTCACGCTACTGGTACATTACATTTCTTTCCGAATATTGAATTCCACAAGTCCAGGCCCAGGGGCTGAGTGCATGGGCATATTGTCAATTTCTCTTTCAAAGTTTTCTGCGTTCGTGTTAATATCAATTATATATAATATCAGGGAGGGACAGCAGATGGAGCAGTACAATCTCTCAGGCTAACCATAGCCCGTGCTTCTTGTCCCGCTCCTGTGCCAGGTAAGTTACGGGCTCACCATAGCCCGTGCTACTTGGAACGTGTTCCGAGTAGCTGAATCTATAACAACAACAACAAGCAGATGGAATACAGTCGCACACAAACAACCCCCTGAAGAAATTCCTCACCTGGAGAACATGCAGATAACATTTACTACCCAGACTCCATTTAATACAACACTGAGATTATTGGAACCGCTTACAATAGCCCCAAAAGTACTCCCTGGAGTGCCGGTGAGAGACGTTATGACCAGCATGAGGACAATATTAAGAGGACCCAGTTCCAAATCTGCACGCTGATAAAGGTACGGGAGAATAGAAAGAGGTGGAGAGAGAAGAGGATGGGAAAAAGAGAAGAGAGGGATAAAAGGATGGTGAAAAGGAAGGCGAAGCAAAGGAAGAACAGGCTGGAGAAGAAGAAGAAGGTGAGGGAATGGGTGAAGAGGAAAGAGAGGGATAAGAGGAGGGGGAGTGAAAAGTGGAAGAACACAAAGTGATAATGAAAGAGTAAGAAAAAAAAAGAGGGAGGAAAAAAGCGTCGAGGATAAACCAAAATTAGGGAACTTTAGACAACTTTTAATCGGCTCAGACTTTCTCCACCATTACTCAGACACGGACAGAGACCTGTCACCCGCCTGTGTCACCCGCCTGTTTCACCCGCCTGTGTCACCCGCCTGTGTCACCCGCCTGTGTCACCCACCCACCTCTAGTTCCCTCCATCTTGAGGTTATTTTGAGATGATTTCGGGGCTTAAGTGTCCCCGCGGCCCGGTCCTCGACCAGGCCTCCGCCGCCAGGAAGCAGCCAGTAGCAGCTGTCCGAGGTACCTACCTATTTACTGCTATGTAACAGGGGCATGAGAGTGAAAGAAACATTTTGCCCATTTGTCTCCGCCTCCACCGGGGATCGAACCCGGAACCTCAGGACTACGAATCCGAAGCGCTGTCCACCCAGCTGTCAGGCGCCACAATACTGGTTTACTTCACGTGAACTCGTGCCTCTGTAGTGCACTTCTTGATGCTCAAGGACACTTCCTCGAACATTTATTAACTAAAATATATATAAAAATATATATAGAGGGTTAAAAAGTCTCTTAGGCTAGGCCTCCCTTCCCCCCCCCCCTTGGCAGGATTTTCTTGGCAGTTCGCTAGCTAATATTTCTTATTTTCTACGTGAATTCTTTGACGCATTTGTCGGTTAATATATGAGGATATTTAGTAGATTTTTACCCTTATTTTTATTCGTAATGACCACAACAGACTAACAGATATTCTCTGTTAGAGGTATACAGTGCGTAGATAGATATATAGATATACAGATATCCGTAGATATACAGATAGAGTGCTCAGAATTTTTCAAATCCTAAAATGTTACGCTCATTACGAATCAAAATACGGGTGAAAATCTTATACAGTTATCATAGTTTGAAATTTCACATTTCACTATCATTAAAATTTTAAAACCTTTCACAGTTTTTAATATTTATGCAATCTTTCTTAACAATAAGTAGACCTATTATATATAATCCATCCCAACACCTTCAACGGCTACCATCCTCAACAACACCATCAATAACACTCAGCCTTACACCAACACCATCAACAATCATCACCACACCATCAACAATCATCACACCATCAACAATCACCACACCATCAACAATCACCACACCATCAACAATCATCACACCATCAACAATCATCACCACACCATCATCACCACACCATCAACAATCATCACCACACCATCAACAATCATCACACCATCAACAATCATCACCACATCATCAACAAACCTCACCACACCATCAACAATCATCACAACAACATAATCAACTGACCATACACACACACACCCATAACCCTCTCATCACCGCTACAATAATGGAAGCCAATAGCAACAGCAGTAGCAGTAGCGCAGCAGGACTGAGGGAGAGAAGGAGGGAGGGAGCTCCCTCCCTCACTCTACCTTGTGGAGTGAGGGAGTAAGGGAGGGAAGGGAGGGAAGGGAGGGCCACAATCCGTGCAGCAGTGTTCAGGGTAAACAAGGAGCAACGTGTCCAACTTTACTGCCAGACTCGCCTCGTAATTTTGTAGCCGGATTAAAGTTCGAGATGCAAGAAAATGAGTTAAGAATTACAAATTGCTTCCTCCCCTCTCCCCCCCTCCTCTTCCCCCTCCCTCGCCTTTACCCTTTCTCTGGACCTTCTGTTCCTCCCCCACCTCATTTTCTCTCCCTTTAAACTTCATGTAGCTTAACCCTCTCCCCTTCCTACCCCACTAACCCCTTTCCCCCCTCACACCTCTCCCCCATATCTCTTTACCTAAATTAACCTCGCCCTTCCCTGGCACAAATTTCACGACCAAAGATCACATTCACTTCAAAAAATCTACCACTTACGGGCTATTCATGCCCGTGCCACCTCTTAGGTGGCTTAATCTTCATCAATCAATCAATCTGGCACCAGCCCGGGCAAGGGGAGCGCTGGGAATGGAAGAACTCCGGAAACCCTTTCCAGGTAAATCTCCAGACCGGGAATTTGTTTCTCTTCTAACCCCCCCCCCCCCCCGCCTCCCTGCTACTTGGGTTGCACGGTAGAGCGACGATCTCACTCCACGCTGGTCGGCGTTCAATCCCCGATCGTCCAAGTGGTTGGGCACCATTCCTTCCCCCCGTCACATTCCTAATCCTTATCCTGACCCCTTCCCAGTGCTATATAATCATAATGACTAGGCGCTTTTCCCCCCGATAGTTCCTTCCCCCCCCCCACCCCCGATAGTTCTGATCCTCCTCTTCCACTCCCAAAAATCTTCCTCCTCTTTCCAGCCCCTAAAGTTTCTTCCTCCGTCTATCCCTACTCGCCCTCTGAAGTTTCTTCTATTGTCTCTTCTCCATTCTTTCTCTGTACTGTGTTAAATCTACTAATGTTTAGCACCCCGATAAGCAGCACGAAAGTGGAAGAGCCGGACAGCTTCTTTATACGTGATGTCTAAACCCCCTATAAATTATAATCTATATCAACACCTCTGCAATTTTGAAAGAGAAATAAGACAAATTTTGTTCATTTGATGCATCACGTTAGTGTGAGATCTGTGTGTAATGATGTAAGGGCGAAGAGGGAGAACGGCCTATTGACATAGCTCGGGTGCAGGGGGGAGTTGTGTAAAATCCTGGTTTGTGCCTCGGAGAGGCTACAGGATCCAGTAAGTTCAGTAGAACTTCGGTTTCAACCCTTTTAACCCTGTCGTAGCTCAGTCGATTAAGGCAGTGTCTGGGATGCTCCCGGACGCAGGTTCGAATCCTCGTAACGGCCCTTGTGGATTTGCTCAGAAATAGACAGCATGCCCATGCACTCAGCCCCGGGTCCAGACTCCTGGAACTTAATATTTATAAAGAAATACAAACTGATTTATAAAGAAATGCAAAATGCTAGTCTAGGTGTACAGCCAGTGTCGAATCACTGCGTACCACTGCGGGATGCACAGGCCGGCCCTGAATCTGGGGGCCAGATTCACGAAGCAGTTACGCAAGTACTTGCGAATGTGTACGTCTTTCCTCAATCTTTGACGGCTTTGTTTACATTTATTAAACAGTTTACAAGCAAGAAAACTTCAGAATCAACTGTTGTTATTGTTATAAACAGCCTCCTGGTGCTTCGGGGCTCATTAACTGTTTAATAATTGTGAACAAAGCCGCCAAAGATTGAGAAAAGATGTACAGGTTCCTAAGTGCTTGCGTAACTGCTTCATGAATTTGGCACCAGATTCATTATTTCTGTTGCATGATGTATGTTGAGGGTACCAGGCCCAGAGAAGTAGGCAATAAAAATGATCTGAAGTGTATTTTAAAACCTGGTTTACTGAGATCTTGTTCAGCCTAAGGCGAGAACGAGCACTTCCTCGACGCGTTCTTAAACTCACGTAAAGATTATGAAACCGGGTCTCTGTAATACACAATGTTTACTTCGCTGCACAAATTGACAATTTTATCAGCAGGTTTAAGGGTAGTAAACCTGTAGTGTGTTTCTATTACTGTAATATAAATTGGTAGAGCAATATTTAGTTCAACAAACCCTAATCCAATTACAGTATACCCTGCAGCGCTACTCAATGACCCTTCACTCGTACATATGTTCCTAACAAAAGATTAAATCAACCCCAAACTAATTACAAGTAATTATTTGCTAAGTACTAATAAGGCCCACTTTCCCTATGCTAACTCCCCTATTATTTGCCAAGAGTTCTGATTAGCTGAATGGAGTAATTACCAGAGTATACACAAGCCCTTCAGAGCGAGCATGATCTTATACTTTGTGCAAATATATCAAATTAGCGTAATAAATCACCATCTCTCTCTCTCTCTGCTGATTGATGCTCACCAGAGAGGATGCTGGGAGATGGAGAGGAGACGGAACAGGCGGAGGAGTCTATGGTCTGAGGACCGGAGGGCTACAGGGTGCTCTAGAGCACACGGAAAGGATAAAGTGGGGACGACACTGCAGCCTCTAGCCTTGCCTTCTGGTGAATCCAGAGGACAGTGCCCAGTGGCACTATTCTTGAGAAGTCTTCCTGGTTGATTAGGTTCGCTAGGGAGTGTTTATCAACATTTGAACACATTTTATGGTCTTTTGGCAAATTCCTTATTATTATGGAGCGTACCAATAAGCATTGGATCCTTACTTGTCTCTTAAGAGTACTTTTGAATTGTCTCTTACGAGTACTTTTAGAAATTCAACTTTTCAATTGCTGCAATTTTCCCATTATGCCAAACCTCCTGGTCTCTTAAGGAATTATTTTAGGGTGCAAATTTGGAACCAAGTCTTCTAATATTTTATAATTAACTCTCTCACCTGCGTTTCAGAGAAGTGCATTTGTAGAGATTTTAAGCATTTTCAATATTTTGGGTATTTTAATTGTATGGATTCTGGCGGTAAATATCTACTGCAGGTTCATCAGGTCACCAGCTGACCTGGTGAACGTGTTGTGAACATTTACCACCCGAATCCAAAATACCTAAATAAGATGCATCATAATATACACCTGGAAAATATTTTTTAAGGCACTGGTTTCAAATCAGGACAATGAAGTAATTCCATACGAGACCATGATAGAGTGAGGAAGGAAGCCCCGGTAAAAAGTTGGCGTGCAATATATGCTATAAGAAGGAATTCTATAAACAGTAAGATTCCAAGGCTTTTGAACACCCATTGCAATATATAAGGCATTATTAACAGAACTTCAAGTGTGTGTTTAAGTGGGCCGTAAACACCTCCAAAGGGTATCTGATTATCGAAGCTGTGGTTCCTACGTCAGTCTGCGTGCTGCGGCGACCATGTGGTTGATCGACCAGGCTGTCAACCAAGAGGCCTCAGCCACCCAGAGAATGAGGTGTAGTCGGTGAGTTATGTAGCAGCAGCAGCACCCCACACACACACACAACCACCACATACCCTTCCACCATTAACCACAGTACCTACAACCATCGCATCACACAACCCCCACACCCACTGCCACCAGACCCTACACCCACAACACCCCCACACCAACAACACCCAGCACACTCCCCCAACAGCTCACACGAGGCGAGGCAAGATGGGTGGCAGCGACAGCCAACGTTCGCATGACCCTCAGTTCGTGAGACTGTCGACAATAAAAATCTTTTCATGAAATTCGTGCCGGCCCCTGAATTCATAACCCAACTGGCGCCATAAATCAACCACGCCGCACAATGCCTTATCAAAATTGAATTGAAGCTTAGTACCCCCCAACCTTAACAATTTATGAAGAAAATGTCAGCATTATCCTTCAGCCTGACAGTTTGGACTCCTTGCGTAGTGCACTGGAATTAGGAAAAATATTAATGGCGCTGGCACATAGACGGAAGCTAACTCCATCAAAATATGTATCAGACTCAATTACTGGTCAATCATTTAATTAATTGGATAACTGGGATATATCAGTAGAATTGGTAAACACACCTAATACCTGGTTGATGGGATTCTGGAAGTTCTACTCCCCAAGCCCGGCCCGAGGCCAGGCTTGACTTGTGAGGGTTTGGTCCACCAGGCTGTTGCTTGGAGCGGCCCCGCAAGCCCACCTAAGAACGCTAGTACTCACCTAGTTGTACTCACCTAGTGTACACACCACGATGATAAAACAGTTAATAATGTGCAGCATCACTGAGCGGTCTCAGGTTATGGAGGTGTGCCAGTGCCCTTGATGCTCAGCACATGCCAGTGCCATGTGCTGGATGCGCATGTAACATATTTAAACGACCTTCTCTGGCTCATGCGGCAATGAAGCGTGTGAATGACTGGGCCGGTACCACTCAATTACGTACTCAGTGACGTGAAGGTCTATGCCTTGCTACTGAATTTTGTAAATACAAAGGCAATAAAATTATATATAAATTTCCCCCCCGTCCCATCCCAAATCCTTATCCTGACCCCTTCCCAGTGCTATATAGTCGTAATGGCTTGGCGCTTTCCCCCACCTGATAGTTCCCTCGTACAGTGCACTCCTGGCACTAACCACACATATTTATAACACATAGAAAAGTCAATGATATTCAAATTAATTTTTTATCTGCTAAAAAATCGTTTTGAGATTAAATTCCTCCGGATGTGTTCGCATGACACTGTTGCTATGCTTGCAAAGATCGCCTGTAGCAAACCAATAATAAAAAATAATATAAGTGTATTATTTACAGTGACAAAGCGAATGTACTGACACGACTGTCAGATGAAAATCTTATTAACCTAACAAATTCGCAAAGACCTGAAAGCTGTAACGTTAAACATTGAGATAATCCTGTATGGAAAACTTTATATATATGGAATTAATAGATTAAGATTAGTAATAATAATAGACTATTAAGATAATAGATTAATAGAATTAATTATTTTCGTAAATGTTTACGAAACAGAAAAAAACTCAGCAATATAATGTTATAGAGGCCAGGGATATGCCTGAGATACACCCCACAACCACCACCACTGAACCCCTACAACCATTACTCCCCCACAACAACCACACCCTACAACCATCACAACACACAACTAATACCTCCAAAACCACTTCGCCTAATAACCACTACACCCCACAACCACCACTCCACAATCACCACTACTCTCAACTACCACACCTTCCCACAACCACCACACCTCACAATAACTAATGCAACATCTGTCGACTTTGTGAAAGAGAAAATATGCATTCCGTTATATAAAACATATATATTTTATATTGCAGAATTTCCCCATAGTGATTGACTTCTCACCTCCTGGGTTGAAGTATGCTGAACTGTAAATATTACCAGAATACTGCAACACTTAATGAATCACTTGAACACTCGACCTCTACCCAACTTTTACGGTGTAATGGAACAATTATGAACTATATGTTATGTAATTGTAACTTTTTCAGCTTGTCAAAGGGCTTTAATCACCTGTAATTTGCCTTTGTAAATGCACCTCAATGACATTTAGTGGCTGAGCACTCAATAACGCACTTTGCCATTTTTAGAAAAAATCTCTAACTTTGTTTATGTAGGGCAGACGAAAATGTAGGCGTTTATTATTATTATTATTATTATTATTATTATTATTATTAATATTATTAATATCTTTATTGACAAAAATTAATTAAAACTTTGCCTAATCTGAGGAATCTGAGTTCTGGTTAGGATAGAAAAAAGGGCCAAAACACCAACCAAGAGACTTTGGCAGAGACCGGGCCGCAGGGAAGTTGTTTCCCGGGGCCAACAACAGGTAGACCTTCTGTGGTTGAATGTAACTCGCTGTGTACTGTAACAGCTCTCAAACCAGCAACCAGGAGGCCTGGTCGACGACCGGGCCGCGGGGACTCTAAGCCCCGGAAGCACCTCAAGGTAACCTCAAGGTATATATATGACAGATGAAAACGTATATATGCTTGTTAGCATTGTATAAATATATGGCTCCGTCTGTGGCACAAAACATTAAAAATTTGCTGATTTTAGTGGCACTAGCTATCATTCGAGGCGTTGGCACTTCTTGTGTGCTGTAACACCATAAATGGGATTATTTAATCACACACAGAAATCCCAATAGCGTGATGCATCAAATGAACAAATCCACAAGGGCCGTGACGAGGATTCGAACCTACGTCCGGGAGCATCCCAGGACGTAGGATGCTACGTCATCAAATACGCCAATATTTTGCATAAAACGAAAGTCAAGTCACACATGATATTGGAGGCGTCAGGGTGTCGGTCCTTACCCATTATAAAATCACACATTTCAAGATTTAATGTTCACAGGTTGAGTAGGGGTCAGGTCGTGTGAAGTGACCTTGCTAGCTGCTAAGCTGATAATTGCAGCCGGTTGGCTGTTTCCATCAAACAAGCCGCTGTCTCGGTGGGGTAGGGAGATAGCCAGAGACTATCTCCTGGTAGGTGGAGCTTAGCTCCCATCCCCCCATATATACCCGTGGAACTGTGCATTTGAAACACTGAGGACAGCGGTAACTAGACCGCTACTCCAGCAAACTCTCACAAGTCAAGCCTGGCCTCAGGCCGGGCTTGGGGAGTAGAAGAACTCCCAGAACCCCATCAAGCAAGCAGGTATCAAGCCGAGAAAGGGTCCAGCAGCCAGACTAAGCCGTCCCAGGTCGTGTAGGGGGGAAGTCGTTGTCAGCTGTACCACCCTAAGCACTCTACAAAACTTAGTTTCAGAGACCTTGGTGAGTGAATTGTAAGGTTGTCTTATATTGTGTTTTCCAACTTAGGGATTGTGTGATGTCCAGCGGCAGTCAGCCGTAGATGCTCTCAATTTCTTGTGTGGTGATTCAAATTTTGAATTAATATTGACATTCGAATATCAGATGATATGGTTGAATTATGATACCCATATGAGTGAAGATATAATAGTAAATATATAACTGATTAACTATCTTTTTAAATTGCCTTTAATTGTGATCCCTAGATCTTGAATAGGGAAAGCTAGAGTGGAGAGCACTCTGAAGTTTACTGGTTTAAGATTATATCTTTAAGATCTTTGGTTATATGAGTCATATTCGTACAGTAGGTATATGATAACATCAGATAACATTGTTGTGCAGACAAGTTCCATTCCTTGTCTTATATATAATTAACTTGAATGGATGGTGGCAGCAACCCTCATTCTATCTATTATTCTAACACACTTACTTTCTACTCTTCTACTTTCCTCCTTAATCTCATTCTCTCCCTCTCATTCTAAACTTTCCCTTTCCACTGACCACTCTTTCCTCACCCCTCCCTTCCATCTCGCTACCTCCCTCACCCTATAAGCTCATCCGTTTCTTCATGTCTTCCTTTTCAACTTCCGATACGTTACAACAGTGGCAGCGGTACAACGCAAATTTCGAGCCTTTTTATTACACCCATTTAAATGTAAGGCCCCGTAGGCGAGCCTCGTGTTAACTGAACACGCACAAAGCTTAACTTCATGAATGTAAACGCCAGTTATAATTAGGCTAATAAGAAAAGTCGAGATTTACCTTACCTGTAGAGTGTTGACCCAACACTAACTACCGGTAAAGTTACTGGAGACACAGACAACACATACACAGTACATATATATATATATATATATATATATATATATATATATATATATATATATATATATATATATATATATATATATATATATATATATATGCGGAAAATCCACAGAGAAATATGAAATGAGGTGAACGTTTCGGCTTGTTAAAGCCTGCAATGATTGTGATTCTGTGTACCTTGGACAAACAGGAAAGTCCTTACAATTGCGGTTGTCACAACATGCTTATAGTATTAGAACTGCCCAAACGTCTAATGCATTGTATCTACATACGAGTTTATGCGATCACAATATTAACTGGAATGGGGCAAAAAGCATTACCAATTGTGGGGATTTCGTGGAACGGAATTTAATTGAGTCTGCTCTAATCAGTCAGTGTCCAAATCTTCTTAATGTTAGTACTGGAATGTACAAACTTGATCCATTTTTAAGTTATAATATTGCACAACAGTTTAAGAAAAAAACTTTGATATAGAGGCTTACAATGTCTCATTATAATTTTATATTCATATATTGTGTGTTCATGAGGCTTTTCTTTAATCTTTCATCCTTATTCTCTGACCGCTTAATCCTCTTTGACCATTTTAAGCTAAGCTATACCTGTTTCTGGTTAATTCTTTCCCTTGGGATGGGTTGGTCAGGTGTCGGCCTATATATCCTCCCCCTTCTCCCTTCTCCTTTAGTCAGTCTGGTGTTGACAATAGGCTTTAACAAGCCGAAACGTTCAACTCATTTCATATTTCTCTGTGGATTTTCCGCATAAAATGATCAGTGTTTTGTGATCGTCAATTGCATATATATATATATATATATATATATATATATATATATATATATATATATATATATATATATATATATATATATAAGAGGCCTAAGAGTTTCCAAGTCTCCCTATACATAAGGGGCATAACTAACCGGCCACTCACGGTGGTGTTTAAAAGGGAACTTCGTGATTACCTGTTAAGGATACCTGATCAACCGGGGCTGTGACTCATACGTCAGACAGAGCAGCGACGTCTAACAGCCTGGTTGACCAAACCACCAACCAACCAGTAAGGCTGGTCAGAGACTGGGACAAGGGGGGCATTAACCCCCTATAAACATCAAGGTAACCTTCTGTTTATATGAACAGCAAAATCACTAAGGCTACAGAGAACTTATACTGTCTTATTATATTCTTGCTATATATACATCCACTAATTATATATTCTATATAATAAGTGGATTGGCTTATTATACATATAATACGGCATCCACAATAGGTAGTAGCTGAGGTCACTGTAGCTGGTGGCTGAGATCATTGCAATAATCATTGTAGGTCCACACTTAACGCCGCGGCTCCTGAAGGTGCCTAGTGGTCTTAGGGACCATTAGGGACCTTCCTGCAGCTTTTGAATGACAGCTGCCGTGAAAACACGTGTAAGGGGGATTCCTCAACACTTACAACACATGATAACATGTGGTAACACATTGTAACACGTGTACGACGGCCACCTGAGTGCACTTGCGTGAAAATACCTGTCCCTATAAACACCCAAAATTAAAAAAAAAACACCTTCAAACACCTTGGCTCAATGCCTTGAAACACATCAGATAACTAGAGTTAAAACATTGATTAAAGGTTAACGATAAATAATTACACGGAACAAGTTAATTGTTAATTTTTTTTTAATTTTAATCAATGAATTCCATACGCTAACCACAATAGTCTACTAAGTAAATTATACTTTGTCTTTTTATTTGCCAAAGTTTATGGGCGCAATTTTTAAATGCTTTACGAATTAAATATCATCTTTCTGTTATTGATTCACAAACAAACACACACACTTTTGAGCTGCTTATCAAATAAAATGTTTTTTCCTTGTAATTACCGATCAGCCATACATATTTAATTGTTTGTGATCTAAAATATTTTCTGTAAATGTTTAGTACGCTATTATGCAAGAGTAAATGTTTAATACCCTAATATGGAACAGTAAATGTTTAATACCCTAATATGGAACAGTAAATGTTTAATACCCTAATATGGAACAGTAAATGTTTAATACCCTAATATGGAACAGTAAATGTTTAATACCCTAATATGGAACAGTAAATGTTTAATACCCTAATATGGAACAGTAAATGTTTAATACCCTAATATGGAACAGTAAATGTTTAATACCCTAATATGGAACAGTAAATGTTTAATACCCTAATATGGAACAGTAAATGTTTAATACCCTAATATGGAACAGTAAATGTTTAATACCCTAATATGGAACAGTAAATGTTTAATACCCTAATATGGAACAGTAAATGTTTAATACCCTAATATGGAACAGTAAATGTTTAATACCCTAATATGCAACAGCAAATGTTTAATACCCTAATATGGAACAGTAAATGTTTAATACCCTAATATGCAGCAGTAAATGTTTAATACCCTAATATGCCGCCGCAAATGTTTGGCCGACCAAAAACGTCCAATGTTTACTGAATGACAGGAGCAACGTATCAGTTGCAGAATAATTTACAAGGCAAATATACCACTTGTTAATTGCTTGACAAACCAAACATTTGTTTTTTTTTCACTGTTTTCCACCCAATTACATCTACTTCCTAATTGCTTAACACGCAAAAATACAAATAATTGCTTATTTTGCAGGGTGCTTCCGGGCCCTCCACACACGTCCTATGATTGTCCTCTCCGCCTCCCAGGCATCTGGACAAGCTTTATCAAGCTTTTTACGCAGCTACTTGCGAAACCTGTACATCTTTCCTCAATAATGTCGGCTTTGTTTACACTTATTAAACAGTTCGTGAGCCCTGAACCGCAACGAGGCTGTTTATAATCAATTTGGGGGAGTGATGTTAGTGAACTGTTTAATCAATGTGAACGGGGCTGACATTATTGAGGAAAGATGTACGGGTTTCGCAACTGGATGTGTAAAAGGTTGATGAGTCCTGGCTCCTGGACGCCAGCAAACTCATCTCTGCTTGTAATATCCGGGTTCTGCAAGCGTATTAACATGTGAATTTTTAGAATTTCTGTAAAATATAATTTTTTTTATATATTTTTTTACACTTCAAGAACCGAGATGCGAGATATCTAGTGAAGGTCAGACAGACCAAACGGCATCTTTTGTGACTCAAGAGAATATGAATCCTTTTTTTTTTTTACTTTACACAAGAGGGTGCAGGAGCAGACGAGTTCTGTCAGTCAGTTATGGCCTGGACTTCGACAAATAAGAGTCGACAAGGGAACTCGACAAGCGAGTCGCGGATGGGTACGACTCTCCATAGTGTCATCTCTCGCTGAAAAGGACACAACCTCCCAGGTTGACCAGAGGTGACAACTCCTGAGTAATGAGTCACGTGTTGATCTTGGGAGAAGTGTTCCCAACAACTGTATCAATTCATCAAGGTATGCCGAGGAGAATACGGATATATTTTTTTTAAGTATTAGAGTTTATGAACAGATGTCTATCTATGATGGCAATATTAAGGTAGCGGGATATCAACAAATCCTGCAGGCGGAGACGAAATTACAATACATTTTAGATATCTTTCATAGGATGGCACAGGGATATCTCTTACCTGGTGATTGCCTGCTAACGATTTCGAGAGTTGTTCTACTTCCACAGCCTGGTCTGTGGTCAGCCTTCCCTGATGGTACGTATGACGTACGTCATACGTCAGGCTGCGAGCAGCCGCGTCCAACAGCCTGGTTGATTAGTCCAGCAACCAGGAGGCCTGGTCGACGACCGGGCCGCGGGAACGCTAAGCCCCGGAAGCACCTCAAGGTAACCTCAAGGTATGGTTGTCTCGTCTGTGAAGCTGTTTGTCTTCGTGGCTCGAAGGCCAAGCTGATCTTACTGACATTTTTCTAATATCTAAACACAAAACTGACGAAATAGGTTGTAGTAACTAACCAAGGAATGATGATGACCAAACCACACACTAGAAAGTGAAGGGACGACGACATTTCGGTTCGTCCTGGACCATTCTCAAGTCGATTGATCATTCTCGTAATCGACTTGAGAATGGTCCAGGACGAACCGAAACGTCGTCGTCCCTTCACTTTCTAGTGTGAGGTTTGGTCAACATATTTCAGCCACGTTATTGTGACTCCTCGCCTGCATAAGGAATGATGATAGCTACTTCAGACACTTTTATATTATAGCCAGAGTCAGTATTTATAAGTTCCTGCTACTGACTGTCGTCATTAAGACATAAGCTGCTTGGCACTGCACTCTTAAACTACTCATTCCTGGCAGTACTGTTGCTTGCACCAGTGATCTGAGTAGTGAGCATCACAAAGTGACTTAAATTTTGTCTGTTCTGGCTCTGACTTGGAAACATCTATCGCACGCAAACCTAACACGAGGGGCAAGGGATCGCCCTAGTTGAAATGATCGTGGTTAAAGTATTTACGAAAAAAATATATATATTTTCTGAAACAATGCATAAAGGAATTCAGGCGGCCTCCGGGCGGGTCAGCCACAGGTTCAAAGCCTGCGAAGGTTGCAACACTGCAAAGTTGCAAACAAAAATGCCTGTCCCCGTCTATATATAGAGCGTCCGTAAAGAGAAACAGCTTTGTGACAGTACAACAGACAGCAGCCGTCAGTGAGATGAGTGCTCATCACCTCACACGTGTGATACATTTATATATATATATATATATATATATATATATATATATATATATATATATATATATATATATATATATATATATATATATATATATATATATATATATATATATATATATATATATATATATATATATATATCACTCCTGCAGGAGAAGCAGAGTAAAAGTGGATGTTGTGACAAGACTTTATGTGATCTTAAACAGGGAACCCAAAATAATATTGTTAATGTGTCTTTCTGTTTGACTTCCTCCATGGAAGCCTAAATTACCATCTGTATTTAACAGCCTTGTTCAGGTTCCCATTATGAACTACTCGGCGTCTCGGTCTTCTCAGATTGCGCCTTAGCTACTGATACACTTTCACATAAGGATTCAGATATTGACTCATTGATTTTTCATTCTGATTTGCTAAGAACATCGAAAATTCTTGTCCATTTCTACTCATGAATATTATACAACTCTATACAGTCTTTTAGTAATGAAAACTATTCTGAGTAACTTCTCAAAAGATAATCAATTCTTTTTCATTTTCCAAGTGTGTCCCAAGCAATCGACAAAGCTCTTTAGAAAACTTTTAAACAGAAAATCCAGTAATTACTTATGTCATAATATGTTAAGTAATATCTTGAAATTGTTTAGTCTGTTGTGGTCGTTCTCGGTGATCACTACCAGCTCTCTATAGGCCAGGGCCCAGATTCACGAAAGCACTTACGCAAGCACTTACGAACGTGTACATCTTTCCTCAATCTTTAACGGCTTTGGTTACATTTATTAAACAGTTTACAAGCATGAAAACTCCCCATTCAACTGTTGTTATTGTTATAAACAGCCTCCTGGTGCTTCGGAGCTCATTAACTGTTTAATAATTGGAAACAAAGCTGCCAAAGATTGAGAAAAGATGTACACGTTCGTAAGTGCTTGCGTAAGTGCTTTCGTGAATCTGGCCCCAGATAATCCTTTCCTGAAGTGGGTTCTGGAAGATCATCTACTCGCAGGCGATGAGTCACAATAACGTGGCTGAAGAATGTTGACCAAACCACACACTAGAAGGTGAAGGGACGACGACGTTTCGGTCCGTCCTGGACCATTCTCAATCGACTTGAGAATGGTCCAGGACGGACCGAAACGTCGTCGTCCCTTCACCTTCTAGTGTGCGGTCTGGTCAACATCATCTACTCCCCAAGCCTGGCCATGTAACAGGCTTTGTGAGCCCAATTATGACAAGATTGGTCCCAGGGTTGAGCTTGGGAGTAGACGAACTCCCAGAACCCACTCCAAGTATAATCTTTTCAGGCACTTGTTACCCTTCAGCGGAGGAGATGACATTTGCCTTCACTAAGCATCACGGTGAGTCCTATCTCCCATTGTCACTATTGATTTTATATATAAGCATGAAACGGGGTACATAAAAATGTCTTTGAAAATGGGAGAAATCTCTTGCGAAACGTTAAATTACGTTGAAGGTTTACTGTGTCCTCAACGGCTACTCTCGTACACTTTCAAGAGTCGTCTGTGATTATGTCTTTGTCAGATATAAGAGAGAGAACATTAGGACAAGCAGCAGCAGCAGCAGCAGCAGCGGCGTACCCTGAGGCACAGCGCTTTTCATGGTTTAGGTTCCTTTCTGATTTTCCTTTGTTGACTGTTAATCTTTGGGTCGCTTTGTTAGGAAGTTGAAGATTGGTCCTCACAATTTCCAGTAATTCCTCTTAAACGAATTTTGTGTTGTGTCTGTCAAAGGCTTTCACGATGACTGTGTATAATACACGGGCATTTTGTTAAGTCATCCAGTAAATCTAAGATCATATCATCGTGATTAAACAACTCCTGGAGATAGGAGCGTCTAGCTATAGGAACAATCCAGGTACATGTTATCCTGGATTGTATATTGTATACACTGACTGCAAACCTGCACACTGCAATATATTCTTGTGAGACCAGGTGTGATAAAATGTGTAAAATAGGTACTGTACACTGAGAGATATTTTTTATAAATAAAAAGTGTCCCAAACTGTTGAGCAGTCTCCCTCCCAGCGTAAATGGCATTACCAACAGACCAATATGATGACGGTCTTTACTGCACACCTTACTTCATGCTTCTCTTACACACATAATTTACGGTGATTGTAGTAATAATACTTATTATAAATAATAATATTAATATTACTATTATAGGTATTATTATTATATGTAATACTAATGATAATAATAATATTTATACTAATAAAATTTAAATAAATTAGATACATTTATTAATGAAAATTATAATAATCAGCAGTAAGTTGGGAAAAGTAGGAAGCCAAAAAGGGGAGGGAGGAATAGGAGTGAGGGATAATAAGATATTGAGCGAACACTGAATGGGGGAAGAATGGATAGGGGGAAGGGAAGGGGGATGGGGGGGAGGGAAAGGGAGGGATGGGGAGCAGAGGAGAAATGGAGGGGAGATAGAGGATATTGAGACGGGTGGTGGGCAAGTGGTGGGGGGTAATGGGGGTGAGGGGCAGGATTAGAGGGGCAGGCTGACCAGGGAAAACTAGGACCAGCACGACCTGGAGGGGATAGGGGGTCGCCCCCTATCCTCTCCAGGCACGCCTGGAGGGGGATAGGGGCTTGTAGTATGGCTGTTGTAGCTGGAGGCATGTGGCGCGGCTAGGCGCTGGGGTGGAGCACGGGGCGTGGCTAGGCGCTGGGGTGGTTCACGGGGCGTGGCTAGGTGCTGGTGTGGGGTACGTGGCTGTCTGGAGGCTGGGTTGGAGCACGTGGCTGTCTGGGGTGGAGCACGTGGCTGTCTGGGGTGGAGCACGTGGCTGTCTGGGGTGGAACACGTGGCTGTCTGGGGTGGAGCACGTGGCTGGCTGGGGTGGAGCACGTGGTTGTCTGGGGTGGAGCACGTGGCTGTCTGGGGGCTGGGGTGGAGCACGTGGCTGTCTGGGGGCTGGGGTGGAGCACGTGGCTGTCTGGGGGCTGGGGTGGAGCACGTGGCTGTCTGGGGGCTGGGGTGGAGCACGTGGCTGTCTGGGCGCTGGGGTGGAGCACGTGGCTGGCTGGGGGCTGGGGTGGAGCACGTGGCTGGCTGGGGGCTTGGGTGGAGCACGTGGCTGGCTGGGGGCTGGGGTGGAGCACGTGGCTGTCTGGGGGCTGGGGTGGAGCACGTGGCTGTCTGGGCGCTGGGGTGGAGCACGTGGTTGTCTGGGGTGGAGCACGTGGGGGGCTGGGGTGGAGCACGTAGCTGGCTGGGGGCTGGGGTGGAGCACGTGGCTGTCTGGGCGCTGGGGTGGAGCACGTGGCTGGCTGGGGGCTTGGGTGGAGCACGTGGCTGGGGTGGAGCACGTGGCTGGGGGTGGATGGAGCACGTGGCTGGGGGTGGATGGAGCACGTGGCTGGGGTGGAGCACGTGGCTGGGGGTGGATGGAGCACGTGGCTGGGGTGGAGCACGTAGCTGTCTGGGGGCTGGGGTGGAGCACATGACATGACGAGGGACTGTAAGGGAACACGTGTCCGGGTCCACATGGTCGGAAAACCGGTGCCTCCGGGAGGGATGCCCCAGCTATTGATCGCTGCAGCGTGGGGCCTTCACGCGAGCCCCACCACCACCACTTCCACCTGAACCGCCGATCAATGGAGCCCGAGAGGGGGATCACGTGAGACGAAGGGGGGTGAGGAGAGTAGTGGGTAATGGGTGAACATGGGAGGGCGAGTGGGTAAGTAGTGGAGCGTGCGAGAGGTGGTGGGGGAGTAGGAGGTAGAGTAGCAGAGATCAACTGAATGAGATTTGTTGTGTAAAGGAGACAGAGTAAGTGTCACTGACGACGTGAATGAGAAGAAGAAATAAGAAACAAGAGAAGGTTGTAATGGATATCAGGGGACCAGCGAGGCAGGAGGGTGAGGAATGGGAGGCAATACACCGAGAAGATTAAGGGATGAGAAAGGAGGGGGGGAGGGAGGCATGAGACGTCAGGAATGGCCAGTATGAGAAAAATATTCATCGATGAATCTTGAGAGATCTTGAGGTTATCTTGAGATGATTTCGGGGCTTTAGTGTCCCCGCGGCCCGGTCCTAGACCAGGCCTCCACCCCCAGGAAGCAGCCCGTGACAGCTGACTAAACACCCAGGTACTTATTTTACTGCTGGGTAACAGAGGCATAGGGTGAAAGAAACTCTGCCCATTGTTTCTCGCCGGCGGCCGGGATCGAACCCGGGACCACAGGATCACATGTCCAGCGTGCTGTCCGCTCGGCCGACTGGCTCCCTGAAGGGTTAGAGATCATGTCAAGATCTAGCTGTGTAACACTAAGATTCCCATCTCGCAGAATGGCTTCCCACACATACACATGAACTCAACCAGAATATTTTCAAGAACACGAGAATGTGTAAAGTAACTGTAGAACTCCCAGGTACCTCATTAGTAGGTCTAAAGTGTCAATTGACTGGACAATTGACACTTTATAATGTTGACAATTTATTATATAATGTCTTGTTTGTCTATCCAAGGTTAGAGGAAAGACGATTAGGGCAAGCGGTATCCCCCCCCCCACACACACACTCTTCCCTTAATTCACAAACTTTGCTATTTTCCTCCCATCTACACTCAACTTCATCCCCCTCATCTCCTCCTTACTCATTCCCCCTCTTCCCATAATCGTAGTTAACTTCCTGTTGTTTCCCACATAAATCCTCAAATTCTTTCATTTATCTCCTCGTAATCATACCCTTTCCACCCACACTGACTTTCCTTTCCCTCAACCAAACGTCACTTATTCTGTCTCATGTGAGTAACTCTTCCATCTCTTCCCCATAATACATCTTCCCTTATTTTTTTCTTTAGTTTTCTCCTTCGCCTCCACTTCCTCCCTCCTTCCATCACCATACTTCCCTCCTCCCCACAAAGTAAACCTTTGCCTTCCTAGAGTTAAAACATGTGTCAACATTATGACAAAAAAGCTGCCCCAACGGTCTGGAAGAAGCCACGGTCAAGACCAGGGCTGGAGGAACCATCCATGACAACATTCAGTTCCCAACAGTCTGGAAGAACCAGTGCGGTAATAATACAGTAATAGCACATTAGAACCCCCCCCCCCCCAACCATCGTCTTTTACTACTTTCTATTCTTTTACTTGTATTGCTTTATCCTCTCTCTCTCTCTCTCTCTCTTTGTCTCTCTTTGTCTCTCTTTGTCTCTCTCTCTCTCTCTCTCTCTCTCTCTCTCTCTCTCTCTCTCTCTCTCTCTCTCTCTCTCTCTCTCTCTCTCTCTCTCTCTCTCTCTCTCTCTCTTTCTTTCTCTCTCTCTCATTCTCTCTCTCTCTCTCTTTCTTTCTTCTCTCCCTCTTTTTTTCTTCTCTCTCTTTCTTTCTTCTATCTGTCTCTCTCTCTCTCTCTCTCTCTCTCTCTCTCTCTCTCTCTCTCTCTCTCTCTCTCTCTCTCTCTCTCTCTCTCTCTTCTTTTCTTTCCATCACCAACCTCTTACACAACCATGTTCTCCCCTTCCTTCCTTCCTTTGTACTTCTTACAGACAATAACAAACAAATGATCCCCCCTCGACCCTGGCTCATCCGCTACCCCCCCCCCTCCAACCCTTCTAAGCATTTTCTCCTGTTAGTTCCCCCTTCCCCCCCCCCTCCCCCCCACCACGTAACACAGGAGTCAAGTGAGATATCGGCGAAGCTTTCAATGTTCCCCCCATTACCCTCAAATCTACAAGGGAAGGTAATGGGGATGGAAGAGAAGGTCGGGAGAAGTAGTGACGGTAGATCGACTTGAGAATGGTCCAGGACGGACCGAAACGTCGTCGTCCCTTCAATTTCTAGTGTGTGGTCTGGTCAAGTGACGGTAGAGTCGGGTGTGGGAGTAAGAGAGAGAGAGCGGGTAAGGGAAAGGTGGAAAAGAACATGACGGATCCCATCTGAACGTTCGGGTTTCATTTTCACTACCTTTAACCTTTCTTCAATCGACCTCGATATGATTACGGGGATCAGAGCTCCCTAAGCCTATGTCTAGGGCCATGAGACCGTTAACCAGGTTAGCCATCCTGGCTAACTTTGTGTATCATGTACTCTAGAAATGACATCATTTCGTCAAGGGAATCTCTCCCACTTTCTCTCACTCATGACCTTACCATATTAACTTACTAACAAACTTTCAACGCATCACCATGTCACTCCTTGGTTACCTTGAGGTGATTTCAGGGCTTAGCAAACCGGCGGCCCGGTCGTCGACCAGGCCTCCTCGTTGTATGTAATTCGTGTAATGTTACCTCCACTCACTCAGTCTCTCGTCCTATTAGGCAATCAAGAGTTGGAAAATGCTGTCACCGCCAGACCTCGTCTTTTCCCTCAACATTTTTATACAATGAACATATTACCTCCTTGTCCTTTTAAGATGATAGACTGAGCTTCCTTAGCATGTCTTTATAAATCAGGTCTCTCATTTCAGGTACCAGCCTTTTTATAAATATCTTGACAAAATTGTTCTTTTTCTGCTTGGCATGATGAAGTTTTAATGCTATTGCTGCATTTGCTGGAACGTGCCTGACATGGACTGTGTATACTGTCTTAAACCAGGCCATGTTTAAGTTTTTGATGTTATTCTAATGTCTGTCCAATTTCCCATTTGCTGGTTATGTTGGGTATTTGCGTTTCCGACGTTACTACTACTACTAAATCTTTCCATCTGATTCTCATAGCTTGCTGGGTTTGAACGCCACCTTGAGGTTACCCTAAGGTGGCTGTGGGAGCTGCTCACAACCTGACGTATGAATTACAACCTGGATGATCAGTCATCCTTTGGAGGTGTTATCAAATTCTCTTTTGACCACCGAAAGTGTGGGCTAGCTATGCCTCATATGGTCTTCCCACTCCTAAGGCTTGCTAAGCCACTCCTCAGTTTGTACTCTCTCTCCTCAGGTTCGCATCATCTGCAAACGCTGACATGCATGAACTCATCTTGTGCGTGTATAATTTACAACAGATCATCAAGCACAAAATTATAAGGGACCTCAGTTGTTACATCTCTCCATGCTGACATATCTTCTCTCTGATTATAAACCTCTGTCTCTTCTCAGTCAGGTACTCCATTGCCCATGTCAGCATTCTTCCAGTTATCCCAGCTTGCTATTCAATCTTAAACACAAGTTTTTTTTTAGGAGGAACAGTATCAAAGGCATTTTGACAGTAAGAAATAGAATCCAACCCCGCCCTCTCTCCCCCATCTTGGTGACCCTAACACAAAACTATCAGTATTGACAGGCAAAACGTACCTCCTCCAAAACCATGTTATTCCGAACCAAGTTCGCTTTCTCTGGGTGTTTCACTATTTTCATTTAGGTCATTTTTCACAGTACTTTGATATAAATGAATGTTAAGGTCTGTAGTCTAGGTTTTCCTGCCTTTTTCCCTCTCCTGAATATTGGAACTGTGTTTATCATCAGATACCCTGGAGTTCCCCAGCAAATTCAGAAGCCTCCCTCGCTGAAAGCTCAAACACCCCACCCCAACTATGATTACGGGGATCAGAGCTCCCATCTGATGCTCTCATCAGATGGGAGCTGATGCTCTCATCTGATGCTCATCTAAAATCATCAAACAAAAACATCTGATTTGAGCCATCGTCCATTACACAAATACTTGATCACTGCAACAGTGATATCTCACCAAACAAATATCAAATACTTGATAATCACCTACAAAGAATACCAGTGAACTTCTGGGCCACTGGAAGGTAGGGAGAATAACATCAACTTTTAATGTATTCCATACTGGATCTGGAAGAACAAAGTCCTTCTTAAAACAGCTCTCTTCCCAGCCACAAACCTCCCCGTAATACCTATTACTTACCACTAGCACAATGTACAACCTTTGTTTAAGGAAGAGGTCCTCATGTCGTCTATTATTGAACTTTACTCTAAGTTATAATTAATTCGTAATGGCTAGTGTCGGGGAGGGGAAAGAAGGCGGGAATGCAGGAGTGTGTGAGTTCGGGGTTAGTTAAAAATTATTGGACAAGAGGAACATCGTAGTGGAAGGTAATGGCGTGTAAAGGGAACTGGGCTGGAGCGAAGCAAGGCGGAGAAAGTTGACAAGCCCTGGCTACCTTGTGGTTACCTTGAGATGGTTCCTAGGATCAACGTCCCCGTACATGTTTGTCACAATGTTCGGTAATATGCTTACTGTTTGTGATGTATATGTATGTATGTATATATATATATATATATATATATATATATATATATATATATATATATA
Organism: Procambarus clarkii; assembly: GCF_040958095.1. Classification (NCBI taxonomy): domain Eukaryota; kingdom Metazoa; phylum Arthropoda; class Malacostraca; order Decapoda; family Cambaridae; genus Procambarus; species Procambarus clarkii. The sequence continues at coordinate 4,519,048 of NC_091191.1, forward strand.
TATATATATATATATATATATATATATATATATATATATATATATGTCGTACCTAGTAGCCAGAACGCACTTCTCTGCCTACTATGCAAGGCCCGATTTCCCTAATAAGCCAAGTTTTCCTGAATTAATATATTTTCTCTATTTTTTTTCTTATGAAATGATAAAGCTACCCATTTCATTATGTATGAGGTCAATTTTTTTTATTGGAGTTAAAATTAACGTAGATATATGACCGAACCTAACCAACCCTACCTAACCTAACCTAACCTATCTTTATAGGTTTGGTTAGGTTAGGTAGCCGAAAAAGTTAGGTTAGGTAGCCGAAAAAGTTAGGTTAGGTTAGGTTAGGTTAGGTAGTCGAAAAATAATTAATTCATGAAAACTTGGCTTATTAGGCAAATCGGGCCTTGCATAGTAGGCAGAGAAGTGCGTTCTGGCTACTAGGTACGATGCATATATATATATATATATATATATATTAGTATATTTTGGTAGCAGTCTTTCCTGTAGACATATATTATTAAATATGACCGAAAAAGTAAGATTAATAATTCTAACACGAATTTTCTCAATCTTTCGTACATTTCTTTTCACTGTTGGAGGTAATTCAAAAATCAATTCTCCAAAATTCATTTTTATTTCTAGTCTGACGCGACACTTGAGCGCGTTTCGTAAAACTTATTACATTTTCAAAGACTTTAGTTAACATACACACAACTGAATAGAACTTACTGAATAGAATAGTACATCTCCGATTTTTTTTATATCTACATTTGAGTGAGGTGGATGGGGTGAGGTGGTATTTAATAAGGTATTAATTTCATCAACACAAGCCAGAACATGAAACAATGGGTATTGAATAGAAGTGATTGTAGAAAGCCTATTGGTCCATATTTCTTGATGCTTCTATATTGGAGCGGAGTCTTGAGGTGGGTAGAATATAGTTGTGCATTAATTGGCTGTTGATTGCTGGTGTTGACTTCTTGATGTGTAATGCCTCGCAAACGTCAAGCCGCCTGCTATCGCTGTATCTATCGATGATTTCTGTGTTGTTTACTAGGATTTCTCTGGCGATGGTTTGGTTGTGGGAAGAGATTATATGTTCCTTAATGGAGCCCTGTTGCTTATGCATCGTTAAACGCCTAGAAAGAGATGTTGTTGTCTTGCCTATATACTGGGTTTTTTGGAGCTTACAGTCCCCAAGAGGGCATTATATGGACCAATAGGCTTTCTACAATCACTTCTATTCAATACCCATTGTTTCATGTTCTGGCTTGTGTTGATGAAATTAATACCTTATTAAATACCACCTCACCCCATCCACCTCACTCAAATGTAGATATAAAAAAATCGGAGATGTTCTATTCTATTCAGTAAGTTCTATTCAGTTGTGTATATGTTAACTAAAGTCTTTGAAAATGTAATAAGTTTTACGAAACGCGCTCAAGTGTCGCGTCAGACTAGAAATAAAAATGAATTTTGGAGAATTGATTTTTGAATTACCTCCAACAGTGAAAAGAAATGTACGAAAGATTGAGAAAATTCGTGTTAGAATTATTAATCTTACTTTTTCGGTCATATTTAATAATATATATATATATATATATATATATATATATATATATATATATATATATATATATATATATATATATATATATATATATATATATATATTTATATGAATACGTTGTTCTGAACGAGGTGAGAATAGCTTGAGCTACCTTTGTGTGTATTTATACCTCAATAAACTTATATCAGTTTCAACGTCCTCGCGGCCCGGTCTCTGAGACTCTGACCAGGCCTCCTGGTTGGTGGTCTGGTGATGGGGCGGAAAGAAAAAGAACATTGGGGACATGAGGAGACATGATAACCACCTACAAAATCCTCAGGGGGATTTTATGTAGAAACCACCTACAAATAAACCATGCAATAGTTTATTTGTAATAATAATTATATTATTGTAATTATATTAATAATATTGGTTTATTTGTAATAATCCATGTAATGGTTTATTTGTATGTGGTTTCCGGAGCTTGTCTTGTGATAACTTGATTGGTAAGACTCTTGCTCGGAACGGCCCGAAGACCCACTTATCCATTACAACCCGGTTGGTCTGGCACTTCCTGCGGGTTCTCAGATATCCATATTCCAAATATGACAATTTTGGTTCAACCACATTACTCGTGGTCAAGGTATGAATGTCTCCCCATACACTGTGTGTCCAACCATGTGTTAAAAGAATCGGTTCCAAATCTGCCACCATGGGCCAAATGGGAACCTTCATGTACCACTAAATACAGGTTTTGAAAACTTCAAACTAATATGTGAAACCGGGAAATCGAAACAATCGATTTTCGAATCGGAAGTAAAACGATTCGAACACAATCGCTTTACTTCACAATCGTTTTTACTTCCAAGCTGCGGCCAATTACCTAGACGTATTCGTAAATATTGACGTACTGTTGAGCCGAATCGGAAACGTATTTTACTTAAATTGATATTAGTATATTATCATCATGTTGTGTACAGTTAGGTCGAGGATAGGTTATGTGTTATGGTTCTGTTGGCATTTGTATTTGTAGTACGGGGGATAAAGCATTTAAAGAGGAGTGAATCAAACGTGTAAAGTGTTTTTCATTCATAAACATTGGAGCGGAGGTTGGATTAATGAGCATTTGGCCAATGTTTATAAAGACGGGCTGAAGAACACACAATGATGGCGGGCTGAAGAACACACAATGATGGCGGGCTGAAGAACACACAATGATGGCGGGCTGAAGAACACACAATGATGGCGGGCTGAAGAACACACAATGATGGCGGGCTGAAGAACACACAATGAGGGCGGGCTGAAGAACACACAATGATGGCGGGCTGAAGAACACACAATGATGGCGGGCTGAAGAACACACAATGATGGCGGGCTGAAGAACACACAATGATGGCGGGCTGAAGAACACACAATGATGGCGGGCTGAAGAACACACAATGATGGCGGGCTGAAGAACACACAATGATGGCGGGCTGAAGAACACACAATGATGGCGGGTTGAAGAACACACAATGATGGCGGGCTGAAGAACACACAATGAGGGCGGGCTGAAGAACACACAATGATGGCGGGCTGAAGAACACACAATATTGGCGGGCTGAAGAACACACAATGAAGCACAACAAAGGTGTATGACAAAGTAATACAAATAATGAGCAAGAGACACTCTGTTAACCACAAGTGAAACACGACACCCAAGACGACATTAAGTCGACAGTGGTCTTCCTTCCAGCGTCCCGCCTCAGCACCACGCGTGAGACGGCGGCTGTGAGACGACACAATAACAAACACACTCAATCTTACCATCACGAGCCACCGAATAATACAACCCAACCAACATGAAGGACAACAAGCGCGGTGTCTGCGGCACGAGTAAGCCGTCCCCAGAGTATAGAGGACTGAGCACACACACACACACACACACAGACACACACAGACACACACACACACACACACAGACACACAGACACACACACACACACACACACACACACACACACACACACACACACACACACACACACACACACACACACACACACACTAAGGATTAGGTGAGTATTAGGTGAGTACACACACACACACACACACACACACACACACACACACACACACACACACACACACACACACACTAAGGATTAGGTGAGTATTAGGTGAGTACACACACACACACACACACACACACACACACACACACACACCAAGACACACACACACACACACACACACACACACACACACACACACACACACACACACACACACACACACACACACACACACCAAGACACACGACCGAGGTCTCCCAACTTGACAATTAAAATATGGGTGTGCGGTTCTTCTCAAAGTTCCCCCCGACTCCAGATATTGACCTGAGGAGACGAGACAATGAGAAGGGGAGCGGGGAGAGGATGGGAGGGATATACGGAGGAAAGGTGAGGGGCAGAGAGTGAAAGTTGAGGGGGAAAATGAAAAGGAGGAACTGTCAGTAGAAACTGACAGTTTTTGGAGCCCCGCTCCTGTGCCAGGTAAGTCCACTACGGGCTCACCATAGCCCGTGCTACTTGCCCCGCTCCTGTGCCAGGTAAGTCCACTACGGGCTCACCATAGCCCGTGCTACTTGCCGCTCCTGTGCCAGGTAAGTCCACTACGGGCCCACCATAGCCCGTGCTACTTGCCGCTCCTGTGCCAGGTAAGTCCACTACGGGCTCACCATAGCCCATGCTACTTGCCGCTCCTGTGCCAGGTAAGTCCACTACGGGCTCACCATAGCCCGTGCTACTTGCCCCGCTCCTGTGCCAGGTAAGTCCACTACGGGCTCACCATAGCCCGTGCTACTTGCCCCGCTCCTGTGCCAGGTAAGTCCACTACGGGCTCACCATAGCCGTGCTACTTGCCGCTCCTGTGCCAGGTAAGTCCACTACGGGCTCACCATAGCCCGTGCTACTTGCCCCGCTCCTGTGCCAGGTAAGTCCACTACGGGCTCACCATAGCCCGTGCTACTTGCCCCGCTCCTGTGCCAGGTAAGTCCACTACGGGCTCACCATAGCCCGTGCTACTTGCCCCGCTCCTGTGCCAGGTAAGTCCACTACGGGCTCACCATAGCCCGTGCTACTTGCCCCGCTCCTGTGCCAGGTAAGTCCACTACGGGCTCACCATAGCCCGTGCTACTTGCCCCGCTCCTGTGCCAGGTAAGTCCACTACGGGCTCACCATAACCCGTGCTACTTGCCCCGCTCCTGTGCCAGGTAAGTCCACTACGGGCTCACCATAGCCCGTGCTACTTGCCCCGCTCCTGTGCCAGGTAAGTCCACTACGGGCTCACCATAGCCCGTGCTACTTGCCCCGCTCCTGTGCCAGGTAAGTCCACTACGGGCTCACCATAACCCGTGCTACTTGCCCCGCTCCTGTGCCAGGTAAGTCCACTACGGGCTCACCATAGCCCGTGCTACTTGCCCCGCTCCTGTGCCAGGTAAGTCCACTACGGGCTCACCATAGCCCGTGCTACTTGCCCCGCTCCTGTGCCAGGTAAGTCCACTACGGGCTCACCATAGCCCGTGCTACTTGCAACCTGTTCCGAGTAGCTGAAACTATAACAACAACAACTGTCAACCTCTCAGTCCTTTTTTTAACCAGTCAAGAACTGAGGGAAGGTTATCTTGAGGTTATCTTGAGATGATTTCGGGGCTTTAGTGTCCCCGCGGCCCGGTCCTCGACCATGCCTCCACCCCCAGGAAGCAGCCCGTGACAGCTGACTAACTCCCAGGTACCTTTTTACTGCTAGGTAACAGGGGCATTCAGGGTGAAAGAAACTTTGCCCATTTGTTTCTGCCTCGTGCGGGAATCGAACCCGCGCCACAGAATTACGAGTCCTGCGCGCTATCCACCAGGCTACGAGGCCCCTTCCCCTACGAGGAGGGAAGGGGGGTGATACCTTACTCTGCGGTTGATTCCGGGGATCAACGTCCCCGCAGCCCGGTCTCTGACCAGGGCCTCCTTGTCAGTCGTCTGGTCAACCAGGCTGTTGGATGCGGCTGCTCGCAGCCTGACGTATGAATCACACCTGACCAGGTTTGGTTGACCAGATATTCTTTGAAGGTATGAGCAGGAGTGAGATGAAAAGGAGAGAAACGGGAACGAATGAGCAGATTAGGGTGTGTGTTTTGGTATGTCTTGAGAGTCGAGGTATGAGAAACTGACGGAAAGTAGCACCTTATGAGTCTTCCTCATCTTCAGCTATATCATCAGTAACCACTGGTTACCTTACCTTACCTTGCCATGATTTCGGGGTTTAACGTCCCCGCGGCCCGGTCCTCGACCAGGTCTTTTCGTTGTCGTTGTTGGACTGGTCAACCAGGCAGTTGGACGCGGGGGAGGGGGAGAGGGGGAGGGGAGGGGAGGGGAGGGGAGGGGAGGGGAGGGGAGGGGAGGGAGGGAGAGGGAGAGAGAGAGAGAGGAGAGAGAGAAAGAAAGAGAGAGAGAGAGAGAGAGAGAGAGAGAGAGAGAGAGAGAGAGAGAGAGAGAGAGAGAGAGAGAGAGAGAGAGAGAGAGAGAGAGAGAGAGAGAGGAGAGAGGAGAGAGAGAAAGAGAGAGAAAGAGAGGGAAAGAGAGGGAAAGAGAGAGAGAGAGAGAGAGAGAGAGAGAGAGAGAGAGAGAGAGAGAGAGAGAGAGAGAGAGAGAGAGAGAGAGAGAGAGAGAGAGAGAGAGAGAGAGAGAGAGAGAGAGAGAGAGAGAGAGAGTGAATAGGGGATCAAACATGCTCATACTCACATAATACATACAAAGGTCAACACACAGACATCAACCTGCTCTCGCACAAGACAGCACATATATGACTTATTGCTTATAGTCACTATTTCGCTTCTAAATAAGTACATATGTGACATATTCCAAGCCATATTTTTTTTAAGGCACTAACTTTTTCTCTCAATTTTATTAAACAATAGAGATTTTATACAAAATTTAACAATATCCTGAGTTACTTTACAATTTATTTTAATATTTATTTTGCTTTATTATTTTTATAAAACTGTAATATCAATATAGGTATAGGTTCAGCACTAATTGTAATATCTTAACATACTAAGAAGGTTAGGTTAGGTTGTGGTCTTCTATTCAGCTTTTCAAGGTAAACTCAAATATTCACAATAAATTAGTATGTCACATATGCACTTATGCATAAGCAAGATATTGACTATAAGCAAGTGCGAGAACGGGTACACACGAACCTCGTCCTGCCAGAAAGATGTAAAGGTTGCAACGAATCACGGGAAGTAATGTGCTGCATATGGAAGACTGCCACCATTGACCTCCTGGTGCTTCAAGAGATCTGCCTCCCCACAGCTCCCAGGGCCATGTGTGCACCACAGTCCTTTACACTACTAGTCCTCAAAGCTATTACAATGAAGCTTTGGTTGACAAATTGTTAATACAGGATCAGATCCAGAAGCAGCCGCAAGGAAGGCCTTAAAGGATTAGATCCAGAATTAAAGATAAAACAAACAAAAATTACAAGATTAGATGCAGAACAAGCAGCAGTGGAACCCACAAAGGATCAGGTAACTCCAAGTCAAAAAGTTAGCAAAATGGAAAGGAGTAATTATGATCTCAAGACGGCACCAATCTGGGAAGACTGTGTAGCGAGCAAAAGGGAATGCCTCACCGATCAGATACAGGATAAGCAGAAAAGGAAAGCTACAAAGGATCGGATCCAGAGCAAATAACAACGAAAGCCACCAAGAATCAGAGGCTGAGCCATGAGCCAGAGGCATCCTTACTCAGCCTCTTCCTTCGGTCTTTCCTCCCTGGCTCCACCGAAAGGCAAGTCAACTTTAACTTCATGGATTTATTCTTCAATAATGGTAGGGCTCTGAGAGCCCCTAGGGACCATCATATGGTAGAGGAAGGTAAACCCCCACTCTCTGGGGAGGGCTCCCCTGTTGTCATGTCTGTGGTACAGCAGGGAAACCCCCACAACCTAGGGATTACTCACCTGTCTCCTTGTCTCTGTTACAGACAGGTAACCCACCACCCAGTGATCACGCACCTGTCTCCTTGTCTCTGTTACAGACAGGTAACCCCACACCACCCTGGGATTACACAAGTGTCTCCTTGTCTCTGTCACAGACGGATACCCCCTTCCCCCCCCCCCCCCCCGGGAATTACGCACCCGCCTCCGTGTCTGTCACAGACAGGTGGGTAAACTCAAAGGCGCAGAGTTCCTCCCTCCGTCAACACCGATATACTAAAGCCTCAAATTTTTATTATCAAATGCAAACTAAACAATTTTAATTCCAAAAAAAGGCATTCAAATTAAAGCTTTTCAAACTAACTTTTCATGATAAAGTTTCTTTTTTCTTTTTCAGTCAGGGACAGAGCTGAAATGTTTAAGGGTCTAAAGTTGTTTGTGGGGTTCTGCCGCTGGCTAAAACTATGAACGGTTCGCTGCAGTGAACCAAGACCATTTATTTTACAAAGATGATCTTCTCGTAGCAAGGTCACGTCTGCGTGGGGAGGGGAATTATCAGGAGAAAGCGCCAAGCAATTACGACTATATAGGCCTGGGAAGGAGTCAGGATAAGGATTTAGGATGAGACGTGGGGAGGAATGGTTCCCAACCACGTGAACGAATCGGGGATTGAACGCCGACCTGCATGAAGTGAGACCATCGCTCTACCGTCCAGCCCAAGTGGTTGGACAGGGGGAGCCTCTTCGTCTGCCACAGACGAAGAGAGTCTGAGGCTACTAGTAGACCGTGTTTAGGTGGGTGAGGGAGCCTGACGCAGGTCGAGCTACGGCGTATCAGAGTGCGTGGAGAATACCAAGTGGGTTTCGTCTGGATGTTGCTGCTGCTGCTGCTGCCTGGCTTGGCAACTCTTCCTGACACAGGTGAAGACTCTCACCTGTGATCAAGCCGCATTTCAAGGACTGCCGTTACCACACACTGGATGTTTTCGGTAGTTTAGTGATGGAAATTATTAATTATTATTATTATTTGTTATTATCATGTCAGTAGCTTCTGTTTCTCCAGTCAACCTTTAATTTCGTCCTCAGAGAGAGTTGGATGCTGAACACCCAACCCACACACTCTTTTCCGGTGTGAAGTTTGGCTGACATGCTGCTTATAGTGAAACATTTGTGTGTGTTGAACACTTGTGTACTCGGACGATTTACTGTTCTCAAATTTGTATCTTTTTCAGTTTTCCATAACGGCATGTGAGTTGAGCATATACACAGCGCCACCACTCAGCACCTCGTCTCAGCCTATTCAGATGAGATCACGGTTTACACACATAAATCACAATAACGTGATGCATCAATGAACAAATCCACAAGGGCCGTGATGAGGATTCGAACCTGCGTCTGTGAGCATCCCAGACGCATCCAGTGAGCGTCTGGGATGAAATCAAAACAGACGTGATTTGTTCTTCACGGTATATTCGTTCCTAGTTGATGCGTCTATTATTTAAATGGAATTTGCTAAATTCTAATCGCGAAAGTTTGGAATGGGATGCGCAGATAAGTTGACCTATGCGGTCCTGAAAGTCGATTAGATTGTGGTTGGAATAAAATATATTTGAAACTGGGCCGATGGCTCTGTATTGGTGGTATCCGCCTATTTCTGCAGTGTCGATACCTGGTTGATACCTGGTTCATGGTGTTCTGGGAGTTCTACTCCCCAAGCCCGGCCCGAGGCCAGGCTTCACTTGTGAGAGTTTGGTCCATCAGGCTGTTGCTTGGAGCGCCCCGCAGGCCCACATATCCACCACAGTCCGGTTCGGCCTGCTTGATACCTGCTACCGGCTTGATACCGGCCTATTTTAGTTGTATCTGTATCGGCATATTTTTACAGTATCAGTATCGGTTGAAACCATTATTTTGTATCATTTCCTCGTTCTGAAGAATATGCTGGTGGGTATTTTTCGCTTTTTTGTGGGTTCTACTATTTAGGTGTTTCAGAGTAAAATTGGCACAAATTTTAAAGAGGTCATTCGTATGTGACTGTTGATGCACAGGGATCGTTACTGAGGCGGAGCGTGTCGTGGTGGGGAATGATAAGAAAGAGTACTAGTTGGGAATGATAGTGGTGGGAAATGGTTCTTGCAGTGGAAAGGTTATTAGTACTCATCTAGTTGTGCTTGCGGGGGTTGAGCTTCGGCTCTTTGGTCCCGCCTCTCAACCGTCAATCTACTGGTGTACAGATTCTTAAGCTTCTCGACCTCATTCATATCTACATTGAAAACTGTGTTTGGAGTCAGCCTCCACCACATCACTTCCTAGTGTATTCCATTTACTAACTACTCTGATACTGAAAAAGTTATTTCTAACGTCTCTGTGGTTCATTTACATACTCAGCTTCCACATGTGTCCCCTTGTGTGTGTACCACCCATGTTAAATAATCCATCCTTGACCACCTTGTCAATTCCCCTGAGAATTTTGTATGTGGTGATCATGTCTCCCCAAGCTCCTCTGTCTTCCAGCGACGTGAGGTGCAGTTCACGCAGCAGCCCGTGACAGCTGACTAACTCCCAGATACCTATTTACTGCTAGGTAACAGGGGCATAGGGTGAAAGAAACTCTGCCCAATGTTTCTCGCCGGCGCCCGGGATCGAACCCGGGACCACAGGATCACAAGTCCAGCGTGCTGTCCGCTCGGCCCCCTTGTGTGTGTGTATATGTGTGTGTGTGTGTGTGTGTGTGTGTGTGTGTGTGTGTGTGTGTGTGTGTGTGTGTGTGTGTGTGTGTGTGTGTGTGTGTGTGTGTGTGTGTGTGTGCGTGCGTGCGTGCGTGCGTGTGCATGTGCGTGCGTGCGTGCGTGTGTGCAAGCGTGCGAGTGTGCATGTGCATGAGAGGGGGAGGGGAGAGGGGAGCGTCAACAGGGGACCAGAGCCCAATAGCCGGCACACGCCCACTTTAAAGCTAATCCATACCTTCACTGCCTTAAAGATCAGCTGCTACCTCTCACGTCATTCTCACCCCCATTCCCCCTTCACCCCATATTATTCCCCCAACCCCCCCCCACCAAAACCCTTAACACAAACCCCATCACCCTATTCAACACCCCCATTACGCATAACTGGCCGACCCCCCCCCCCCCACCCCACCGCATAGTATTCGAAAGAGAACTTGACAAACACCTCCAGAGGATACCCGATCAACCAGACTGTGATTCATGGCGTACTAGTGGCTGTACAAGAATATAAGAACTCTTGTATATATCTCAAAACAAAATATTCACACGTCAGGCTGCTCGCAGCCGCGTCCAACAGCCTGGTTGACCACATCACAAAACCTAACCAGGCTTATAATACGCAGTAAACAGCCCTGACAACACAGCAATGGTGACAACACAGGAACTGAACACTGGCAAACATATCAACACCGTGAGCAGGTACACCCATAAGAGTGTTGGAGCCTGCACGTGGAACACTGTATTGTCACCGCTCACGCCCCGACACGCAACACAAATAATCACAATCATATTTAAAGGTCAAAAGCATTACATGAATTTTATTCTCCTTACCTTACAGGTGCCTTTCTCTTCGTTCTCTTTTCCTACCAGCTACCTAACTCTTCATCCACTTTACCTTACTGCTACCTCTTCATTCTCCTTCCCCCCTTCCTTCTCGCCTTCTCTTTCGACCTCCCTTTCTTTATCCTCTTACCCTTCCTTCTCCAATCTTTATCCTTCTTACTCATTCTCCCATAAATACTTCATAAACATTAGTAATTTATTTTTATCACAATAAACCTATAATATTAAATATTATAATAATAATAATTATTATTCTCTACTCACACATAAATCACACGAACGTGATACGAATCATTGAGAAAGTCCACTGGGGCTGTGAGGCGGCGCGAACCCGCGACCCAAGCACGGCAAGCTGCATACTCTACCCCTGTACCACCTGCCTCTCACGTTATTGGTGGTACAGGGGAAAGAGTATGCGGCTGGCTGTGCCTTGGTCGCGGGTTCGCGTCGTCTCAGTGTCTCATTAATGTTATCATTAATAGTAGCAGTAGTATTTGTTGAATTAAATGAACAAGTCCACAAGGGCCGTGACGAGGATTCGAACCTGCGTCCGGGAGCATCCCAGGCACTGCCTTAATCGACTGAGTTGATTAATAATATTTGATGTATTATTTATTATCATTATAAACACATCAATACGGAGAAACAAAGGGGGAGCAAGAGAAGATAAAATAATTCATTAATAGCATTAGAACTTGACAAACACCTCTAAAGGATACCTGATCAACCAGGCCGTGACTCATACGTCAGCCGCGTCCAACAGCCTGGTTGACCCGTCCAGCAACGAGAAGGCCTGGTCGACGACCGGGCCGCGGGGTCGCTGAGCCCCGGAATCACCTCAAGGTATCCTCCAGGGTCTGAAGACCATCATCACTGGTCTCCAGCGCACGTGGAGGCAGGCAGCGTCTCGACACTCCACTGCATGATAACTTGCATTTTTTTACCGAATCAATCCATTAAAAATGCGACGCAATAGTAACAAAGCACCAAAATATTGACGTTTGTATGCATCGGCCTCAATAGGTGATTTGCTAGGGTGCGTACCTGTCTGGTTAGACAGAACAGATGCATTTGTTACGGAAGGGAAAGAGAGAGATCGGGCTGCTATCTCAGTCATGACCCGCAATAAAAGTGGATGTTTACCTTGCGAGTGGGCGCGCGCATCACAGCTGATATTTACCTGCAAAAGACAAGAAAAACACGTTATTAAAAGGTGTTAAGTGGATGAGGCAAGACAGTCACAACAGGATTATTACGGCGGGGGGGAGAACTTGGTATGTCTTGTTTGTACCTGCGTCTCACTCTCTCTTCTTCGTCCCCCCCCCCCCCGCTCCTGTGCCAGGTAAGTCCCCAACGGGCACACCATAGCCCGTGCTACTTGGAACTTTTTTGTTCCAAGTAGCGAATCTTAAACAACAACAACTCTTCTTCGTGACCTTCTCAAGAGACTCTAGTCCATCCCTTCTAATCTTCCCCTTTCTCTCCCCCTCTACATCTCCTTATCATCATGTAATCATGATGATTACATCATGTAATTACATCAAGTAATTCCTCTACCTTCAATCACCTCAACCACGCCTGATTCATTCCAATCCCAGCAGTCTACAAAATCCCTCCAGGTTACACAATCCCAGCAGTCTACACAATCCTCCCAGAGTACACACCTGGTTACCTGGTACCTGGTAACCAGGTAGTTACACTTGTCTACAAGATTACTTTTTAGTATACACAATTTCACTTCAATTTACACAATCCCTCACAGACTACACAATGACCATTTCAACTTCCTTTTTTTACCGCCTTTTTTACTTCCTTCCTTTACCTCCTTTACTTTCCTTTTTTTGCTTCCTTTTTTACCGCCTCTCAACTGTTATCTAGTAAAATATTTGTTTTCTCAATTACACACGCAGCCGCAGCCTCCATCAGTTTCCTCCATGCTCAAACACAAACAAAAATGATCTGTTTAAAGGCATGATATTACACAATATATAGTTACCTACAATCTTCCACAAGCTTCCGTTAGCTTCAAGTAGCTTTTCGGTACTAAAATAATGTGCTGAGGGGAATCAAGAAGGTAAACATGGATGCACTATTCAGAATAAGAAACAGTTCACGACAAAATTAAGACACGTTACTGCAGGAAGTGCCAGACTAGCCGGGCTGTAGTAGCTCTGTGGGGCCTGCAGGCCGCTCCTAGCAACAGCCTGGTGGACCCAGTCAAGACTGGTCCCAGGCTGGGCTTGGGGAATATGAGAACTCTCAAAACCCACTACAGGTAAGTAATCTACGGGAGGTCATAGAAACTGGAGGCATATGAGCCGTGTAGATGTTAAGAAATACATACAAGGGAAATGGAGAGATTGTTAACACTAACTCACTACAATTCTTCTAAGGTAATATGGCAAGAATTATGAGGGAACGAAATCACTGCACTCGCTAACGTTCGTCGTTGTTGATAACGTTTGTCGTTGACGCTAACGTTAGTCGCTGTCGATAACGACCTCCCACAGCGTCCGAAAGAGAACTTGGTAAACACCTTCAAAGGATCACCCAGGTTGTGATTCATACGTCAGACTGCGAGCAGCCGCGTCGAACAGTCTGGTTGAACAGACCACAAACCAGGAGGCCTGATCAGCGACCGGGCAGAGGGGACATTGATCCTCGGAACCATTGAAAGATAACGTTCGAGACTATCGCTAACGAGTGACACACTATCTCTTGACACCGTCACCAACGTTCAACCCTTCGAGCTCATCTAGGTGAGTACAACCCCACAAGATCTCTCTCTGAAACTGCCTCTGCTGCCAATTTCACCGAGACACTCGTTCTTTTGAATTATGAAATGACCCAATCCGACCTTGACTTTTGACCTTACCGCCCCAGTACGACATGCCAAGGTCAGCCAGCTTGGTTTTAATCGGATCATCTGTCAAGGAAATGTGGTGTGGACAGACACGCACCCCCCCCCCCCCCCACAGACAGGTGGGCAGACAGGGGGGGGGCTGTAATCACGGCTTCTATAAGTTTTTACATTAATCATTAATAGAAATTAGTGCAGTTTATACGAAAGGGAGACTCAGGTAGGTAACCTTTTTAATGAGGTGAATCTATCCACTTATAACCTACCAAAAGAGAACGCAGGTGCTATAACCAAAACAGGTGCTACAACCTACCTGTAGTGACGTGAACGCAGGTACCTATTACATACCAGACAAATAAGGGTAAACATGGAGTGAAGTGCTTAACACGCACTCCAGTACATATTGGAACAAACGCCCTTTCAGCACGCAACACAATCAACGGAGAGGGCAATATACACACAACACAACACACTCGGTAACAGACAGACTGACCGCCAGACAGATCGCCAGACAGAAAGACAGACAGAGACAGACCGACAGATAGAGAGACAGACACACACAGACCGCCAGACAGACGGGAGTCGAGGCCTGTAGCTGCATCAACATGCCGTGTGTGCCAACTATTAACTTGCGAAACACCCAAATCAAATCAGGCCCGACTGCCCGGAACCGATAGATTTTCTTGGATGTTCTAAAGCACACGCGGCTACCACACCCACCAGCGGGTTCTCCCTCTGTCTCTCCCTCCCCCACCCACCTGCACGCACACGCACACGCACACACACACACACACACACGTCTGTCCACCGTCACACGCACACTACCAACTTCCATGCCCGCACACACACATATCCAATCAAAGCTGCACTGGAGAACTTTGAATTTACCAGACAGATGAAGTAAGGGGCGTCTGCTGGAACTAGACCTAGGCTGTTTGAACAGACATATCAAGCCTGGCCTCGGGCCGGGCTTGGGGAGTAGACGAACTCCCAGAACCCCATCAAGCAGGTATATCTCCCCATGGATACTAAAAGAAGGATAAAAAATACTGTGCTTGCCACTCTGCACGCTATATAATACCACTGGAAACAGGAAACTTATCAGAATATTGTAGAGCCAATGTAGTGCCAACATACAAGGAAACAAAAGACTGAATGCCTTATACAGGCTAGTGTCTCTAATTATCATGGTGATAGAGGTTTTTCTCCCCGACTTAAGCACTCTTCCAGGCAGCCTACACCAACCTTCTTCCCTAACATGAGCAAGTCTCCTATGTTATATTGTAGCAAATGCTTCTGGCAGCCGAGGAATGTCGCCCACTGTTAATAACCAGTTCCCTTTCTCATTGTAATTTCACTTTAGTTTCGACGAGTCTTTCATGATATGGCATCAGATGAGGTTCCAGTTTAAAACAAAAACAAATTATCCTGGACACTGACCCCTGGAACCACCAGAAAATACACCAGAATTGGCCCAAGTTCAGCTTACTGGATACACACAAAATCTTCAATTTGCTTCAGTGGATGCTATCAAGAAGGAACTTTAAAAGTTTCTTCTGGAGTCTCTGAATTAGCCTGGCTATGATAGCCAGGTGCATGTTACGGAGACAAACAGCCTCAGAGATCAGACGACCACCAGGGAAGGCTGGTCACAGCTGCGCAAGCACAACTTTGGAAAACATCAACAGGTAATGAACAATACAGACAAGCAAGTCTACAGTAGACGAACCCAGCACTGTACTCGAGAGAGATGTGGACGGTTGGAAAAAGTGTGCATTTGTGGCGAGGAATGGAGGAGGGGAATGGAAGTAGAAGATGGGAGGAGCGGACGGAGGAAAGGGATTGAAGTCGATGGAAGGAGGGGTGAGGGAAGAGGAATAAAGACAGAAGGTGGGACGAGAGGAGGGAGAGAGAGAAGAGAGATTAAGAAGCCATCAGCCAGCACGGAGGAGGATGAATCGGTGGAGTTTACACCATCATCGGACAATAACGCCAGACCTTAACATTACCACAGGTCCCAGAAGAACCTCCACAATACACATTATTGCCTCATATGTTGGCCCCCCCCCCTCATGCTCCTCATGCTCCTCCTCCTCCTCCTCCTGCTACTCTTCTCCCACTCCATGACAACACGCGTGGATAGGGAGAAGAGTACTGCCATTCCTACTTTACCTGCTACAAGAACTGTTACTCTTCCACTTAGATTGACTTACTAAGCCCCGAAATCATCTCAAGATAACCTCAAGATAGGTCACGGTGTCTTCTCTTGAGATTTATCTTATCATCTTCCTTCTCATGACAGAAGTTGAAACTCTGCATTCTCAACCACTCCCACAACCACTCGTCCTCATACCATCGACCTTTTACCATCTTCTAATCCTTTTACTCTCCTTTCCGCGAATTCCATTTCTCCTGCTGCTTCTCTCCTTCCTCCACCCCCCCCTTCCCCTCCTCACAACAATACTCATGCATTCGAGGATTCAATACTCCCTTGGGCGAGGGGGAAGCAAAACTCCCTCAGCCGTCCCCTTCCTGACGACGTGCGCTGGATCGCGAGTCTTTTCCCCCGGGCGGGGAGAAAATTGTAAATATTATAGGTGAAATCTGGTGGCAAGGCGCCATTAGCAAGGGAAGGGGGGAGGGGGGGAAGGAGGGAGGGGGAGGCGAGGCAGGAATTGTTTACATTCATCGAGGGATTTGGCAGCACGCGATCACCTAGTTCCATACCACTCCCTCCCTCACTCTATTCTTATCCACCCCTTCCTCATTCTATTCTTATCCTACCCCTCCTCCCTCCCTCAATTCTTATCCTTCCTCATTCCTTCTCTCAATTTTTATCCGTCCTCATCCATCATCTTGTTCCCTCATTCCTTCCCAATCTCGTTATTGAGACTCCCCAAATTTTTAGGATGGTGCTGTAGGGGTCCGCTGATTGCGGTTCGTTGGCGTTAATGAAGAACAAATAGATTAGAAATAGACAAATGAATATTTCACGAGAGCAGTTGAAATAACAGACAAAAGCACAGTGGGCCCTGTAGCAAGGTTTAAGCGACAGCAAGGGGGGACCTTCGGTAAAACTCTTGGCTCATGAGCACAGGTGAGTCCAGCCAGCAACAGTAGAAGGTCCCAGAGCGCAGCACACTAAGGGCAGTAGGCTGTGGTGACCAACAAAGAATGCGGCATACTTCAGGATGGACGACTGGCGGCGGGTCTTAACGCTGAGGTCGTGGCCGAAATCACAGGAAGAAAAAAAGGTCCGAATCCAACTTCCCTTGGGATTTACGGCCGTAAATGAGGGTTTACAAAGGAGGTTACTAGCAATGAAGCTTTACGAAAAATACCACAATCAGTCAACATTATGATAATTACACAGTGTGGTATTTTTTGTGATGAGTGATAACTTCAACATCCTTCTTAAACCTCAGAGACGAGGACGAGGGACAACAGAGGGCGTTCCCTATAACCCACACGAGGTACGCACACTAACCATCCCTTCACGACGACCACCCACCCATCACCTGAAGGCTGAACCGCTCAGTACGCGGTCACCCACCAATACTTACCGAGGTGTCTCCGAGTTTGTGTCTCGGAGAGACTGCAGGATCCGTTGGTAAATCAGGATGATTTCCCGGTTTCAATTCTTTTACCATGTCGTAGCTCAATAAATTAATAACAGCTCATCACGCTATTGTGATTTCTGCGTGTAATACTTACCGAGGTTTCCTTCCCCTAGATGGAAAGTTTTGTCATGCTATAGTGGCTTATTTCGTGTTTTCGCTGCTGTCAAGTGTTCGTTTAACATTGTCCTGCTCTATGTAGTTTGATACCAACAGATGTTTTGGATATTTTATCTTTATATGTGTTTATATTGTGTTTATTTTAAATAAATAAAGACAACTAATACTAACCGAGTGTCTACCATCCCGCCAACAACATAGAGCGTTGCTTAGTGAGGACCTGCTTGTTGGTGTTTAATGTATTGATAAACACACGCCAAGCGCACCCTCACTTCCTTCTCACTTTTTACACGAATTCCAAGTTATTTTGGTGTACAACAAAAACGTAAGAAGTGTAATGATAAATACAGTGAATACAAACATTATATGTAAGATACTCCCATCACAGTAACCATACCCCCCTACACGCAAATCACAGTAAATATACCCCTACAAACACACCCATTACAGTAACCATACAGTTACAAATTCGTTACCTCATAGTACTACCGTAGTATCTTGAGATAGTTATCTTGAGATGATATCGGGGCTTAGTGTCCCCGCGGCCCGGTCCTCGACCAGGCCTCCACCCCCAGGAAGCAGCCCGTAACAGCTGACTAACTCCCAGGTACCTATTTACTGCTAGGTAACATGGGCATCAGAGTGAAAGAAACTCTGCCCATTGTTTCTCGCCGGCGCCCGGGATCGAACCCGGGACCACAGGATTACGCGTACAGTATTCTGTCCGCTCAGCCACCGGCTCCCTAGTGCTAGTGTAGTACTAGTATTCCTTCGTGTACAGTTCGTCTTGTACAATTGTTTACAGAGGGCCATGTGACTTAATGGGTGGAAGCAACGCGACCAGTCGAAAAGTAGTTTGGTGGTTGACAAGTGTTGTTAAGACCTCGGAGCCCTGTTTGCAACACCGTAAATTGAAATCTTTAGCCAATCAGCGCCACCGACACCACGTGACTAAAGTGACGCCTCGCCTGCCATAGAACCACCTGCAAGAGTCTCGCCTCGCACACTAGTCGACGACCGGGCCGCGAGGACGCTAAGCCCCGGAAGCTCCTCAAGGTAACCTCGCCTCGCCTCCGAGGTAATAGTTTACATGGGATACGTCAGCTGTTCACTCTAGTAGGGATATCAGGGGCCAGCATAGTGAAAGCATGTGGCCCATGACAACGGGCCTGGCTGGCGGCTTACATCCCTCTGTCACCTCCATAAAGCCATTCCCGGGGTTACTGTGCACAGAAAGCTCGTAGTACTACTAACTAACAGTCGGGGTACTCTCCAGCAGGAGCGATCCCAACAACATTCATGTATACGTAAACCACAGTAGTCAACCCTTACACCCCCTCCCACCACCGCGGAAACCCCCACACACGAGGGGAACGAAATGAACCAGACAAGTAAGTACACTACGAGATTTCAGGTCGGGTGTGTCCCGCCATCATGCGCCTCCACACCTGTTTACCACGTGCGTGGTAGACAGGTGTGGAGGTCGCAGAATGTTGGAAATTTTAATTCTACTTAATTACCGTTGTTGGGAACAGGCTTCCTGTTCCCGGCAACGGTAATGGACTCATGGAGAAGGGCTTCTTCCCCCTCCCCCTCCCCCCAGACCACAACCTAGGTCGCCTACTGAACTTTGCTAGGATATAAACCACAACAGTCGCCTAGCTCCCGAGTACCTATATACTACTAGACGAACAGATGCATTAGGTGAAAGGAAACGTGGCTAAACATTTCTGTCCCGTCCGGGCATCGAACCCGGGAGCCTTAGTTGTGAGTAGAGGACGTAGACCATTGTACCACAGGACCCCATTCGCTCATAGATCAAACATCAGTCATGTAAGGCCTTGTAAATTCTATTTTAAAATTAAAGAGCGAACATATTGGCCCGTAACGCACGGATTAGACTGTAATTGAAAACGTCGTGTGTCTAGTTTTTTTTAATCTAGGTTGTAAGAGTCGTCACAGAAGCTTAAGAGTGTGTGAGGCGCGGAGCACACAGCAGCCAGAGGGTTAATGACAATAAAAGCCATCATGGGACCCCAGGGTCTCAAGTTGTTAGGTGTAAACTTAAGAGGCATTACTAACACGCCACTGTCTTTCTGGGCAAGCTTGCGAACATCTTGCAAGGTGTGTAAGATTAGCTCCAGTCCCTGAATCTTCCACATGGTTACCTGGAGTTGGTTCAGATGAGCACTGTCCCAGCGGCCCTGGTCTCTGATCACGCCTTGCTCTCACAAGTCTCGGGCCGGGCTTGGGGAGTAGAACTGTCAGAACCCCATCAAGCAGGTAAGCCTGCTGGTTAGTGGTCTGATCAACAAGGCTATTACACGAACAAATCCACAAGGGCCGTGACGAGGGTTCGAATCTACGTCCGAGAGGATCCCAGACCTTCATTTGGTGCATCAGAAATTTGGTGATTTCTGTGTGTAGTGTGTCAGGCTATTACACGCCGCTGCTCTCAGTCTGACATATGAATCTGGTTGAGGACAAGGAAGGTAGATACCCAAAGGAGGCCAAGGACTGTCCTTTATTAACGTGGGTGCACCATTTTATCACTTTACTCTTTACAGATGATATTTCTCCGGAAGGGTCGGTGTGCGTGCAAGTAGCGCGCTTCGCGGTTAATTGTATTCATGAGGAAGTGTGATAGGTTCCATCATGGAGCACCTGGTGCGCCGCGGGTGTGAAGGGCTGCCTCGCGCCACGATAAATGACCTGGCTGCACACCTGGCCGAAGCACCATGCCCAGCACACCTGGTCCACGCACAGTATAACACAGTTCCACATAATTTTTGATTTCTTAAAGTGAGCAATTCTTGAACAAAGATGAACAATTTATTGAACAAGAGATACACTTGGAAAATATTAGAGGGACTGGTTCCACATTTGCCCGCGGAAGTATCTCTACATGAAACCAGGAGGCATGGCAGGATGTGCAAAATATTCCCGTTGAAAGTCAATATTTACGTAGAGAAGATTCGGTCAAAAGACTCAGACTTTTCAACATCAACACAGCTGAAGAGAACTTGATAAACACCTCCAAAGGATACCTGGTCAACGAGGCTGTGACTCATACATCAGGCTACGAGCAAGTGCGTCCAACAGCCTGGTTGACCAGACCACCAATCCTTCCTGGAATTAACTTCCCTGCGGCCCTGTCTCTGACCAGGCCGCATACCTGGAGCCTACCACAGTTGGAGCATATTTACAGTTTATACCGCGGAAAGAAAGTATATAGAAAGAGTGGAGATAGATTTTAAGACTTAGTGTTGCAAGCACGTGTTCATAGATTATTATTAGAAAATAGATAATATTTTTGAAATATTTAATAGGCACCCTTGTTCCTGTTCATTACCTTAATTGTGATAGAGAATTTTAGTAAAAGCATATCTAGCACTTTATTAAATTTGCATCAGTGTTTGAAAAATATTCCTCTCTGCTTTTAATTTATATCTTCAATTAATTAGTCAATTATATCTAGCTGGTTATATTAATAATTTCTCTAATATGAATACTGTATTTTAATTAAGTCCCTCGGTAGGTAAGGTAGCTCTACCATTGATATAGAATACCAATGAAATAGGGATGTATTTCCTTAAGAGTCGCCAAGAAAAATAGTGATTCGGATCTGGATGCCCAATCACTAGTTCCAATTAGGGAACGTATCAATTAAGTAAGGTGGGATCAAGGCCATATTAGTGAAACAGAGGTCCACCTTGAGGTGACCTTACCTTGAGGTGATTTCGGGGCTCAGCGACCCCGCGGCCCGGTCGTCAACCAGCCCTCGTTGCTGGACTGGTTCAGACATACCATTTTAAAGACTGCTTTAATGGATGACTTTGGATACAATATCGTAAGATACTGTGAATTACGTGAATGAAGTACCAGGATGTTGACTTTGAGTCAGACAGTGGTGTGTAGAGTACCTAGCGTGGGTAGTAGAGGCCAATGTACCTGGCGTGGGTTACCTTGAGGTTACCTTAAGGTGTTTTCGGGACTTAGCGACCCCGCGGCCCGGTCGTCAACCAGGCCTCCTCTGGACTGGTCAACCAGGCTGTTAGACGCGGCTGCTCCCAGCATGACGTATGAGTCGCAGCCTGGTTGATCAGGTATCCTTTGGAGGTGTCTGTCAAGTTTTCTCTTGAACATTGTGAGGGGTCGGCCAGTTTTGCCCCTTATGTGTAGTGGGCAATGTAGTAGAAGTAGAAGCCAGTGTACCTGGCGTGGGTAGTAGAAGCCAATGTACCTGGCGTGGGTAGTAGAAACCAGTGTACCTGGCGTGGGTAGTAGAAACCAGTGTACCTGGCGTGGGTAGTAGAAGCCAGTGTACCTGGCGTGGGTAGTAGAGGCCAATGTACCTGGCGTGGGTAGTAGAAGCCAGTGTACCTGGCGTGGGTAGTAGAAGCCAATGTACCTGGTGTGGGTAGTAGAAGCCAGTGTACCTGGCGTGGGTAGTAGAAGCCAATGTACCTGGCGTGGGTAGTAGAAGCCAGTGTACCTGGTGTGGGTAGTAGAAGCCAATGTACCTGGCGTGGGTAGTAGAAGCTAGTGTACCTGGTGTGGGTAGTAGAAGCCAGTGTACCTGGCGTGGGTAGTAGAAGCCAATGTACCTGGCGTGGGTAGTAGAAGCCAGTGTACCTGGCGTGGGTAGTAGAAGCCAATGTACCTGGCGTGGGTAGTAGAAGCCAATGTACCTGGCGTGGGTAGTAGAAGCCAGCTGCGGGTAAACTTGACAACAAAGCCAGCAACATGATGATACTCTCGCCTAGTAAGAACCAAAGGTAGAAATCCCCTCGGACACAATACATTGCTCTTTCTACAGCCAAGACAATGTACAGACCTGCTCAAAAACAAAAAAAAAAACTTAATACTGGTGTATATACATTTGGAGAATGGGCGGCGGTGTAAGTGACTAGTCTAAACTTACCTCATTATTACCCCCAGACAATGAGAGTCTGGCCACCAGCGCCACCAGCCGGCCACAGCAACACACAGCGCCACCAGCCGGCCACAGCAACACCAGCGCCACCAGTGCCACCAGCGCCACCAGTGCCACCAGCGCCACCAGTGCCACCAGCGCCACCAGCCGGCCACAGCAACACCAGCGCCACCAGCCGGCCACAGCAACACCAGCGCCACCAGCCGGCCACAGCAACACCAGCGCCACCAGTGCCACCAGCCGGCCACAGCAACACCAGCGCCACCAGTGCCACCAGCCGGCCACAGCAACACCAGCGCCACCAGTGCCACCAGCCGGCCACAGCAACACCAGCGCCACCAGTGCCACCAGCCGGCCACAGCAACACCAGCGCCACCAGTGCCACCAGCCGGCCACAGCAACACCAGCAACACCAGCGCCACCAGCCGGCCACAGCAACACCAGCGCCACCAGCCGGCCACAGCAACACCAGCGCCACCAGTGCCACCAGCCGGCCACAGCAACACCAGCGCCACCAGTGCCACCAGCCGGCCACAGCAACACCAGCGCCACCAGCCGGCCACAGCAACACCACCAACACTGGGAACATCTCGCACACTTCTCTATATCTCGCCTTTATTACATGTGATTTATAGTTTTATCTCACTTATTATCGAGACAATTATATTGCTTCACACAACCTGGAGAAGGAAGGGGAGTGTCGAGCGGTAGGAACGGGAGAGTGGAACAGCGGTTACGAAGTAAGGTAGATAGTAAAGGGATAAGGAGGGGGATGGTAGGGATTCGGAAAAGGAAAAGCAGTAGGTTTCAAAGGAAGGAAGGCGAGGGGGTAAGGGGCAGTGAGAGAGAGAAAAATCAATTCCTTCATCAACTAGCCCACCTAGCTCCGTCCCCCTCTCACTCTCCTCTCCCTAATCATCCTCCAACACTACGATTTTACATTTTAATTATCTTTTTCGACAAAAGGCGCGCGAGAGAGTGGAGCGAAGATCAGGCAGGAAAGGGACGAAGAGAAAGGGAAATAAATGCAAAGATGAGTTTGATAGGAGGGATTGAGAAGAAAAAGAAGGGGTGGAGGGTTCAGAAGACGGGGGGAGGATTCAGAAGAAGGGGGGACGGTTGAGAAGAAGGGGGGGTTGAGAAGGGGGAGGGTTGAGAAGGGGGAGGGTTCAGAAGAAGGGGGGGGGTTCAGAAGAAGGGGGAGGGTTCAGGAGAAGGGTGGAGGGTTCAGAAGAAGAGGGAAAGGGTTCAGAAGAAGAGGGGAGGGTTCAGAAGAAGAGGGGGGGTTCGGAAGAAGAGGGGGAGGGTTCAGAAGAAGGGGGAAGGGGTTCAGAAGAAGAGGGGGGGGGGGTTCAGAAGAAGGAGGGGGGGAGGGTTCGGAAGAAGAGGGGGAGGGTTCAGAAGAGGGGGAGGGTTCAGAAGAAGGGGGAGGGGGTTCAGAAGGGGGAGGGTTCAGAAGAGGGGGAGGGTTCAGAAGAAGGGGGGGAGGGTTCAGAATGGGGGAGGGGGTTCAGAAGGGGGGGAGGGTTCAGAAGAAGGGTGGAGGGTTCAGAAGAAGGGTGGAATGTTCAGAAGAAGGGTGGAATGTTCAGAAGAAGAGGGAGGGTTCAGAAGAAGGGGGAGGGTTCAGAAGAGGGGGAGGGTTCAGAAGAAGAGGTACTGTCGAACGGATCACCAATCACACAACCCATCTTCCTGTTTAAAAAGTAGTTTTTGTAACTATATGCACCATAGTACAAACATTGACGTACTAAGCAATCGGTAAAATCTGGTATTATTCACTTTCCGAAAAATGAAGCTAAAAAGAAACTTAAATATTCCTATATGTTTTCTATTATACAATATTCCTATTAAATTATATTAATATAATTTAAATATTCGAGACTATAAATACAGCACACATATGTACTATATTAGGCCTCATATAGCGTGTATTAGGCCTATGAAGATTAGGATTGGTTAGTTTAGGTTGTCTTTGCAACATAAATACAACTTTTCCGGTTTGTTCAAATTTAATAGTACAGATTTCTACTTTCTAATTGCGTTGTGCGTCGATAAATGTACTACGGTCCTCATCGTTCTATAAGTACTACCAAAACAAGAGGGAGGGAATTATCAAGAGGAAGCTCCAAGTCATTACGACTATATATCACTTGGAAGGGGTCAGGATAAAGATTAGTGATGGGACGGGGGGAAAAGAATGGTGACCAACCACTTGGACGGTCGGGGATTGAACGCCGACCTGCATGAAGCGAGACCGTCGCTCTACCGTCCAGCCCAAGTGGTACCAAAACAAGAGGATGAGCTGAATCACAAGAGTGGACCATCAGTCTGGGGAGCAGGAGGTAAACACGACGCTATCAATATGTAAGGGGCCACTGCTAGTGCCTTCCATGGCGCCTACACCTGACTGTCACGTACTGGGGCACCTGGATGGGGTTCTGGGAGTTCTTCTACTCCCCAAGCCCGGCCCGAGGCCAGACTTGACTTGTGACAGTTTGGTCCACCAGGCTGTTGCTTGGAGCGGCCCACATACCCACCACAGTCTCGTTGTGTCTACGGCACCTCTGCTCTTCACTTGTTCTATTCTGCATTACCATCCATATCGTTCACTCCAGTATGTTGTTATTTTAGTGTGTAAATTTGGAACCTGGCTCTCTAGTATTTTCAATGTGTATATTATTTGATCTCTCTCGTCTCCTTTCCAGAGACCTTGTGCAAAACAGCCTCAATACAAACAAAAGTGCAATAGGTACTCTTAGTTCTATAACAAGCCGAACTCTATCAGCTTTCAAGATGGAACTTCATAAACACTCTCAAAGAGTACCTGATCAACCGGGCTGTGATACCTATAGTGTGACCTACCTTGTAGGTCACACTGTGTACTTCGGCGTCAAACAGGCTTGTTGCCCAGACTGTCAAAAAGGTCTGGTCAGAGGCCGGGTCGCGGACAATGACCAGGGTCGCGGACAAGGTTGGGGCAGCAGTAATGGAGTGTTGGTAGTGTTGGCACGCATAGTCGCGATAAAGCATCTAAATTATTGGGATCGTCTCAAAGCTCTCCAAATGTACTCACTAGAAAGGAGACGAGAGAGATACCAAATAATATACACGTGGAAAATACTGGAAGGCCAGGCCCCTAATCTACCCAGTAAAATAACAACGTACTGGAGTGAACGATATGGAAGAAAATGCAGAATAGAACCAGTGAAGAGCAGGGGTGCCATAGGCACAATCAGAGAACACTATATAAACATCAGAGGTCCGCGGTTGTTCAACGTCCTCCCAGCAAGCATAAGAAATATTGCCGGAACAACCGTGGACATCTTCAAGAGAAAACTAGACTGTTTTCTAAAAGAAGTTCCGGACCAACCGAGCTGTGGTGGGTATGTGGGCCTGCGAGCCGCTCCAAGCAACAGCCTGGTGGACCAAACTCTCACAAGTCAAGCCTGGCCTCGGGCCGGGCTTGGGGAGTAGAAGAACTCCCAGAACCCCATCAAGCAGATCAAGCAAGCAGAAGCAGATCAAGCAAGCAGGAGCTGGCGTACTGGATGCACGGATGTTGGGACAGATATTGAGGGGTGACTGAGGCCAGAAGCGGAGGTGTGGGTGTGTTGGGGGAGGGAGAGCGTGGTGTAGGTGTGTTGGGGGAGGGAGAGCGTGGTGTAGGTGTGTTGGGGGAGGGAGAGCGTAGTGTAGGTGTGTTGGGGGAGGGAGAGCGTGGTGTAGGTGTGTTGGGGGAGGGAGAGCGTGGTGTGGGTGTGTTGGGGGAGGGAGAGCGTGGTGTAGGTGTGTTGGGGGGAGGGAGGGCGTGGTAGTGTTACCGAAGCCTGACTCAGATCCTGGTAATGCTGTGTTTATAACTAGTTCCCCCTGACCTTGCTCACGTCTCCTCTCACAGTGTCTGTTGATGCACGTATCTTTCTTATCTTATCACACTGCTGATTATTACGACACTAGTTCCAGATAACTAACATAAACATGTCCTATAAATAAATTGGATAACGTCTCGACACAATTCGGGGAAGAGTGAGTTTTATACAGTTTTTTTATATCTTCCAAGTTCGATAGAAGAGATGCAAGATTACGAAGTAAATTATTTTATGAATTATAACAAAAAAGGGAACGTTATATGTGTATCGTTCACTCCAGTATGTTGTTATTTAATGTGTATATATGGTACCTCACCCTCCAGTATTTTCCACGTGTATATTATTATTTGATATCTCTCTCGTCTCCTTTCTAGCGAGTACATTTGGAGAACTTTTGAGACGATCCCAATACCTTCTATTCTTACATTAAGGTAGGGTAACCAAGATTTTGTAACGGATAAAAAATCCAAGAGATTTCCACTTTCTGTACCTAGGCATCTCTCTCTCCCTAGGCAGAACTCTATCAACATCAGAGGCCCGAGACTGTTCAACACGCTTCCACTACACATAAGGGGCATAACTGGCCGACCCCTCACAGTGTTCAAGAGAGAACTGGATAAGCACCTCCAAAGGATACCTGATCAACCAGGCTGTGACTCATACGTCAGGCTGCGAGCAGCCGCGTCTAACAGCCTGGTTGATCAGTCCAGCAACCAGGAGGCCTGGTCGACGACCGGGCCGCGGGGACACTAAGCCCCGGAAGCACCTCAAGGTAGCCTCAAGGTAAGGTAGGCCTGTAGGCGTAGTGTTTCCCCAGCCTCTCACCACAATATCTCATCACAATAACATATATGTAAACTAAATGAATAATCACGCGTCATTCACCTAATACAAATATCCCGGCCACGAATACCAACCAACCAGTAGGTGGTTGTTATTATACATTATAACAGTATAATGACACCACATTATTATACATTATACCAGTATAATGACACCACATTAATATACATTATACCAGTATAATGACACCACATTATTATACATTATACCAGTATAATGACACCACATTATTATACATTATACCAGTATAATGACACCACATTATTATACATTATACCAGTATAATGACAGCACATTGTATGGCTATAACCTTAAAATTACCCACAAGTTACACTTGTTAGAGCATCACGTTACCACCTGAAAACAAAACCATTACAATTTACATTATTAGAGTTACACTCTTATAGCACAATCCCTCCACCGTCACCCAGCACAGTCCCTCCACCGTCACCCAGCACAGTCCCTCCACCGTCACCCAGCACAGTCCCTCCACCGTCACCCAGCACAGTCCCTCCACCGTCACCCAGCACAGTCCCTCCACCGTCACCCAGCACAGTCCCTTCACCGTCACCCAGCACAGTCCCTCTACCGTCACCCAGCACAGTCCCTCCACCGTCACCCAGCACAGTCCCTTCACCGTCACCCAGCACAGTCCCTCTACCGTCACCCAGCACAGTCCCTCCACCGTCACCCAGCACAGTCCCTCCACCGTCACCCAGCACAGTCCCTCCACCGTCACCCAGCACAGTCCCTCCACCGTCACCCAGCACAGTCCCTCCACCGTCACCCAGCACAGTCCCTCCACCGTCACCCAGCACAGTCCCTCCACCGTCACCCAGCACAGTCCCTCCACCGTCACCCAGCACAGTCCCTGCACCGTCACCCAGCACAGTCCCTCCACCGTCACCCAGCACAGTCCCTCCACCGTCACCCAGCACAGTCCCTCCACCGTCACCCAGCACAGTCCCTCCACCGCCACCCAGCACAGTCCCTCCACCGTCACCCAGCACAGTCCCTCCACCGTCACCCAGCACAGTCCCTCCACCGTCACCCAGCACAGTCCCTCCACCGTCACCCAGCACAGTCCCTTCACCGTCACCCAGCACAGTCCCTCCACCGTCACCCAGCACAGTCCCTCCACCGTCACCCAGCACAGTCCCTCCACCGTCACCCAGCACAGTCCCTCCACCGTCACCCAGCACAGTCCCTCCACCGTCACCCAGCACAGTCCCTCCACCGTCACCCAGCACAGTCCCTTCACCGTCACCCAGCACAGTCCCTCCACCGTCACCCAGCACAGTCCCTCCACCGTCACCCAGCACAGTCCCTTCACCGTCACCCAGCACAGTCCCTCCACCGTCACCCAGCACAGTCCCTCCACCGTCAAGACATCAGAGCGTGGTGTGGGTGTGTCGGGGGGAGGGAGGGCGTGGTGTGGGTGTGTCGGGGGGAGGGAGGGCGTGGTGTGGGTGTGTCGGGGGGAGGGAGGGCGTGGTGTGGGTGTGTCGGGGGGAGGGAGGGCGTGGTGTGGGTGTGTCGGGGGGAGGGAGGGCGTGGTGTGGGTGTGTCGGGGGGAGGGAGGGCGTGGTGTGGGTGTGTCGGGGGGAGGGAGGGCGTGGTGTGGGTGTGTCGGGGGGAGGGAGGGCGTGGTGTGGGTGTGCGACACAAGGGAATTATTCCCTTTGAGTCGTTAGCGAGGACGCCTGACCCCCGACTATGGTCTCCAGCGTCTTACGTACAGCCTTCAAGTCGGCTGTATTTGATTTTGCTGTATGTGTGTGTGTGTGTGTGTGTGTGTATGTGTGTGTATATATAATATATATAATATATATATATATATATATATATATATATATATATATATATATATATAATATTAGTATATTTTGGTAGCAGTCTTTCTTGTAAACATATGTTGTTAAATATGACCGAAAAAGTAAGATTAATAATTCTAACACGAATTTTCTCAATATTTCTTACGTTTCTTTTTACTGACGATGGTAATTGAAAAATCAATTTTCCAAAATTCATTTTTATTTCTAGTCTGACGCGACGCTTGAACGCGTTTCGTAATAACTTATTACATTTTCAAAGACTTTAGTTTACACACACAACTTTAACCCGAAAACACTAAACAGAGTTTTACTTATGCTAACACTAAACAGCTTATCCGTCTTATATACTCGCGCTTGGGTGAGGTGATATGGTGCAACAGTTTTGGATGAGGTGAACAAAACTTTCAACACAAGACAGAACACGGTGCAATGGGTATAAATTGGATAAGTGAAAGGGAAGAATGGAAGTAACTGCAAAGGGCCTATTGGCCCATATTTCCTCTTGATGCTTCTATATTGGTACGGATTCTTGAAGTGGGTAGAATATAGTTGTGCATTAATTGGCTGTTGATTGCTGGTGTTGACTTCTTCATGTGCAGTGCCTCGCAGATGTCAAGCCGCCTGCTATCGCTGTATCTATCGTGATTTCTGTGTTGTTTGTTAAGACTTCTCTGGTGATGGTCTGGTTGTGGGAAGAGATTATATAAATAATAATAAATAAATAAATAAATGTTCCTTATTGGAGCCCTGTTGCTTATGCATTGTTAATAGCCTGGAAAGAGATGTTGTCGTCAATATATATATATGTATATATGCAACTGATATGTATATATCAGTCGCATATAGTCCTGGGGACCATTCAGGCTTGTTTGCATATATATATATATATATATATATATATATATATATATATATATATATATATATATATATATATATATATATATATATATATATATATATTGGTTATATGAATATCCTTTTGTCTCAGCAGTGAAGACAAGTGAAGTCGGTATGAGGTTCAAAGCCGGCGGTAGAAATTAGAGTGGATGTGAGAGTCAAGCCAGAGGATGAGAGCGCCAGGCTCAGCCTCTGGGCCTCGGGTTGGTATCATGTACCACCCTAATTAGGTCTCGGGCCCCTCTTCTATACATGACACTCGTGGCTTGTAGAGTGGCACGAACGGCAGAATATTTGTGTGTGTGTGTGTGTGTGTGTGTGTGTGTGTGTGTGTGTGTGTGTGTGTGTGTGTGTGTGTGTGTGTGTGTGTGTGTGTGTGTGTGTAAACACAAGTGAGGAGGGAATCATTACACTGTTGACAGTCCAGTACGTCAACGTCAAGAAACGGTCGTACTAAAAGTGTCCTCTCCTAACCTACCAGAGGACCCAAAACAGAAAACGGGACAGTACGTCAATTTCGCGAGCCTCTTCCATTGTCTAGAACGACAATTTGTGGCCTTGGCAAGAGTGTGCGTCAAAATGCAACTCTATTAAGGGGATGGGTTGACAGTCTGAATTTACGGGCTATTCATGCCCGTGTCACCTGTTGGGTGGCTTAATCTTTATCAATCAATCACAGTCACTCCGACGCATCTCACCAACATATACACGTAACCTCGCCGCTGAGCCACAACAGATCTATGCCGGAATCTGACCAATTGTTTAATTTACACTCACTTGATGAGAAAAGTTGGCGTGGTTATGCTGACTTGCAAGATGCAACCAGCAACAGCCTATTTACCCTAATTATATAATTACCCTGGTTATTAGTCAAATAATGTGGCGGAGGATTTGAGGGGGGGAATGCAAAGAACTGGGGAAAGGAAGTTGAAGGATGGAGGCAGGACAGGGGTAGGGATGAAGGGTGGAGGTAGGAAAGATGAAGGTAAGAAGGGTAGAGGAAAGGCAAGAAAGGGGGGGTAGGTAAGACGGGTGGAGGCACAAAAGGGGGTAGGTAAGACGGGTGGAGGCACAAAAGGGGGTAGGTAAGACGGGTGGAGGCACAAAAGGGGGTAGGTAAGACGGGTGGAGGCACAAAAGGGGGTAGGTAAGACGGGTGGAGGCACAAAAGGGGGTAGGTAAGACGGGTGGAGGCACAAAAGGGGGTAGGTAAGACGGGTGGAGGCACAAAAGGGGGTAGGTAAGACGGGTGGAGGCACAAAAGGGGGTAGGTAAGACGGGTGGAGGCACAAAAGGGGGTAGGTAAGACGGGTGGAGGCACAAAAGGGGGTAGGTAAGACGGGTGGAGGCACAAAAGGGGGTAGGTAAGACGGGTGGAGGCACAAAAGGGGGTAGGTAAGACGGGTGGAGGCACAAAAGGGGGTAGGTAAGACGGGTGGAGGCACAAAAGGGGGTAGGTAAGACGGGTGGAGGCACAAAAGGGGGTAGGTAAGACGGGTGGAGGCACAAAAGGGGGTAGGTAAGACGGGTGGAGGCACAAAAGGGGGTAGGTAAGACGGGTGGAGGCACAAAAGAGGCAGGTTGAGAAGGAAGAGGAAAGAGTACTTTTTTGTTAATTTATTTTCTACCTCAAACGTGGCCATACATTTGCAATGCTAACCAGAAAATCTACATATTCTTGTGTCCTCCATCGAGAGCGTTAGAGACCTGTTTAGAGACATAGTGTATAGAGTCATAGAGTATAGAGCCTTGTGTGGTGGAGTGAACACTCCACCACACAAGGTGACTGTAGCATAGTGGAGGGTGAGAAGTGAACGTGACGTACAACAAACTACAAAAGAGTAAAGACTATTAACGAACAGGAAGAAAATGGGAAAGCAAGAGGAAAGAGGACATAGTGGGAGGACGAAGTCATACATTATGACACGTACCATCATGTCAAGCGTGTCCTTGACATGATGGTACGTTCGTATCTTCATCACGTTCGTATCATCACGTATCTTCTCCCAGTCTACTCCCGTGTCCTCACCAACCACTTGGGCTGGACGGTAGAGCGACGGTCTCGCTTCATGCCGGTCGGCGTTCAATCCCCGACCGTCCACCAAGTGGTTGGGCACCATTCCTTCCCTCCCCTCCCGTTCCATCTCAAATCCTTATCCTGTCCCCTTCCCAGTGCTATATAGTCGTAAGAGCTTGGCGCTTTACCGTGGTAATTCCCTCCCTCCCCCACATCCTCACCCATTGACAGTTTACCACAACGTCAAGTTATAATGAGATTACCACAAACTCTCAAGACCTAAGGACCGTCAAAATTAATAATCCAGGCCTGTAGCATCACCCACTGAAGGCATTAGTGAACCATCAATCTGCTAACAATAATTTGTTTTATTGTTAAATAACAATAATTTAACATTATTTCAATCAAATAAAATCGAGTCCAACGCCAACAATTATAAAGGTAACATTACACACAGAAATCACAATAGCGTGATGCATCAAATGAACAAATCCACAAGGGCATGTGGATTTGTTCATTTGATTATAACCATGTCGTAGCTCAGTCGATTAAGGCAGCGTCTGGGATCGTCTCTGGCGTAGGTTCGAACCCTCATCACGGCCCTTGTGGATTTGTTCATAAAGGTAACATCATAGCACTGCGCTATAGCATAAACACTGTGGTGGAGAATACACACGGAGCTCTACAAAAAGCACGCGTTAAGACAAAAATATATCACCAAACTATACAAAATCACAAACTATATGAACACTGCCGGGTGCAGAAGGTGAAGACGATTTGTAAACTGTGGTCATGGGAAGATTCGATGCCTCAACTCTACAGCGACCTAGCTCAGGGTACACACACACACACACACACACACACACACACACACACGCACTTATTAAGGAATGTCAAAATGTTAAACGCCATGCATACACCCACCTGGCGAGGCCAGTGATATATAATGGTGAGGCCATCACTACAGGTACCCGGCGAGACCTTGTTTGGTCACAACTCTTGATGAAAGGCCGCGAGGCCAGCTGTAGTGCCTTGACTCACCTCTCACCCAGCCTGACCCGCTACTCTCCCACTTTCTCCCACTCTCCCACCCACGCCACTACTCTCCGTCCCCCCCTGCCGGGTCCACCTCCCAATTACCCGCCGCTCCTTCTGACCAAAGAGCCAAAGCTCAACCCCCGCAAGCACAAATAGGTGAGTATTCAATATATATGGACACTGAATAGAATCCATATATTATTACCCTCTATATATTATTGTCTAAATAATGATAATATTATTAACTAGGCTAACATTCGCCCGTCAAGCTTTGCTCCACCTGCAGATCCTCTTTGGTGGATCCGAGAGCAACAGTCAATCAAATGAAATAGAGCCCAAGCGCAGTTAAAAGCTCTGTACCTCAAGGTACAGTCCTTGCACCACTGCTTTTCCTAATTCTCATATCAGATAGAGACTAAAATACAATTCACAGCTTCGTATAATCCTTTGCAGATGACAAAAATAAGCATGAAAATTACCTCTGCTGAAGACATTTAAAAATTAAAAGTAGATATTAATAAGGTTTTCGACTGGGCAGCAGAAACCAACATGATGTTTAGCAGTGGTAAATTCCAGGTACTCAGGTACGGTAAAAAGGAGGACCTTAAACATAATACAGGGTACAAAACACAATCAAATCTGCCCATAGTAGGAAAGCAACATGTAAAGGATTTGGGAATAATGATGCCTGACTCAGTAGCGAGGCAACAGTAGCAGGAACGACAGTAGCAGCAGCAGAAGAAACCCAACACCAACACCACCACCATCACAATCAACAAAGCAACAACAACAACAAAAATTTAAACAACAACAGCCATCTTCAACAAACACCACAACCCCCACCCAGTGCTCACCATCGCCCCACACAATCTCCACCACCATTACTCACACAATCTCCGCCATCACCACCACAGGCGCAGCCATCAAGAGACTCGCACCCTCATCAGATCCATCAACAGCAGCAAAACACATCAGTAGCACCTAGAGGGGTCCCCCCTTGAGGAAGGGCGTCAGTGGCCGCTCCTGCCTCTTGGCGGGGAAGCCAGGCTGTCAAGAGGAGGATGCCTCTTGATTTCCCTTGATGATAACAGGGCAATAACAATTAACGCTAGTGGATCCTGCCAACAATGGTTCCGGCTCGTCTTGGGTAAACAAATATTGGAGGCTCCGAAACCCCTGCTTTCCTGCCTGTCTACTTGTCTGCCGACCTGTCTGTCCTCCTGCCAGCAGGATGCCTGCTTGTCCAACCTGTCCTCTCATCTAATACATCACGTTTTTTTTTAATAGAATGAACCAAATCGTCAACATAGCAGGACTTTAATAAAAATTAAAGCGCCTAATATTGACGTTATCTGATCGTTGGTCTCGATAAGTTTGGCAAGTTGCTTAGGTTTGAACGTTTCTGGTTCTCAAGGTAACCTCAAGGTAGGTAAAAAAATTGCATTTTTTAGTGTTAAACGGGCTGGTATGTCTGCCTGTTGGTTGCCTGCTTCCTGCTGGTTGTCTGCTTTATGCCTGTCTGTTGGTTGCCTGCTTGTCTGCCGACCTCTATGTTGTGTGTTTGCCTGCTAGTGTATCCTTGCCTGTTTACCTTCCTGGTTACCTGACTGGCCTTATACCTGCCTGCCCCTGTATTTACTTGTCTCTCTCTGAAGCAGAACTGTGAACCGTGACTCTGAGTGCTTGTCCATCCACTTTCAGTCCCCCACTGAGCCATGGCAGCCATCCATTTAACTATCTAACCATATGTGTCCATCTGGCCGCCTGTTCATTAAACTGCCCCAATCATCCTGGGGATTCTACCCCCCCCCCCCCCCCCACCCCCAGGATAAACATAACTGACAAATCGAAGCTTTCGATAGTAAAGCCGCTACGCCGAAGCTCAACCCTCGCAAGCACAATTAGGAGAGTACATCTCACCACACCACCACTGCACAGTGCACACCATACTACAACACGCACCACAGCCCATCATACCTATCAACACATGCCTCGACACATTCAACTGTCTCCCTCTCGGAGTCTCGTGGACAAGAGGCAAACAGTCACACACTATTCATCCTACGGTGTGACCTAGGCTAACATTCTTGATCCGGGTTCAAAGCCGCTCAGGAAGTGGCTCCATCAGCGTCTTCCAGCGCTGGGGCCATGCTGGAGGAAGCATCCTCGTCTAGAACCTCACCACCATCGACCTTGGTGCCACGGCACTCCTGCAGGCAGGGGACGTGCCGGCAACGCTGGCCATATCATCAATACCCCTCGAGCTCCTCCACCTCCATGAGTTGCCATACTCGGAGACCACCACACCGTGCAACGGTACACCTCAATACCAACACAATGCCCAGCATTAAGCCTACACATTAACACTATTCATTCACGCCAACATCACAGCACCATCAAACAAACCACATAACACCACCTCGCCAAATCATACTACACTACCTAACACCACACTACACATCATCACTCCACACAAGCCAGGTGACTAACTCTACCCTCCGGCCAATAACACCCATGTGTCAAGCTTGGCAACCAGAATGACAACACGCGCGCCCTCTCCAAACAAACACTGCAATATCTGCCAAACTATGTAAATATCGCCCACCTCGTTTTATTGGTTTTGTCAATATGGGAAAAAAGAATCCTCGATTTGCATAAGATACTGTGGAGTCAAAAGAACGGCCCTGGAATCGATTCCACGTGAGGATATGGTTGGAGACTCATAGATCTGGCTCTCTCTGGCTACCTTACCTTACCTTGGCTAGCACAACACTCCGCCACCAGCCGGCTGGGACCAGGCAGAGCTGATTACTAACAGGAATTCTACCTTTGTGACCCTAAATCAGACAATATCCGACGGCTCGTTCGAGGAACTCGATCAAAGCTCGCCATACCGTCTCTCTCCCTCTCCCCCTCTCTCTCTGCCCAGAATGTTAGCAGTGGGCGGGTCCTTCCCTTTATTAACTTGGAAGCCTCTTCACCAACACGTGAGACTAGTCCCTAGTCTTGCATGTATCTTTTATTACCAGTAAATGAAATAAAAAAGGAACAACTGGATAAATAGCAATATTGACCTTCAACAAACTAAAAAAAAAGTACCTAAGAATAAAAAGTCGTCAACGAAATAAAACCAGGCGCCCACGTCGTGAAAGGTAGGGTAATAATGAGGAGAAAGCGCTAAGCAAGTGCGACTGTATAGGTATACCATATACTAAAGGTATACGAGGACAAGAATCTATGCTAAGAGGGAGGGAAGGAATGGAGGCTAACCACTTGGACCGTCGGGAATCGAACGCCATCCTGCATGAAGTGCCAGACCAACTGGATTGTAGGAATATTTGGGCGTGCGGGCTGCTCCAAGCAACAACCTGTTGGACCAAGTTATCAAAAGTCAAGCCTGGTCCCAGGACGCGCTTGGGGGAGTAGAACTCTCAGAAGCCACTCCAGGTAGAGTAGTAGAGTACTCTTGGGGAGTAGAAGAACTCCCAGAACCCCATCAAGCAGAGATCAAGCAGAGGTATGAGCCAGGTATGCTCCAGTCGAAGTGGTTCGGTTCGTCGTGAAAAGCTCTGCCTCGTAGGGTAGGCATATTTGCACAATATCTCTCACATCTGACACAGACACAGAAGTAAGGTATAATCCACTCGCTATAATCCTTCATGGGATTATAGATAAAAAAAAAATAAGATACAATATAAACTTACTTAAAACTGTGACAGGGAGAAGACAGGACACGTGAGATTAGTGAGAGCATCCATGTCTGAAGATCTTTCACTTATTTAAACAACATCAATAGTAAACGTCGGGCCAATTATAAACTGGAAAACAAAAACTTTTCAAACGAGAGCTTCTTGCCAACCACAATAGACCTCGAATATATTACATATGCAATAACACACTAGAAAAACAATATGCAGAACACAGCAGTCCGTATGATTGATAAAGATTAAGCCACCCAAGAGGTGGCACGGCCATGAATAGCCCGTAAGCAGCCCTTATGTGTAGATTGCAATTATATATGTTTTAAGTGTCCACCTGACATTCTTAAAAAAAAAAGACAAACGGAGAGGACATGGATCTGAAACACTGGCGAACCACGAGACTAAGAGGACTTCCAGTGAGATCAGAAGAGCAGCTTAACAAGCCATTACCCGACTGCTTTCCAGGTCATCGGAGCACGCTAGTCCATCCACCGGGAAAAAGGGTTTCAGGTGAGGACGGTGGAGGACGCGTGGAGAATCTACAAAGAACAGCGACTGTCTTCATTTCAAAAATTTATTTGGGAGTGCCAAAATTCTCTCAAATCTTGTTCTCTGGAACGCCAGAGGTTCAAAATATGCACGCTGAAATCATTCCACGAGGGGGGCTGGAGGCATGGTAGAACGAGCAGAATAGTCCCAATGAAAAGTAAGGGTCTATTAAGTACATCGAGTGTGCAGATTTGATGGCAAGCCCTCCAGAATTTTCGAAATGTAGATTATGCCCTACTTTCTCACCTGCGCTCTAGTGAATAGAATTTGATTTGATTGTAGGCGCCATGGACAGGTTGACGCGTGCTCTGCACATTCTCCGGCTCTGTATAATATGTATAATATGGCTGTGTATAATGTGTATAATATAGCTGCGTATTATGTGTATAATATACAACAGTATTCCAGTCATGAAAGTATCAGATACAATACCTGGAGATGATGCCAGGAGTTCTTTCTACGCCTCGAGCCCGGCTTGGGGCCAGACTTGTGATAACTTGGTCCAACAGGCTGTTGCTTGGAGCGGCCCGCAGGCCCACATATCCACTACAACCTGGTTGGTCCGGTACTTCTTGCAAGAACTTGTCTAAATGTATTTTGAAAACATCACTTGTTAATAATTTTTTTTATCTAGCCTATGAAGTACATTTATAGCTTAACAAGAAAATAGTACAAACCAACAGCAGCACCAGACACGCACCAAAAACAGCAACTGTAGCAATATTCATCGACACAACAACAGCACTAGCAACCATCCACAGCAGCAACAACCATCCACATCAGCAACAACCATCCACATCATCAGCAGCAACAACCGTCCACATCAGCAGCAGCAACAACCATCCACATCAGCAGCAGCAACAACCATCCACATCATCAGCAGCAACAACCGTCCACATCAGCAGCAGCAACAACCATCCACATCATCAGCAGCAACAACCATCCACATCATCAGCAGCAACAACCATCCACATCATCAGCAGCAACAACCGTCCACATCAGCAGCAGCAACAACCATCCACATCATCAGCAGCAACAACCGTCCACATCAGCAGCAGCAACAACCGTCCACATCAGCAGCAGCAACAACCATCCACATCAGCAGCAGCAACAACCATCCACATCAGCAGCAGCAACAACCATCCACATCAGCAACAACCATCCACAGCAGCCGCAGGAGCAGCAGAAGCAGCAGCAGCAGCGGCAGCAACCAATATCACCCGTCCGCCACACACACTAACACAAACACCCAAATCTGCACCAAGGACGCGAAACACCGCCTTGATGAAGGGCGACGTCTCGCAACTGGTGAAATACGTGTGACTGGGGCGTGAGAGCCTGCTCAACCGCCCGCCTCCTCCTGGCGCCCTCCGCACCGCGGTCATCTCTACTTCAATCATTTAAATTTGTTTAAATAATTCAGTAATTATGTAGTTTAATTCGTTTTATCCCTTGAAACTGTATCACAAACGTGAGGCAATAAAACCCCGTTAGTAGTAATACATCACAAATGTAAATTGCTTAACATATAGACAATTTAGGTTCAATTCCTGAAAGCATTGTAACGTAGCATTCATGTTAATTTAAACTTACTACAACTAAACTTACCAAAAATGGGAATAAATTGAGCCAAGCCTCAGGCCGGGCTCGAGGAGTAGAAGAACTCCCGAGACCCTCTCCAGGTATGTTCCAGGTAAATTGTTTTCAAATAAACCCACAAATTAGTTTATATGATTTTTTTTAAATATGTATATATTTGAATGCAAGGAGTATGTCTGGCAAACAGTTTGATCTGAAGTGACGAGGCACAGTTATTTATATGGACTCCCGGCGTGTATACGGAGTGGGGCGCCTGACAGCTGAGTGGACAGCGCATCGGATTCGTAGTCCTGAGGTTCCGGGTTCAATCCCCGGTGGAGGCAGAGACAAATGAGCAAAATGTTTCTTTCACCCTTATGCCCCTGCTCACCTAGCAGTAAATAGGTACCTGGGAGTTAGACAGATGCTACGGGCTGCTTCCTGGGGGTGTGTAACAAAAAGGAGGCCTGGTCGAGGCCCGGGCCGCGGGGACGCTAAGCCCCGAAATCATCTCAAGATAACCTCCCCCTACTCAAAATATGAGGCTGTTACGTCAACTGCCGGGAGAACCAGTGCGGTGGTTCAGGGAACTACCAGTGAATGCTTTAGGAGAGGGAGGAAGTGTTCTGGGAGTAGAGTACAAATCTGGCTTAATGCTTGGACTCAAGACGAAGCTTAAGAATGATCTTTAATTGTCCACAGGAGGCACCACGTTTGTAAAGTTATATCTTGAAGATAGGTTGACAATTAGCTTATGGGTAATTCCCCTTATAAACAGTCTTTAAATCAATTGGGCCATTCACGTTTTTTTATTTGTATCTAAATGAAATAATTTTGCCCTTATCTGTAATTGGAGCAACTTGAGTATTCAACAGTGTCTCCGACTGTCATTAGGACTTACCGGTGTGCAAATGGGGGAAAATAGTTTCTCTAGTGTACTGCACGTATTACAGAAGCGTGTAGTACTCTCAAATGCTTCGGTCATGTGATGTGGAGACGTATGTTTTTTGTTGTGAAGCCCATCACAAAGACACATAAGGAATGTGCACAGTATCCACTAATAGGGTGTGGGCGGGCGGTACACCATAATAATGTGGGCGGGCTGTGGGCGGCCAGTGGGCGGGCAGTGGGCGGCTGCAGAGAGAGAGAGAGAGAGGAGGGCTTCAACATTCGGCAAAAGTGTCAAGTGAAAATGTGGAGCACTGTAGTCACTTGATGCGGAATCCGTGTCGCGTGGACGGCCCCCCTCCCCTGCGTGCGCGCGCGTGCCTGCGAGCGTGAGTAGACTAGTATTAGGCTGGAATTATGTTATCCTGCTTTCTGTTATTCTAGAAAGCAGAATAACAGATGTCCGGATAAACTTGAGGAAGTAGAAGACAGGATAACAGATGACAGAGCAGGCTTTTATGAAGGCTAGCGTCCTCTAAGAGTGGCGTCCTCCCAGAGACTGGCGTCATCCCAGAGTGGCGTCCTCCCAGAGACTGACGTCCTCCCAGAGACTGGCGTCCTCCCAGAGTGGCGTCCTCATAAGCAAGAGATCATGGAAAGACACCGTGTTCAATCCCCGACCGCCCAAGAGGTTGGGCACTATTCCTTTCCCCCGTTCCATCCCAAATCCGTATCCTGATCCCTTCCCAGTGCTATATAGTCGTAATGGCTTGGCGCTTTCACTTGATAGTTCATGGAAAGACACGTGACCCTACCAACACCGAGGAGATACAACTCGCCACACGAGAGTAAGAAGCCCATCAACAAACTCGTGAAGAACTTCCTGTCCACTTTGCCAGCTCATACAAGCGCCCTCCGAGTGTATATAATGTCATGCACCAATTTTGTTTTTCCAAATTTCGAGCTGAATATTTACGTCATTCCCGTTTCCGTGTAATTTAAATAGATGATGACGAGGATTAGATCGAGGACGAGGACGAGGTAGAGCTCGAGGACGAGGTCGAGGACTGATTGCTTGCTACCCGCAGGCACTCAGACACGACTCCATATATCAACGGTGTTGGTGAAAAAAATAAAGCCAAGACTAGCTAAGTCTATTTATACGAAAGAAGACGTGACATTTACTAGGTAAATTCAGATAAATGTCACTTAATAACCTTAAGCTAGTCTTGAGAGAGAGAGAGAGAGAGAGAGAGAGAGAGAGAGAGAGAGAGAGAGAGAGAGAGAGAGAGAGAGAGAGAGAGAGAGAGAGGGAGAGGGAGAGGGAGAGGGAGAGAGAGAGAGAGAGACGGATGAACAATGAGCACCAGCCATCCGCACCAGGCACCGCCTATGAGGTCATTACAAACAGCGGTCGGCACCACCATCATAGTTATTGGTGCTCATTAAAGGACCCGCCTTTTTGTAAATCACATCTGGGTATTATGGAGCGGCCAGTAATGCCTCCCCCCCCTTACCCCCCCAATCCTCCACCATATTCCTTCCCAGCGCCCAGACCCTCCCCAGCAACACCCTCCTACTCCTCCCCACTGCTAGGACCTGCTTGAGAGAGAGAGAGAGAGAGAGAGAGAGAGAGAGAGAGAGAGAGAGAGAGAGAGAGAGAGAGAGAGAGAGAGAGAGAGAGAGAGAGAGAGAGAGAGTGAGAGAGAGAGAGAGAGAGAGAGAGAGAGAGAGAGAGAGAGAGAGAGAGAGAGAGAGAGAGAGAGAGAGAGAGAGAGAGAGAGAGAGAGAGAGAGAGAGAGAGAGAGTGAGAGAGAGAGAGAGAGAGA
Organism: Procambarus clarkii; assembly: GCF_040958095.1. Lineage (NCBI taxonomy): Eukaryota > Metazoa > Arthropoda > Malacostraca > Decapoda > Cambaridae > Procambarus > Procambarus clarkii. The sequence continues at coordinate 4,560,724 of NC_091191.1, forward strand.
GAGAGAGAGAGAGAGAGAGAGAGAGAGAGAGAGAGAGAGAGAGAGAGAGAGAGAGAGAGAGAGAGAGAGAGAGAGAGAGAGAGAGAGAGAGAGAGAGAGCTCTCTATGAATCTATGGCATATATGGACCTATGCCATATCCCTTCTCGCTGCTACGTTTCATCCAATAATAGACGTATTAACTGGGAACAAATAAATCCTTATCTCGAGAAAATCAGCTGGGAATACAATTTGAGTAGCACGAAACTAAACTAGTGTCTCGATAGGATAGATATAGTAATACAAGGAGCATACTTATACCTGTAGTTTACCTGTAGTCGGTTTCAAGAGTTTGCTAATTCCCAAGCAGGGCCGAGAGCCAGGCCTCTGACAATAACTTGATCTGTAAGACTGTTCCTTGCAGCGGCCTGCAGACCCGCATATCATTAAGATAAAAAGATAAGACACAAACTCTGAGGAGAAATATGTTCTCTCAACATGCGAAGAAAGCAATTACGGAACTACTCAAACGCCCCCTACTCTACCGAGAATCAAAATAAAAACTAAAAAGCAAGAAAAGATTGAGGACGTGTGTGTGTAGGTCGGTCCACGCTTCCGTTACACATAACTGGCCGACCCCTCACAGTGTTCAAGAGAAAACTTGATAAACACCCCCCCCCCCCCCCACAGGATACCTGATCAACCAGGCTGTGATTCATACGTCAGGCTGCAAGCAGCCGCGTCCAACAGCCTGGTTGACGAGACCAGCAACCAGGAGGTCTGTTCGAGGACCGGGCCGCGGGGATGCTGAGCCCCAAAACCATCACAAGGTAATCGGTGCTAGGTAAACATCCTGCCTTAAAGGCCACCCAACCCGCACATCTGAAAATAAAAGAATTGAGGAGGTTTCGGTCCGTCGTGAACCATTATCGTGTTATTGTGACTCATTGTCTGCACGCTATCTTACGGCCAGCCAAGACGCGCCTAAACACTGAATATTTCCATAACTTTACGAATATTCTCCTTGATATATCTGGAGAACAACAACAACAGTAATAGAAGCACAATTTCTGCACATTTACGGCAACTATAATGCCAAGGAAAGTGTTAGTTCACATGATACGGTGGTGCCGTTAAGAGGAAAAGATAAAGGAAAATAAAACGCAAACCCCCCCCAAAATATTTTCCTTTCCCGATGAAACGCAGAAACGTTCCTGGAAAAGTGTTATGCTACGTTGAACAAGGCTCGTGACTACCTTCCCATACTTGGATAGAGTTCAAGCCTTGCTCAGACACACGCAAAGTCCCCTCCCCCCCTCCCCCGTGACTTCGCGTGAGTCCCAGCAAGGCTTGGACTCTATCCAAGTCTCAAAACCAAAACAAAAGCTAGTGTTCAGGTCACAAGAATAACACAGCGCCACTAACTAGTGTGACAACCTCTTTACATTAGGCATCACATACATTAGTGATGGAACAAATGTTGAATGCGCGCACCAGCGTCGAACTGCCTGGTTGATCAGGGGCCAGATTCACGAAAGCACTTACGCAAACACATACGAACCTGTACATCTTTTCTCAATCTTTGCTGGCTTTGTTTCCAATTATAAAACACTTATGAGCTCCGAAGCACCAGGAGGCTGTTTATAACAATAACAACAGTTGAATGGGAAGTTTTCATGCTTGTAAACTGTTTAATAAATGTAACCAAAGCCGTCAAAGATTGAGGAAAGATGTACACGTTCGTAAGTTATGCGTAAGTGCTTTCGTGAATCTGGCTCCAGACCATCAACCAGAGCAGATACCTGGCCGCTTGGACATTAATTACCGGAACCAACACAAGGTAGACCACTAACTAGCAAGACTGGTCAGAGACCGGGCCGCTCGGACACTGATTACCGGAATCACATCACTGTAGCCCCAAAGACAAGGTAACCACTGTTTCTTCTGTCCAACAGTGTGGTTAAGGCCAGTTCCATCACCTCTCCCTGTATATCAAACACCCTGAGATGTAAGGGAGCCGGTCGGCCGAGCGGACAGCACGCTGGACCTGTGGTCCTGTGTTCGATCCCAGGCGCCGGCGTGAAACAATGGGCAGAATTTCTTTCACCCTATGCCCCTGTTACCTAGCAGTAAAATAGGTACCTGGGTGTTAGTCAGCTGTCACGGGCTGCTTCCTGGGGGTGGAGGCCTGGTCGAGGACCGGGCCGCGGGGGACACTAAAGCCCCGAAATCATCTCAAGATAACCTCAAGATAACCCTCAGGGTCTAGCCTTCCTGCATTTATTTCCACCTTTCCTAGTTTTATCTTGAGTTAGTTTAGGCGGAGTTACATGTTGGGGCTGCATATTTAACAGAGGGACTCGCACAAACCAGAACAAAATCGAACTAAATTCAAAGAATTCAGATATACAGCGAGAGCTGGAAGGTCAAATATTGATAAATACTATAGATTTTATAAAACATTAAGAGGAGGATTTATAATGCCATTTATTCAATTTAAATGAAAATTTAAAAACGAAAACATAAAACACACTCATTTGAAAGTTTTTTAATACTATAGTTTTATTTTTATATAGATAAATAATTTCACCGTACGCCAAACAGCTTTTGTCGCTCCAGCAAAATGAGCATTAACTTACGCAAAAGCAAACACAGTAAGCGGATAACAACTACATTTTCAACAACACTGAGCTATGAATTAGTTCATGTCAACAAAACATGATTTATGCATTTGTTATTCATGCGTGGGAGGGGGGGGGGGGAATCATTGCATCATGCACTACCTGTTCAACGCATCACGCTGGAAACTGTTCATTATGGGTTTAAAAAAGCCTCATAGGATGTGAGGCTTTTTATAGACGACATAATATAACAACGTAGAGTTAAATGACCATCGTCACACACACAATCACCCTGCCTAATGACTGCTCCTGGGGCATACTTGGAGAGGGTTTCGTGGGTTCGTCTACTCCCCAAGCCCGGTCCGGGGCCAGGCTCGACTTGTGATAACTTGGTCCAACAGCCTGTTGTTGCTTGGAGCGGCCCGCAGGCCCACATATCCACTACGGCCCGGTTGGTCTGTCACTTCTTGCAAGAAGCTGTCTAAGTGCCTCTTGAATACATCCACCTTCGTTCCGGCAATATTTCTAATGCTTGCTGGGAGGGTGTTGAACAGCTGCGGACCCCTAATTTTGATTTCATATATGTGAAAAAATATTTTGGATTTTTTCTTTATCTCTTGTAGAGCTTTCTGTTCCAATTGCATTTTCCACAAGAGCAAGGCTGCCTTATGACTAACATAGACAACTGTCTCTAATATTCATGGGTGAAGTTTGTCAGGCCCCGGTGTTTAATTTGGCTTGGTTTTATTTATCACTGTGAGCACACCAAGCTCATAAATGTAAGAGTTTGCAGGCCATCTTATTCATTTTCTAGCAGAAATTGAAATTGAAATTGAAAATGAAATAAGTTTATTGAAGTAAAATACACACAAAGGGATGAGGTAGCTCAAGCTATTCTAACCCCGTTCAGTACAACGTGTTAATACATCCATAGACACACATCACAAATAAACATATTACCAAACATTCTGAGAGATAAACATATACATTTCCTCCTTCACAAGTAGTATGTTATCAGACGTACACACAAATAATTTTATGACCTAGGTATACTGTATAGACAATTTTCTAGCAGAGGTGTTTTAAAGAGAATATTATTTACAAGTCCTAAAAACACAGTCCTGAAGGCAGGGTCCTGAAGGCAGGGTCCTGAAGGCAGGGTCCTGAAGGTAGGGTCCTGAAGGCAGGGTCCTGAAGGTAGGGTCTTGGGGGGGGAGAGAGTCCTGGAAAAAGAATCTTGGATAGGTTCTTGGAGGACTGGTCCTGTAAGGAGGATCTTCTCTTAGCGTACGAAGAAAGCAATAACAGAATGTTCTGAAGGGAGGGTCCTAGATACCAACAACCAGGAGGCCTGGCCAGAGTCCGGACCACGGGGACATTCATCATCGGAATCACCGCAAGGTAGGGCCCTGGAGGGAAGGCCCTGGAGGGAAGGCCCTGGAGGGAGGGCCCTGGAGGGAAGGCCCTGGAGGGAAGGCCCTGGAGGGAGGGCCCTGGAGGGAAGGGCCCTGGAGGGAAGGCCCTGGAGGGAAGGGCCCTGGAGGGAAGATCCTGGAGGGAAGGCCCTGGAGGGAAGGCCCTGGAGGAAAGATCCTGGAGGGAAGGCCCTGGAGGGAAGGGCCCTGGAGGAAAGGGCCCTGGAGGGAAGATCCTGGAGGGAAGGCCCTAGAGGGAAGGGCCCTGGAAGGAAGGGTCATGGAGGGAAGGCCCTGGAGGGAAGGCCCTGGAGGGAAGGCCCTGGAGGGAAGGCCCTGGAGGGAAGGCCCTGGAGGGAAGGCCCTGGAGGGAAGGCCCTGGAGGGAAGGCCCTGGAGAGAAGGGCCCTGGAGGGAAGGCCCTGGAGAGAAGGGCCCTGGAGGGAAGAGCCCTGGAGGGAAGGCCCTGGAGAGAAGGCCCTGGAGAGAAGGGCCCTGGAGGGAAGGCCCTGGAGGGAGGGTCCTGGAGGGAAGACCCTGGAGGGAGGGCCCTGGAGAGAGGAATGAGTCTAAGACGTGCCAAGCGACCGGGGAATCTGCTGCTGGCGGCGACTCAGCAGAAGAGATGAGGGCGTCTGGAGGGACCCGCCACCGATCACGCAACAAACAAGCAGCAAGACACGATAATTGGCCGTGGAGATTACGAGACCGGGCCAAGGAGGCGCTTAGGGGGTGCTCAAGCTCCATCACCTCCCTAACTACGCAACCTTCACGCCAACTACTCTACCCGGCTTATACGAGTTAATCTCTTCCTTAACTCTCATACCGTTTCCATAGCACTCGCTAATTAATCCAATTTTTGAAGCAAGCGGAAGGCGAATTAACGGTGGCAATATCCATTACTGATGTGAATACTGTCCTAAGATTTATAATGCCAGGTCTTGCGTCTAGCGTCGAACACTGCTATAGCCAAAGAAGGCGAGGATAGCTACCTAGTTACCATCTACCTGTTGCCTACCAGTTTCTGCTTCCGGGAATCAATGTTCAGGCAGTCTGGTCTCTAACCAGGACTCCTGGTTGCTGGCCTGGTGAACCAGACCACCTTGCCCAAATCTGGAATCCTCCTGCCAGAATTATGAAAGAAAGTAGATTATTTCGGGTTCAAGCCACCGTAAAGGTGGCTGTTGATGCTCTTTTCCGCAGCCACCCTGGAGCATACCCGGTTCACGACCGGGGTATATGCCTGTATACCTGGAGCATACCTGAAGAGGGTCTCAGGAGTTATTCTACTCCCCTAGCCCGGCCTGAGGCCAGGTTCGACTTCTGACAACTTGATCCAACAGGCTCTTGCTTAGAGCAGCCCGCAGGCCCACATATCCACTACAGCCTGGTTGGTTCGGCACTTATTGCAAGAACTTATCTAAGTGCCTATTGAACACATCCACCTTTGTTCCAGCAATATTTCTAATGCTTGCTGGGAGAGTGTGTAAACAGCTGTGGACCTCTGATGTTCAGATAGTGCTCTCTGATTGTGCCTATGGCACCTCTACTCTTTACTGGTTCTATTCTGCATTTTTTTCCCGTGTCTTTCGCTCCAGTATGTTGTTATTCTACTGTGTAGATTTGGGACCTGGCCTTCAAGTATCTTCCATGTATATATATTATTTGATACCTTTCTCGTCTCCTTTCCAGAGAGTACATTTTGAGAGCTTTAAGACGGTCCCAATAATTTAGATGTTTTATCGTTTTTATGCGTGCCGTAGATGTTCTCTGTATTCCCTCTAAGTCAGAGATCTCTCCTGCTCTGAAAGGGAAAGTACCGAACAATACTCAAGACGGGACAACACCAGTGATTTAAATAGTATTGTTGTGGGGTCTCTGGATTTGAACGTTCTCATAGTCCATCCTATCATTTTCCTGGCCGCCGCCAGGAAAATGTTCTCTGAACTCTAATTCAGAGGGAATTGGTCCGGTACTTCTTGCAAGAACTTATCTAATTTGTTCTTGAAGAAGCCCTCCTATGCAAAAATAGTTGTAGAACATGAATAACCTTCATAATCCACAACTAATTCGTCCTCTCAACTAATAGGTTGCGCTTTATACGTTATCGTGACCACCGTGTCATATACATCCTACTATAAAAAGTAACGCCTCACAAAGACAGGTTACTGAAAACATTGAAGTTACATGGAGGTGATTCCGAGGATCAATGCCCTCGACGCCTGGTCTCTGACACGGCTACTTGGTGAGCGGTCTGATCAACTAGGCTGTTAGATGCCGCATCTCGAAGTCTGACGTTTGATTCACAGCCCGGTAGCATTTTTTCCCTTATACCAAAAACGCAACATAAGAACGTTAGAGTTCTACCCCAGGCATGCGTTCTTACCTAATCAACTATAAGATATTCAGATATATCTCACTCAGCAGAAGTGTGTTTGAGTTCTAACCTATTAACACTAGAATGATGGAGTTTTAATCTAACTATATGGGACGTTAAGCCCCGAAAACACCTCAAGGTAGCCTCAAGGTAGGCAGATACACGAGTTTTATCCTTATCAATGGAAGCCGATCAATCTGAATTCTTATCAGAATTACGAACCAGCACTCTGCCCAATCAGCATCACGAGCGAGTACTCTAAACCAATCAGCATTACGTGCAAGTACTCTAAACCAATCAGCATTACGTGCTTGCACTCTGATCCAATCAGCGCCACGTGCTTGTAATCCGATCTAGTCATGGCAAGGATACTCGAGTTCTAATCCAGTTAGCGTCCGGTTGTTTGCATGCTAACCCAATCAGCGCTGGAATACTGGAGTTGTGATCCCCAGCGACTCCTGGATGCTTGCAGTCAACTTCGCGCGCTTTACTCCCCAACATTCAAACTTAATCTCGTTCCAGACGGGTTTAGGGCACTGTTCCTGTGGAGGACAGTGTCCAATGTGGCGATCAGACGGGTTTAGGGCACTGTTCCTGTGGGGGACAGTGTCCAGTGTGGCGATCAGACGGGTGGATGGTAGTATTAAGACCCAGGTACACTGCAGGTAAAGCTTCGTGTAGTCAATAATGTACAATCATAAATTAGCATTAATCAAGACGATCCGTGAGGAGATCGTGCGCTAAGTGGGGATAATGGGCAAGTGGCACTGCTGGGAGGGTGGCACTGCTGGGCAGGTGGCACTGCTGGGAGTGGCACTGCTGGGCAGGTGACACTGCTGGGAGAGTGACACTGCTGGGCAGGTGGCACTGCTGGGAGGATGACACCATATAAAGGAGTGTATATAATGACCTCCCAAGAGGAAGTGCAAACGATCATTGGGCTGTAGAAGCGACAGAAGGAGACGAGAGGTGGTCTGAGTGTTACCAAGAAGGACTAGTTCGCACTGGAAGCGGCAAGACACTCGGCTTTGTCTGACGAGCGCGAGGAACGAGTTCCAGCAGCTAAACTATTCCTTATGGGGAAAGGTATTGGCCGAATGTGAAGGTGAGGGCGGCGACACAGCCACCACAATGGCACTAACTGCCAACAGTGGACACCTACCTTGGGGGTTACCCTGAGGTGGTTCCGAGGATCAATGTTCTCGCAACCCGGTCTCTGACCACACCAGGTTGGTGGTCTGGTTAATCAGGCTGACAGACACCTCTGCTCGCGGTCTGACGTATGAATTATACTAGGGTTGATCAGGTACCCTATGAAGGTGACCTGTATGTTGTCGATATGTATATCACGCCTTCCCACGCTGAAGAGAGGACGAAGGGTTGCGCTGCGTGGGGGACCATGGGAGGGTAGGCTCTGTGGGTACTATTATACGTGGAGGTGCAATGGCAACATAAGGCAGCTGCTGCAGGTGTCGTCACGACCCGTCCTCTTACAAATAACGTCGCGAAAAGTCATCAAGCTTCACAGTATCATAGGAGCAGGGTTATCTGTGCCGTCGGGACTGGCGCGAGGGAGTATAGATTGTAGTCAAGCAGAAAGGAGGGGGTGGTTTGGTAGCTGTTCTCTCTCACCACACACACACACACACGCCAAAACCACCTGATACCCTCCAACACTACACCACACGCCATTCACCTCAATAGACACAAGAAAACAAACGCGCATCCACAAGAGAGAATCTCGAGCTAACACTTATCTCTCAGCAACAGAGCCCTGTGTGGCCATGTTGTGGCCCAGTGTGGACCACGGTGGCCCGATGTAGCCCGTCCTTCACGGCCGAACACCTCCACGCCTCCTCTGTATGCTAATGAGGAGAGGCGATAAACCTACCTTGCCCACAAACATGTCTGCTACCTGTCCTGCTAACGCCTTCCCTCTCACTTTCCAGTTCTCTCTGACCCTCAATCCTAGCTTTGCCATCTCCTTACTCCTTAGCTTTCCTCTCCCTTTACTAAATAGATTCATCTCCTTAACTAGCTTATGCTACCTGCCTACGTTCGTTCCGGGAATCAATGTTCTTGCTAACCATTCTCTGACCAGGCCGTCTGGCTGGTGGTCTGGTTACCTAGGCTGCCAGCCGCCTCTGCTCGCAGCCTCACGTGTGAATCACAGCCTGCTTGATCAGGCATTCTTTGGAGGTATGTATCAAGTTCTCTCTAGAACACCGCGAGAGGTCAACTAGTTATGCCTCATGTTTAGTGGGAGTGTTGAAAAGTCTTTGACCCGTAATGTTGATACAATTGTCTCTTAGCGTATTTACTGCACCTCTGCTCTTCAACGAGGCTTTCTGTCATGCCTCCTGATATCTTAAGGAGTTATTTCCGTTAGTTGATTTGGAACTCTAATATTATCCAAGTGTAAATTATTATGTATCTGCACTCTAGAGAATACAGATTTAAACATTTTAATCGGTCTTAATAATTTAGATTTTTTTTGGAGTGGACTCTAGCAGTAAAAGATCTTTGTAATTTCTTTGAGCTCAAGTCAGTAATTTCTCCAGCTTTGAAAGGGGTGTTAGTGTGCAACACTATTCCACCCTAGAGAGCACTAGTATCTTAAAAAGAACTATCATTGGTTTGGCGTCTCTTGTTTGAAAGAGGTTCCGGTCTATCACTTTTCTCGCAGGTGTGACAGTTTTACTTTATTGAGTTCTTTAAGTAAGGTATTACAACATGATTACTCCCAGGTCTTTCATGTTGTTTTTTCTTTCTATACTGTGATTTGATGCGCTTTATATGCGGTTCCTGTATAGATATTTGCGTTTTTACCACAGCAGAATAACTGAAACTTACCTTCGTTTAAATCATTGTTTTCAAGGGCCCACTGGAAGATCTGAGTTACTAGTATGGAGGTTTGCTGTGTCCTTTATATTGTCTACTCTCATGAAAGGCCTAGTGTCATCTGCAAAGGGTGATATGGTATAGTTTCTCTATGCCAGAAAGTACTGGCGCAAGCACGTACCTTGTGGGACTGATCTTTTCACGGTGGTTGGTCTGGATTTTACTTTGGTTACTAATATTCTTTGGGTTCCATTCGTTAAGTAATTGAAGATCCATATTCGAACTAAGCCAGTAATTTCTCACCCCTCCGCTCTCCTCCCTAGATGTTCCCTAACTCCTCCCACCCCCTACCAGCGATTCCTTCCACTCCCTCCCTACTCTTATCTCAATTCCTTCCCAGTTCTCTATCCTCCTTTCCAGGTTCGGCCTCCCTACCACCAAACTATTTCAGCAAGACCTGACATTTATGGAGCACCAAAGAATAACTCTCACAACTGCGAGAACATTATTGGCTGCATAGCGAGAGCCGTCCAAACAAGAGATGCTAGAGTAGTGTGGATTCTTTTAAAGGCGCTAGTTCGTCTACCTACCGTTGCCTGCTCAGAGACCGGGCCGCGGGGAAACTGATCCTGGTTACCACCCATCAGCTATACATCTTATCACATCCCCCCCCCCTATACACGGGCTCTAATTTGACCACTCTCCCTAATGTGGTTGGCCAATGGCTTGGGTCGTAGATGTGAGTAATAGGGGTCGGGTTACCTACCAGGAGGCCTGGTCAAAGACCTGGCAACAGGGCCATTGATCCTCTGAATCATCGAAAGGTAACCAAAGGTATAAGAAAAGTACCTTCCAAGGATCGATATCCCCACGGCCCGTTCTCTGACCACGTCTCCTGCTTGGTGGTCAGGCCAACCAGGCTTGCAAACCAGGATTGCAAACAGATGTTTGCAATTTGACGTAGGAATCACAGTCCGGTTGATCAGAAAACATTTGAAGGGGTAAATAAAATTTTCGTTTGAACACCGAACACAGCTTTGTATAAAGTTAAAACTGTTTTTCTTAAATTATTAAAAAAAATACTAATATTATTAGATCATTCGCAGCGAGTTTATTTGGAAGAAAAAAATCAGTTTAAATAAACAGGTTTAGACATAATAAATAAACACAAAAGGCAAATAAAATCTTGAGAGACTAATAATATTCTCTTAACAAATACCAAAAATAAACAACAAAATAACAAGAAAACACAAATAAAATAAAACATTTTCCTCCCCACTAATAAAAAAAAACCACCCATTTCCCAAAGCATGTTGTCAACCGTTACATTTCCAAACATTTGTGTACGCTTCCAAACGAATCACCCCAACTATTCCAAACATTTTATTTTTAACAGCTTCATGTTTCAGGACAATATTGGCTGACTTCTCCTGGCACCATTTTTGACCTCCAGATCTTCTAACATATTTCAATGCCTATCCGTCAACACCTTAAAACAGTTTAAGTGAGTTACAAAACTACGAGTAACAGATACTTCCGGCACACCTAATGATTATGATAACTTGTAGTTTCTCGTTCAGTTAAAGGTTTATTTCGTTTTTATTTCATTGACTTCAGAGTTGCACATCCGGGTGGCGCTGCCACTCACAGAGAATCAGCCAACCTCGTAAGTACAGACAACTGGACCACCACTACAATTTTGTCCCCCATTGCTTCTGAAACCTGAGAAGTGTTCCGGTCAGCCATATTCTGGTGGAGAACCTACCTAGGGCAGTGAGATGCCAGTGCCAACAGTTTGGCTGTTCAGACTGTAGCCAGGAGGCTCACTCCTGTCTACTTTCAGTTTCCTCGCCAGTTTCCAGACATACCTGCAGAGCAAGAGAAAAACAGCATTATATATATGTATTAGTATATTTTGGTAGGAGTCTTCCTTGTAAACTTATGTTGTTGAATATGACCGAAAAGGTAAGATTAATGGTTCTAACACAAATCTCAATATTTCTTACGTTTTTTTAAGGAGTACCTTGCGAAACGCATCCTTAGACGTACCATAATAAATTCTGAAAATGAACTTGAAAAACGTAAGAAATATTGAGAAGATTCGTGTTAGAATCATTAATCGTACCCTTTCGCTCATACTTAACAGCATTATAAATAATAATTATTTATAGCAGCATTACAAAACCCAAGCCCTTCACCACGCCCACACTTCCCCAGCAACAACCCTTCAGTACGCCCTTCAGAACACTGTATAATCATCAGAGGTCCACGTCTTTTTACCATCCTGATACCTGATACCAGGTATAAGGTATCAGGTATCCTCCCAGCAAGTATAAGAAATATTACCCTAGCAAAAGAGGTCTTCACGAAAAAATGGGACCGTTTTCTGCAAGAAACGCCGGACCAACCGGGCTGTAGTGGATATGTGCGCCTGCGGGCCGCTCCAAGCAACAGCCCGTTAGACCAAGCTCTCGCAAGTGAAGCTTGGCCCCCGGCTTGCGGAGTAGAAGAACTCCCAGAACCTCATCCAGGTACACCCACACTACCGCCACGCCGCCAGAAATGCAAATCTCAGGAGGTGTCACCGCTTCTTGAAGGAGGAACAGTCTCCCAACTTACCCATTCTCTTCCCCCGCATCACACACACCAACCACAACAACAAAACACGTCAAAGTTTCTCCCAACATAAATTGTCGATATCGGATTGGAGAGAGAGAGAGAGAGAGAGAGAGAGAGAGAGAGAGAGAGAGAGAGAGAGAGAGAGAGAGAGAGAGAGAGAGAGAGAGAGAGAGAGAGAGAGAGAGAGAGACAGAGAGACAGAGAGAGAGAGAGAGAGAGAGACAGAGAGAGAGTACAAGCGGTCTCCTGGCACCGGCAACACTCCCGGTACAAGCGGTCTCCTGGCACCGGCAACACTCCCGGTACAAGCGGTCTCCTGGCACCTGCAACACTCCCGGTACAAGCGGTCTCCTGGCACCGGCAACACTCCCGGTACAAGCGGTCTCCTGGCACCGGCAACACTCCCGGTACAAGCGGTCTCCTGGCACCGGCCACACTCCCGGTACAAGCGGTCTCCTGGCACCTGCAACACTCCCGGTACAAGCGGTCTCCTGGCACCGGCCACACTCCCGGTACAAGCGGTCTCCTGGCACCTGCAACACTCCCGGTACAAGCGGTCTCCTGGCACCTGCAACACTCCCGGTACAAGCGGTCTCCTGGCACCTGCAACACTCCCGGTACAAGCGGTCTCCTGGCACCGGCAACACTCCCGGTACAAGCGGTCTCCTGGCACCGGCAACACTCCCGGTACAAGCGGTCTCCTGGCACCGGCAACACTCCCGGTACAAGCGGTCTCCTGGCACCGGCAACACTCCCGGTACAAGCGGTCTCCTGGCACCGGCAACACTCCCGGTACAAGCGGTCTCCTGGCACCGGCAACACTCCCGGTACAAGCGGTCTCCTGGCACCGGCAACACTCCCGGTACAAGCGGTCTCCTGGCACCGGCAACACTCCCGGTACAAGCGGTCTCCTGGCACCAGCAACACTCCCGGTACAAGCGGTCTCCTGGCACCGGCAACACTCCCGGTACAAGCGGTCTCCTGGCACCGGCAACACTCCCGGTACAAGCGGTCTCCTGGCACCAGCAACACTCCCGGTACAAGCGGTCTCCTGGCACCGGCAACACTCCCGGTACAAGCGGTCTCCTGGCCATAAATTAAACAACAGCTACTATTCCAGTGAGCCAGAAACAGGCAACACAGACGACAATTACGAGGGAGCAGGTAGGGCAAACACCCCCCCCCCCAGGAAGGACACAATCAAGGGCCCCAAACGAATTAAAACAACGAGTCTGATAAATCACGAGACCTGACCCGTTTCAAAGGGAGGGAGACAATCTACAGAGACTCATTCATTATACTATAGTCGAGTAGAACAACTCCCAGAACCCTCTCCAGGTATGCTCCAGGTATACTGTCCCATCTCACACAATGGTGTAGCTATTTACTCCCCTTCCCCCTCCCCCTCACACTGTAAATATTAATACCAGGAAGCACATTCATACACTTTACATTTTTTAATACTACTCCAGGCGTCTAGGTCCAACTACTTGGGCTGGACGGTAGAGCGACGGTCTCGCTTTATGCAGGTCGGCGTTCAATCCCCGACCGTCCAAGTGGTTGGGTATCATTCCTTCCCTCCGTCCCATCCCAAATCTTTATCCTGATCCCTTCCCAGTGCTATATAGTCGTCATGGCTTGGCACTCTCCCGACAATTCCCTTCCCTTCCCTTCCAGGCGTCTAGGAGCCCTTTTTGCCAGCCCACAAACCAGGGGACCTGGTCAGAGACCGGGCCTCGGACACACTGATCCCCGGAACCAGGTAGTCTATATTCATACACGAGTAATCATCCCCCCTCTCCCCCTTGTGTCTCCTATTACACACAAGGGAGGAATTAGAGTGTTCCAACGGCTACAAGCCCATGAAATATGGTCGGAATTTGCTGACAATCAAACTCATCCCGGGCTTTACGAATATTATGCAATATATCGCATTTGGATTAAGTCAGACTAAATTTAAGTTAGTACATTAGCAAAGACTAAGCGCTGATTCACAGAGGAGCAGCACAGTGTGCCAGCTCGCTCGTGGCAGGGAATGAAATAGAACTGGAAAAACTGACACCAGGGAGGTAGGAAGACCCTGGAAAAAACACCATACTCTCAGCTCCCTCAGAACACACGACCGTCTCACCTAAAACAAATTATATGAGTACCTTACTTGAGTAGGGCGCCTGAAGGCTGGGTGGACACCCGACAAACACACACCGAAACTACGACGTTGGTACAACGTTCGGACAAGTTTTAACACCTCCTAACCAGTTATAACAACCAATATAGCACGTTGTAACAACGTTCTAATACGTCATAAACACGTTAAGCCAAGATGTAACACGTTTATTACAAGTTGTAACAAGCGGAAAATAGAGACAGTTTCGGTTTGTGTTTCCAGGGCAGCGCCCCGGATTCGTAATCCTGAGGTTCCGGGTTCGATCCCCGGTGGAGGCGAAGACAAATGGGCAAAATGTTTCTTTCACCCTGTTACCTAGCAGTAAATAGGTACCTTGGGAGTTAGACAGCTGCTACAGCCTGCTTCTTGGGGGGGGGGGGGTGTAACAAAAAGGGGGCCTAGTCGAGGACCGGGCCGCGGGGACGCTAAGCCCCATATTCATCTCAAGATAACCTTTACTTTATCTTGCGTTGATTTCGGGGATCAACGTCCCTGTGGCCCGGTTCCTAACCAAGCCTCCTGATTGATGGACAATGTTCCTTTGTACAATAAAATATAAATCCACATTACATAAAAAAAATACTTGCGCAGTTCCCACCCAGACCTCAAGTGTTCGGACCAAGATATAGTGTGGTTGTGGAGTTGTTCGGATGTTGACACCCAAGCCGGTCTTCTCGCCAAATACATCTCATTTTGTTTACAGAATTTACCAATCCGTTAAAAAACGACGTATTAGTTAAAAAAAAAATCATCGCAATATTGACGTAATTCATGGATCGGCTTCGACAGGTTAGGTGGGTGACTGCGAGCAGCGGCGACTAACAGCCTGTTTGACCCAACCTTCAACCAGGAGGCTCGTTCAGAGACCAGGCCGCAGGGACAGTGATCCTAGGAGCCACCAACGGGTACTGGCTGGGTGGGTGGCAGGCAGGCAGACTGGCAGGCAGGCAGCCAGCCAGGCAGACTGGCAGGCAGACAGGCAGGCAGGCAGGCAGGCAGACTGGCAGGCAGACAGGCAGGCAGGCAGACAGGCAGGCAGGCAGGCAGGCAGGCAGACAGGCAGGCAGACAGGCAGGCAGACAGGCAGGCAGGCAGGCAGACAGGCAGGCAGACAGGCAGGCAGACAGGCAGGCATAAGTACACTACCTATTTAATTCTTTTATTAAAATCCTTACCAAGATCCCCGCAAATTATGCCTCTCCCTGCCTGCCTCTCCTTCTCTGCCTCATTCCCTGCCTCTCTAGTTCCCTCCTTGCTGTCGAGTCCTCCTCACCCACCTCCTCCCTACCCCCGCCACGCACCAGAGCCCCGCAGAATCAAGTTATTTGTAGTATGTAAATGAGCTCCCCGTAACGAACAACTTCCAGCCATGATGACATTTCTGACGGAAATATATTAAAAAAGAGGGAATTGGAAAGGAGTGGAAATATAGAAGACGACGAGCGAAAGGAGAGAGAGAGAGAGAGAGAGAGAGAGAGAGAGAGAGAGAGAGAGAGAGAGAGAGAGAGAGAGAGAGAGAGAGAGAGAGAGAGAGAGAGAGAGAGAGAGAGAGAGAGAGAGAGAGAGAGAGAGAGAGAGAGAGAGAGGGAGAGAGAGAGAGAGAGAAAAAAAAAAACAGAGAATGAGAATGAGAAATAGATAAAGCATTTAGTCTGGGTTCGAGCCCTGGCTAGGGAGGGTTGACTGTGTAGCTGTTCACCCCCCCCCCCACACACACACACACCACCACCAACCGTTCACCCAGCAGCAATTTACGATCTGGTTGTAAACCGACTGACAGGCAGTGTTCCAGTGAATTTGTAAGGCTTTGCATTATATTTAGGGAAAACTCTCAGCCTGCTAACAAGTCAAAAGGCGTCTATTCCTGTACCCAGAGAGAGAGAGAGAGAAAGAAAGAGAGAGAGAAAGAAAGAGAGAGAGAGAGAGAGAGAGAGAGAGAGAGAGAGAGAGAGAGAGAGAGAGAGAGAGAGAGAGAGAGAGAGAGAGAGAGAGAGAGAGAGTGAGAGAGTGAGAGTGAGAGTGAGAGAGAGAGAGAGAGAGAGAGAGAGAGAGAGAGAGAGAGAGAGAGAGAGAGAGAGAGAGAGAGAGAGAGAGAGAGAGAGAGAGAGAGAGAGAGAGTGAGAGTGTGAGAGTGAGAGAGAGAGTCATCTTCACTACACAAACAACAACGTGAGAGATCTAGGAGACTCGAACCAAGGAGACTTTTTTTTTTAACAACATGAGCCACAGTTTCTGCTTACCTTACCCTTACCCTTCGTTTACCTTATGAGAAGATTCCCAGGATCAACGTCCTCATGGCCCGGTCTCTGACCAGGCCTCGTGGTTGGTGGTCTTATCATCCAGGCTGTTAGATGCTGGTACTCGCGATCTGACCTACGAATTTCAGTCCGGTTGATCAGAATTCCTTTGGGGGCGAATATCAAATTCTCTTCGGAATACCATGAGGGGGTCGGCATCAAAAATTAGTCAACCAACTGAATAGTAACCGCACATGTTCCCAATTAACTCTATTTAATGCCTCTCCTCTCTGCGGGTTACATTTAACATAATACAGTAGCCATTTTCTACGAACTAATGAGAAGTTTTATCACACAGAATGTTCATTAATATGTCGATTGTTTGTGTTGTGTGTATATATATATATATATATATATATATATATATATATATATATATATATATATATATGAACACGTAGTACTAAACGGGGTGAGAATAGCCTGAGCTGCCTCAACCTTTTGTGTGTATTAATACCTCACAATAACCTTATTTCAATCTCCATAAACCAATGTGACGTTAGATATAATTATAATTAGACTAGCAAACTATCGGTGCAGTGGTAATCGCAGACGGGTCATAACGAAAAGGTCCCGGGTTCAATTCTCGCGGCAGGACAGAAGGTAAGATAATTATTAGGAAAAACTCTAAACCATTTCGACTGTACAGCACTTGGGAGGGATGAGCAAAGGGATTTGGGATAGGAAGGCGGGAAAGAATGGTGCCCAACCACTTAAACGGTCGGGGATTGAACACCGACCTGCAGGAAGCGAGGCCATGGCTATACCGTACAGTCCATGTGGTTGGACTCTGCAGAACAGAAGCGTTTGGGCAATGTTTCCATTCACCTGATACTGCTGTTCACCGAGCATTAAAATAGGTAACCGGGAATTAGGCAACCGTCGTTACCTGCTTGATACCACCTAAATGGGGTTCTGGGAGTTTTCTACTCTCCAAGCCCGGCCCGAGGCCAGACTTGACTTGTGAGAGCTTGGTCCACCAGGCTGTTGCTTGGAACAGCCCACAAGCCTACATATCCACCACAGCCTGGTTGGTCCGGCACTCCTTTAAAAAAACAATCTAGTTTTCTCTTAAAAATGTCCACGGTTGTTTCGGCAATATTTCTTATAGTCGCTGGGAGGATGTTGAACAACCGTGGACCTCTGATGTTTACAGTGTTCTCTGATTGTGCCTATGGCACCTCTGCTCTTCACTGTGGGTTGCATCCTGGGGAAAGTGGCTAGTTTGCCCGGGGGAAGTACATTAAGTAAACTCTACCTTATGATAATATCAACCCAATGTGCGTTTTCTGTGGTCTTGGTAGCTTAGGGGGGAGGGGAGGGGGGGGTAGGGGGGGAGGGGGGGAGGGGGGGGTTGCTTGGGCTTGTACATTTCTGGTTAAGGAAAATATTTTTTACGGAGCAGCAAATCAAAAGATTAGGACCGAATCCCTTGCGGCTAGCCGTATTCCACGTGGCTCGATAACTGAATTACTCCGATTAGGCAAAATTGTTTATAAATTTGCACAATAAAGATGTGATAATAAGTGTAGGTGGATGCGACTCGGAAATAACAAGTTTCAATTCAATTTGGTGAGTTTGCCCCTAACAAGACGCATAATACCCAGGCTTACTGCTATGTAATCCTCCCCCCTGGCTACAATATGGTGAAAGGCAGGCCGTTTACATCAACTAAACCACGTGACTTTACTTGCAGGTTACCTCGAGTTTACTCTAAGTTTACCTGTGGTTTACCTGGAGCTAACTTCAGGGGTGGCGGGTGATACACTATCTGGCTCTTGAATTACATCCTCATTATTGGAGCACTCAAATTAAGCGCAAAATTTACGAATACAACTGGAATTAAAATTGGGCAATAAAAGACAGGGAAAGAGAGGGGACAGGATGAAATGGAGAGTAAAAGAGAGATGGAATTAGACCGGAGGGAGGAAACTGATTAAAGAAGCAGATGAAGAGCAAGAGTAGGAAAACGATGAACAGGAACGAAAGGAACTGGGAGAAACGAGGGAGAATTGGGAGAGATGGAAAGGGCAAAAGATCTACAGGAAATTAGTAAAAGGACGCAGAAAATAAATTAAATGAAGAGCCGTTGGAAATGAGTTGCCACAGCGTTCTGGAGAAACGAAAGAGACAAAAAGAGGGGAATAGACAACCGGTTAGTGAAAGAAAAGTGGGTATGGGTATTTCAATCACCACCACCAAAACCACTACCACGGCCACCACTACCACCACCACCACCACGGCCACCACCACCACCACCACGGCATGGGGTAGAGAGAACGGCAAGGGGTAAAGTATGGGGTAGGGAGATGGAACAGTAAATTTCCTAAGGCAATGTGTAGGGAGCATTTACAGCTTTAATTCATTAAAACACGTAAATTATTAACGCAGGCGAATGAGATGCAATTTAATCTGCATCTTGACATTATTAGAACACATGGTTCTAAATTTGGACATTGAAATAGTTCATTACGAAACCAGGAAGCATAAGTGCAAAATAGTGCCATTGAGAACTAATGATGCGATAAGTACTCAAGAGAGAGAATTCTATAAGCATAATGACCCAAGAATTGCCAATACCCCTTCCTCTAAATATAAGGAACATTATTAACAGACCTCGAGTGAGAACTTGATAAAACACCTCTTGAGGGGTACCTGATCAACCGGTCTATGATTTCTATTTTAAACGTCGTGCAGAGGCGTCCATCAGTCTTATCGATCAGGAGGAGGTAGGAAGGAACGTCGTGTTCTGAAATTATGCTGGCCAAGATACCCAATCAACCAGACTATGAATCATACGGCAGGCTGCGAGCGACTGCGTCCAACAGCCTAGTTGACGTTAACGCCGACGTTGCTCCTCGAAACTTACAACAGGTAAACAACAGGTAGGTAGGCAGGTAGGTAGAGTAGGGTAGGTGCCGGTCGTTTAGGGTAGGTCCTACCCACACCGGCAAAAAACAAGTGTTGAGGAACGGGGGGAAACAGGAAAAGCTGGAGAAGGCAAAGCCAGGAGTGAAGGGAAGAGGGGAGCAGGAGTGAGGAGTGTCCAGACGATCAGTGGCTAGGTAATTTACGAGAGTAATCAATAGAGAATGTGGAGACAAGACACCCCTCAGATTATCTTCGTGTACCGTGCCCCTTCCCCCCGCCACCCTGAGACGCACCTGACGACACCTTAACAGGGGACACCCAAGGACACCCTAACAGTCGTCTGAGGACACCTCAACATTGCCCAGATGACACCTTAACGGTGACCTGAAAACACCTTAACATCCGGCCAACGACACCTTAAGTCACCTGACGACACCTTTAACTCGTTCATCATAACAGCTTGTGTACATTGAACTTATCCATCGTGTTCAGAATATCAGACAATACTCTTCATCGAGAGGTCACCACTTACGGGCTATTCATACCCGTGCCACCTTTTGGGTGGCTTAATCTTAATCAATCAATCGAGAGGTGAGGAGGAAATTCCTAGAGGAAGGTAAGAGCAAAGCGAAAGGTGCAGAAGGGATGGGTGTAATAAAGGAGAGTGTAAGAAGGAGGAGGGTAATAATGGGTATAAGAATGGGAACCTAAGAATAAGAGGAAAAAAAAAGAAAGAAGATGGGTAGGCTAATGTTAGGTCACGTTTGTTAGAAAGGTTAGAGCATTTGTTGTACTGTGAAAGGGAAGGGTTAACAGCACCAGGACTCAGGTTCATGTTGGGTAGGTTGTGTATCAGAGCCCAGTCAACAAGACGGCGTCTGTGAAGAATAGAGGCAGGAAAGATTATTTTATAAGAAGACCAATCAATATGATGATTATAGTCCCTAACATGACAGAAGAGAGCATTGTTTGTGTCAGCACACTTACCACTTCTTTTGTGTTCCTTAAGTCTGTCATTAAGTCAATGGCCAGTTTTTCCCAAAGTATTGGAGAGGACAAGACGAACAGGAAATACAGTAGGCACCAGCAGCATTAGAAGCAGGAGGAGCAGTGTGAACCAGATTATTACGAAGACTGTTAGTTTGTCGACAGACGAGTTTTATGTCAATAGGACGAAGGGTATTAGTGGGATTTTTTTTGCATGTTTGTATGTTTTTTGTATGTTTGGGAGCGAGGGATTGCCTTCCTCACTCCCATCAAAATCGACTTGATAATGGTCCAGGACGGACCGAAACGTCGTCGTCTCATCTTCTGGTGTGTGGTTTAGTCTTAGGTTTACCGTCCTAAGGGTTACCGTTCTTAGTTTACCGTTTACGACAGAAAATAAGTAAAAATAGTCGTTTACATCACTCTACCAAAGCCTTAAACGAAATCCGTATTCTTCGACCGAATTTAAATGTACTTATTATTAATTTGTGTAAAGTCAAATGCTCCCCATGTCTGTCTAAACTTAAGCTTTGTAAGAATGTCTTAACTTATCTGAAGCTCACCGGAGTTGTTCCCTCCTGTTTACCTCGCCGTTGGACAAGCTGGCAAAAAATCTGCCCAGACGAGATCCGGTTACCTGGAGTTTACATGCTCGTACTTCAAGTGTGGAAAAAAAACAAGTTTACTACAAGTTTGCAATTGTGTTTATCCTCATTTTTACTCATCTTAAGTTCAAGTACAGTTACAAGCCATTCTCAACGTTCAGTCTAAGCTCCACCGTATGTACTGATGACGGAAAAATATATTATTATTAATAATAACCCAACACTCACATGAAACTAAATGTAACTGCGGTCGCGACTTGTCAAGGGTTCTGGACGACATGCTAACAATTTATCCAAAATTTGCTTGTCCATGCTAAAGAATGAAGAACAATTGTTATTTATATTACTTCTAAGCTGCATCACTTATGAACCTTGTGTGGCAGTGCACAATAGAAAGTTGTTTTCACATATTCATACATTAAAACATTGATTGTAACCATGATACTGTATATATGTGCTTCCGCCTACAGTTTAGACCTATTGTCTTGTGTATGACCCTCTGTCCTGGGCGACAGTGAATACCAGCATTATCCTCACTTTAACAAGACTTAATCGAAATCCTCAGATTAGGCAAAATTGTAATTAATTTTGTCAATAAAGATGTTAATAATAAATAAGGGTCCAGGACGGACGGGATCCTCGTCACACAAGGGTCCAGGATGAACGGAAACGTCGTCACCATTATTAGTATTGCTGTTGTCTGGTTCGTGTGAAAAGAATTGTCGGGAAAGCGCCAAGCCATGATGACTATATAGCACTGGGAAGGGATCAGGATAAGGATTTGGGATGAGACGGGGGGAAGGTATGGTGTTCAACCACTTGGTGGACGGTATGTATGTTATAGGTATGTATGCTACAAAGCGCGATTATTTAGTGACAATAATATGGAGAGCAAAACCCCAGATATTTGGTTACAGCGGCAAAGAATGGGAATTATTCGAGCCTAATATAAAACTATTTAGATCTCAATGTCGATGTTTCGCCTTAGTGTGTTGGTACCAGTGTGGGGGCGCCTCCTCCTCCTCCTCCCAACTCTCCTTCAAGAGCCGGAGTAAACTTGTCTGCGTGCTTCTCCTCCTACAAAGTGCTGCCATCAACCATCCTGAAAACTCGAGCAACAACTTGTGAATAATAAACGCGAGCGAGGCTGTCACTCCACACGTGCCCTACCTCTTCCTCCACACGCCTGCGTGCGTGAGCGCGTGCGCTCATCTACGCCAATAACAAATATACCATCCTGAGCTTGCAAGATATCGGCTCATGGGCCCGCCCGCTTCTCAGCTGCCGGACGACTATTGTAATGGTCTTCGACCCTCTAGGAACGTATTATACCTGCCCTTCAAACTGTGTAAGCCCTAAGTATCTTCTCGTCTAGTCTATTGCCACTTGCTCACTATACTCTTGTTCTGAAATAGTGCGCTCTTATACCTCTGCCACAGGCGGGTTTCCAGTGTCCTCCCACATGCCCTCTCGTCCCACATTTGGCTCATTCTAAACGCTGCATTCTTGTTCACTTTGTCAATGTCTGTGAAGCCTGCCTGTGGCTACCGTGTGGCTACATGGCTACTCTGTGTCTATCCTCCTTGAGGCTACCTTTTGGCTATCCTGTGGCTACTTTCCCTATGGCTACGCTGCAGCGGTTCAGGTCACTACCTCACTCTGAAATTGATGGTCTCTCGCACAGTTCATCAATATTCCCATTATTCGCGCTTACATCTCAAGTTCACATAGGAACCTTTTGTGCTACAGTTTGGAAGGCCTTCTAGCAGTGTAGGAAAATACACAATGTTATTCTTCTTTTTCCTGCTTGATCACTGTCGTTGTCACAGCCGTTGGTGTTCACTGTCGTTGTCACCGTTGGCCCTGATGCTCGTTGTCACCGTTGGCCCTGATGCTCGTTGTCACCGTTGGCCCTGATGGTCGTTGTCACCGTTGGCCCTGATGCTCGTTGTCACCGTTGGCCCTGATGGTCGTTGTCACCGTTGGCCCTGATGGTCGTTGTCACCGTTGTCCTGATGGTCGTTGTCGCGGCCCGTTGGTTCTGTTGCGAATCTGCCAGTATTCTAGAAACATGTTTTCCTTAGATACTAAAGTAACACTTTAATAATTTTTCTTACTCCAATATTCCTCGTAATATTTTTGGGGCATTTCTCTGCATGTATTTATAAAAGGGGTTGACAATTTTAGCGACAGATGTGGTAGTGATGGTGACAGTGGCCGAGGGGGGAGTGGTGATACCTGGTTGATGGGGTTCTGGGAGTTCTTCTACTCTCCAAGCCCGGCCCGAGGCCAGGCTTGACTTGTGAGAGTTTGGTCCACCAGGCTGTTGCTTGGAGCGGCCCGCAGGCCCACATACCCACTACAGCCCGGTTGGTCCGGCACTCCTTGGAGAAAATTATCTAGTTTTCTCTTGAAGATGTCCACGGTTGTTCAGGTGATCGCTGAGGATAGGTGTTAGGAGGCGGGGAGACTGAGAACCACAATTCCAAGTTTAACACCATCTACTGCTGATTCACAATTACACCGCTCCCCCGATCCTTGGAAAATATGAATCATCATCACGATAGAAGGAAAAGAAGTGCAAATATTGTGGACGACCAAAACGGACAAGCCCTCAACCACTAGTTGATGATTGATTGATTAATAAAGATTAAGCCAGCCAAGAGGTGGCACGGGCATGAATAGCCCGTAACACATTTGCTCGACGGTATTCCGTTCCAGGAACCACTTACATAATGTGACATACTGTGACTATCACTGCTAGATGCAGCAAAAAGCTCTGCATCTTAATAATTATTCAACGAAAACAGCACTAATTACCATTACAAGAGTAAGATAAATAATATCTATATCCATAAATTAGGTTTTTCCAAGGTTGGAGGCCAGACGCTTGAGGCTACCATTTGCCAATTTGTAACAGTAATTGTTGTTGGGTATATGCCCAACATGGGCGAGTTGGGGTTGGCGTCAATGATACAAGTGCCACTTGACAGTGCCAGTGGAAACCCCCTACGACGAATTTTGCAATATCCCAGTACTGGACTAAAACAAATGTTGCTATATATAATATCATTATCTTATCGTTATTTACTGACATTTTTGCAAATTTTTAAACCAAATTCTGTCACACTTTAACTGTAACAGCCCGTAATGAGTGTTACCTTACCTTGAAGTTACCTTGGAGTTGTTCCGGGGCTTAGTGTCCCCGCGGCCCGGTCATCGACAAGGCCTCCTCGTTGCTGGACTGGTCAACCAGGCTGTTGGACGCGGCTGCTTGCAGCCTGACGCATGAATCACATCCTGGTTGATCAGGTATCTGATCAGGTGCTGATTGATTGATTGATCAGGTGTTCATGACATCTTCAACACCAGTAGAGCGACAGACACAAAGATAGATAGACAGACAGCAACAGACACAGAAACACATACAAAAATAGAGATAGAGATAGAGACACAGAGAGAGAGAGAGGCAGGGACAGAGAGACCGGGTGGACCCGGCACCGCCATGTATCCCATCTAGTAAATAAATAAATATATAAATACATAAATAAATACAAATCTGAAAGCAAATATTCCTCACAGTTGTGAGTTCATCCGCTCTCTAGCGAGGACGGTCCACCCTTCACTGCTTGTAACTGGTGACCCTCCAAGAGTCTCAGGGTGTGGAGAAGGACGCCTGGATACATCCAAGAGTCTCAGAGTGTGGAGGAGGACGCCTGGATACGTTCAAGAGTCTCAGGGTGTGGTGGAGGACGCCTGGATATGTCCAAGAGTCTCAGGGTGTGGTGGAGGACGCCTGGATACGTCCAAGAGTCCCAGGGTGTGGTGGAGGACGCCTGGATACATCCAAGAGTCCCAGGGTGTGGTGGAGGACGCCTGGATACATCCAAGAGTCTCAGGGTGTGGTGGAGGACGCCTGGATACATCCAAGAGTCCCAGGGTGTGGTGGAGGACGCCTGGATACATCCAAGAGTCCCAGGGTGTGGTGGAGGACGCCAGGATACATCCAAGAGTCTCAGGGTGTGGTGGAGGACGCCAGGATACATCCAAGAGTCCCAGGGTGTGGAGGAGGACGCCAGGATACATCCAAGAGTCCCAGGGTGTGGTGGAGGACGCCAGGATACATCCAAGAGTCTCAGGGTGTGGTGGAGGACGCCAGGATACACTGTGTGGAGTGCGTGAAGGCGGGCAAGGAGGAGGAATATGTATCAGTTTTGGCGTGTGAATCATTGATGTCTTCTAGACATGGAGCATCGAGGCTAGTCAATCTTCCTCATCACTCTCCTGGCTAGTCCTACTCCAAAAGGAAAGTGAACACTGCAGCAACCCTACTGCCAGATCTCATTAGAACCAATATTTCCCCATATTCTTTTTAAATCTAAATAAGTAGAATTTAGCCCTCCCACATCAAGCCAAATTCGGATTTGTATCAATATAAAAGTAATATATGCCTGGCGTAACATTATGATACACTGGTACACTAAGCTCGTGTGCAGCACCTCCACCACCTCCCTCCCTCCCACTAATACCATCCACCCACTACCATATACATACATATACAACATTAAGCACAGTTAATTCCCACAGCCCCGCTCCTGTGCCAGGTAAGTCCACTACGGGCTCACCATAGTCCGTGCTACTTGGAACTTTTTGTTCCCAGTAGCTGAATCTTAAACAACAACAAAACAGTCAATTCTGTAGAATACGGAATATCTTGAGGTTATCTTATATACGCATTTTTTAATAAATTAATATATTCACAAATTTCGCAGAATTCAATATGGTCACATGAAAGCGCTTGAAAATCTTAACTAGGATGTTAAAGTGTACAAACTCAGAGGGTTTGTCTCTCCCACCCTCCAGCAGGTATCAAGCTGCTTGATACCTGGTTGATGGGGTTCTGGGAGTTCTTCTACTCCCCAAGCCCGGCCCGAGGCCAGGCTCGACTTGTGAGAGTTTGGTTCACCAGGCTTTCCTGCTTGGAGGCACCGGGCACCAAGCAGGAAAGTTATTGTGCTGAGCACACATGGCCTAAGCACTACAGGATACTGTTAACGTCAAGAAGTTACCTTCAGGTGGGTCCGATGATCAATGTCTCTGATCATGCCTCTTGCTTGGCTGTCTGCTCAACCAGGCTGTTAGTGGCCACCGCTCGCAGTCTGACGTACGAGCCCGCAAATTATCGCAAGGACACACGCGGGGAAACAATAATAACGGCAACAGCCTCAAAATACCATCTACCTTGAGGGGCTTCCGGGGCTTAGCGTCCCCGCGGCCCGGTCGTCGACAGGCCTCCTCCACACTTCAACTTCCCGAAGAAGTATGCTCTAATGAGCATTCATCAGCACCGACTTTCAGGTCAATACGTAGATGGATTCTCAAGCTCAACTCAAGCACAAGCTCAAAACTGGCTCGAAAGCCAACAAGGAAAACTAGATAATGCTTGAGAAAAGCAGTAACGGCTATAAGGAGAATTCGAACCTGTACGCTGGGTTCTCCCAAGTGGGGTGCGGTTGATACATCACGTTAATGTGATTTATCTGGAAATGTAAAAATTGCTTCACAAGCTTAAGTTTGAACAAAAAGAGGCCTCATTTCTTAATTATTTCCCGGACACTAACAAGAGTAGAACACACAAATAAACACAATACCATAACTTTAGGACACCCCTCCCCACCAGGGATACCTGATAAAATAATTAAATATTCCTAAAATAATATTGAGGGACAATCTGAGTGAACAAGCTCTCTCTCTTGGCGTAGCCTAAGGCGCCTCACGGGAATTCCGGTAATGTTCCTTTTATCTGAAGGGACGGTGTTGGAAAGCCTTAGAACAGTACGTTCATAATTACAACCTGGTTGATACCTGGTAGATGGGGTTCTGGGAGTTCTTCTACTCCCCAAGCCCGGGCCGAGGCCAGGCTTGACTTGTGAGAGTTTGGTCCACCAGGCTGTTGCTTGGACCTCAACCAGTGAGGTCCCACTCACACTATCGTTCCTACTCGCCATCTTGCCCTCACACTCTTTCTCATACGCACGCACAGACTAATATTCACTCTACATATTCAACAATCCCGTTTAATTTTTGTACTACTCTGGTTGAGTTTTGATTAATAAAGATTAAGCCAGCCAAGAGGTGGCACGGGCATGAATAGCCCGTAAGATTGAGTTTTCCTCCCC
Source organism: Procambarus clarkii (assembly GCF_040958095.1). Lineage (NCBI taxonomy): Eukaryota > Metazoa > Arthropoda > Malacostraca > Decapoda > Cambaridae > Procambarus > Procambarus clarkii. Next base: position 4,587,680 of record NC_091191.1, read on the forward strand.
CCTCTCCTCTCATAAGGTGCCTTCCCCCGCACTCACCCACCACTAATCCACTCGCTTTCTCTCTCTGCCACTCCCCCCCCCCTCTCCCTGCACCTTCCTTCACCCACCCACTAGCTTCCAACCTTCACCCGTCAGCAGTGCCTGCCAGTGTATAATAAAAAATGCCAGAGGAAAATAAATTATCAATATTTATATACATCCTACTTGCTCAGCAGACAACAAAAGGAAATACACCGTCGAAATGTACTTCGACTTTCACTCCACTCAAACAAAATATATAAAAATATATTAATGTGTACTGAATGCCTTTTTATAATTAACGAGAGTCAGATAAATACAAGGAAAGTCATCAATATTCACAGAATGTTATAGAGTTGTCCAGTTTTATATATACTGTAATACATACGTGACCAGCTGGGCATTTGGGTACTTGTACTTACCTATCAGTGACTACAGGGAAGTGAGGTCTAGCTCTCTATGCTTCGCCAACTGGTCATATTGTATTACGGGCTATTCATGCCCGTGCTACCTCTTGGGTGGCTTAATCTTCGTCAATCAATCAACATGTACACCTGGCACCGCTCCTGTGCCGGTTAAGTCCACTACGGGCTCACCATAGCCCGTGCTACTTGGAACTTGCTCCGAGGAGCTGAATCTATAACAACAACATGTACACAAGTGTTCTGCCATAAACACGGGCAGTTGTTTCGGTAGAGTGACTAATAAGTTCTTTCTAAATAACTACCTTTTAGCACGTTTTAAAAATTTTCAAATACCTAAGTAATTGGTTACGTTAGCTGATGGTGTTAGCATGAGACCAGGAGCCATGACAGAGGTGCAACAGGTACTCTGAGAGAGAACTCTATCAACATCAGAGGCCCGAGACTGTTCAACACGCTTCCACTACACATAAGGGACATAACTGGCCGACCCCTCACAGTGTTCAAGAGAGAACTCGATAAACACCTCCAAAGGATACCTGATCAACCAGGCTGTGACTCATACGTCAGGCTTCGAGCAGCCGCGTCCAACAGCCTGGTTGACCAGTCCAGTAACCAGGAGACCAGGTCGAGGACCGGGCCGCGGAGACCTTGACCCCGAAACCAACTCAAGGTATACTCAAGGTATACTCAAGGTATACTCAAGGTAAGGTATGGTCGACTAGTATATTTGTTGGGAGGCGTGGGTTGTTGTGGTTCTTTCAGCCGCAGCTGTTGAGGCCAGCATGATAAAGGTGGTGATTATGTGATAAGACACGAGCAACAGCCTCCGCCAGCTCTTCCTCTCCACCACTACTACTCTTATTACTCAAATATTTCATAATAATGATGCTGGTGATCATTCTTAAGACTATTGCCACTGCTGTTTCTACCACCATCAACGCTAAAAGCACTATTGGTGTTACACTACCACCATCACCACAACCACTACCACCATCAACATAAAACCCACTACTGCTTCAGCCTCTTAAACAACCACGACCAACATATAAACCACTACTGCAGCTCCTACTGCTACTACCACAACCACTACAACCACCACAAAAAACAAACTCAAAGCTACCTTTTCTACGCACTAAGAACCAATTAAATCTATTAGATATGAGGTAAAATTTGGACTACAAAGGAAAATTTAAGAGCGCAGTATTTTTATTTTTATATTTTTTGGGCTTCCCCGGTGGACGGGTTCAAATTGCCGGAGCTAACAAGAAAAGATGTCTTGGGTCACTCGAGCCCAACCACTTGGGCTGGACGGTAGAGCGACGGTCTCGCTTCAAGCAGGTCGGCGTTCAATCCCCGACCGTCCAAGTGGTTGGGCACAATTCCTTACCCTCCCCCCCCCCCGTTCCCTTCCCAGTGCTATATAGTCGTAATGGCTTGGAGCTTTCCCTTGATAATTCCATTCCATTGGGTCACTCGAGGTCATTGGGTGAACATTGGCGTCTAGTAGGCGACGCGAAAGGAGTATAACTGGCAGGCCTCTCACAGTGTTCAAGAGAGAACTCGACTAACATCTACGAAGGATACCTGATCAACCAGGCTATGATTCATACGTCAGGCTGCAAGCAGCCGTGTTCAACAGCCTGGTTGACTAGACGACCAACGGGGAGGCCTGGTCGGAGACCGGGCCGCAGGGCTGTTGATCCCCCGGAAGCTACACAAGGTAGACACAATGTAGGTAGGTCGTCTCACATGACACTGGCGGGAAAGTCGGGGATACTGTTGGCGAGGCGCCAGTAGTGATGTGAGTAAGCCGGCGGTACCGATGGTGACAGAGGATATGGTTTGGTATGATGGAGATGGCTCACCCGCCGCTGCTGCTGCTGCTGCTGTTGCTGCTGTTGCTGCTGCTGCTGCTGCTGTTGCTGCTGCTGCTGCTGCTGCTGCGTCACGTGATCTAACGCACCCTTCAGACACCTGACCCCGGGCCACGCCACCTTCACGGCGAGGGACCAACCCCTCAAGTACCTTGTGTGTCCCGTACTCTACACCGGCACTCTTGAAGATACTCCCAATAAGAGGCTGTTTCATCTCGTTATACGCAAACATGAGTACTCTCGTGACGCTCATGTGTACGAAGGTCACCGAACTCGCCCTAGTAGTAGGATTTGGGAAGAAAACTATCATAATACATTTGTTAATTTGTAATTCACGCGTCAGACTTCGAGTAGCGGCGTTAAACAGCCTGGTTGGCCGGACCACCAACCAAGAGGCCCGGTCACAGACTGGGTAGCGGGGGGCATTGATCCCCGGAGCCCCTTCAAGGTGGATATGTTTGAGAGCATGTATGTATAATAACAGTGTGAGGGGGAAACACTTAAGGTGATTTACTCAGCAGGTCGCAGCCTTGCTGAGGTAGAGCAGCAGCTGCACGCCATCAAGTCAAGACAAGCCACGACGAGAGCGACACTTGGCATCAGCAGCATCTCCTGCACTATCATCTTACGCCCAGATGGACCCCAGATTATGCCCACACTATATCATCTGCACCAAGTTTTTCACCATGGTGGCTACACAATCACTTAAGATATTGTCCTACATCTTCTCACCCGCTGTGCCTTCACCACTACTGCCACCATCACTACGTCACTGCCGTCACCATAGCCACTACTACCGTTACCACCACCACTATCACCGTCACCATCACCACCACCATCAACGAGACGTTAGGCTGCGCCTCAGCTCAAGGGCTGGGCAGCGTATGACCCCCCTCCCCTCCACCTAGCAGTAGGACAGAGGTCGGTGGGTGGTAGACTCCTCCTGGGAGCTAGTCAAGCGCTGCACGTGTGTCTCAGAAACTCAATGTGTTCTCCAAACTGCGTGGAAACTCTGCAAGAAGGTAAACCCTTCCTTGATGCTCCACGACTTCACATAATGGATTAATCTCCCAACACTGAATGCTCTTACAACAGTGGACTTAACGCCATCAATGATTTCAGCCCCATTAATACTATACACATCAACCTTGATGTGTTTTCAGGCTTTCAGATTTCGCCAGAAGTTGTCTCGCATGTTGACGTACACAATAATATTTTCCAAAAATAAATATTTGGTGAAAGCCTTGAATGTATTGTAGTGAATTGAATGTAGTGACTCATACGTCAGGCTGCGAGCAGCTGCGTCCAACAGCCTGGTTGACCAGTCCAGCAACGAGGAGGCCTGGTCGACGACCGGGCCGCGGGCACGCTAAGCCCCGGAAATACTCCAAGGTAACCTCAAGGTAGGCCTAGCTACCATGCCAACATTTATACAAGCTGATCTTACCTGAATGAATGAATGACATAAGAATGAATGAACAAATGAATGACATACGATAGACCACTTTTGGATGTGCTTACCTAATTGTACTCACCTAATTGTGCTTGCGGGGGTTGAGCTCTGGCTCTTTGGTCCTGCCTCTCAACTGTCAATCAACTACTGTACAGGTTCCTTGAGCCATGTGTTTGAACGGTTAGCCTCACAAGAACAGTGCGAACAAAGGCCAGACATATAACCCAAGCACACAGCAACAGGTGAAAGATGTAAATCATTTGAATCATTAAATCAAATTAACAGGTGAAAGATGTAAATGATTTACACCTGTGGTATGATGCAATATGCGAAAATAAGGCTGTGAATCCCACGATAGACAAGTGTACATTGTTTACACGTGAACAACAAGGAAGATGGGGCAAACAATTCATGGCTGACGATGGGCAATCTTAATCTTGAGATGATTTCGGGGCTTTAGTGTCCCCGCGGCCCGGTCCTCGACCAGGCCTCCACCCCCAGGAAGCAGCCCGTGACAGCTGACTAACACCCAGGTACCTATTTTACTGCTAGGTAACAGGGGCATAGGGTGAAAGAAACTCTGCCCATTGTTTCTCGCCGGCGCCCGGGATCGAACCACAGGCTCACAAGTCCAGCGTGCTGTCCGCTCGGCCGACCGGCTCCCTATAATGGGCAGCTATTATTATTTGTAATCATATCCACAGCAGCAGCAGTAAAGGTGAGCTGCGTCTGACCAATGACCCTTGGGGCCAGTAGGAGGAGGAGGAGGAAGTTACCAGTTATAAGTGGACAATGTAAAAGCCCTGCTAATCCCCGTTAATCACCAACAAAATAATTACCATTCACTTTTTTTTTTTAATTCAGGTCGGGATGCTGGGTGGCTTGGGGTCGGGGTGAGGGGGGTACAGGATGGGTTAGGGTTCGAGGTGAAACCTAATCAAAGTGGATTAGGGTTCAGGGGGAGGTGTGCAGGATGGGTTAGGGTTCAGAGGGAGGTGTGCAGGATGGGTTAGGGTTCAGGGGGAGGTGTGCAGGATGGGTTAGGGTTCAGGGGGAGGTGTGCAGGATGGGTTAGGGTTCAGGGGGAGGTGTGCAGGATGGGTTAGGGTTCAGGGGAAGCTATGCAGGATGGGTTAGGGTTCAGGGGGAGGTGTGCAGGATGGGTTAGGGTTCAGGGGAAGCTATGCAGGATGGGTTAGGGTTCAGGGGGAGGTGTGCAGGATGGGTTAGGGTTCAGGGTTTCCCCCAGGGGTAGCAATACACCTCACCACCACATTATACCTGGAAAGATGATAAATTCCCGTCACACTACTGCCATTCGCTGTAGTGAATGGCTGTAAAGTGTCAATGTGCTGCAATACATATGACATATCACCAGAGGAACAAATTACGACTCCCCGTTCCTCATATTCCTTACACCAGCCCCAGCGGCTTCCCACTGGGAAATCCTGGCTTAGCCCCCTGCCTTATATTAACACGAATGACATTATACTATCTCTACACCGGTGTAAATTGAAACATTAATTAACTATACCCCTCACAACTTGAATAACCATGTTACCTTGGAGGTGGTTCCCAGGATCAATGTCTTCGCGGCCCGGTTGTAGTTAACCAGGCTGTTGTAGGCCGCTGCACGCACTCAGTCGTAGGAGTAAGAGCCTAGTCTTCAGCTTCCAACACTGAGCTTTACTTGTATACAAGATAAAATTTTGCATACTATTAAAATAAAAACTATTCAGAGTGGATTGTGTGTGTGTGTGTGTGTATGTGTGTGTGTGTGTGTGTGTGTATTCACCTAGTTGTGTTTGCAGGGGTTGAGCTTTGCTCTTTCGGCCCGCCTCTCAACTGTCAATCAACTGTTTACTAACTACTTTTTTTCTCTCTCTCCACACCACACACACACCCAAGGAAACAGCCCGTGACAGCTGACTAACTCCAAGGTACCTATTTACTGCTAGGTAACAGGGGCATTCAGGGGGAAAGAAAATTTGCCCATTTGTTTCTACCTCGTGCGGGAATCGAACCCGCGCCACAGAATTACGAGTCCTGTGCGCTATCCACCAGGCTACCAGGCCCCTTATGGCTCATACCAGGCTACCATATGTGTGACTGTCTACGAACCCACTCAATTAAACAAACTCTAACCCTTCAAATGAGTGAGAAAGTCGCATATTTGGGAGTGGGTCCCTGGCACATGACACATTGCTTTGTACACGATGAATGGGACACACAAAACACACGCAAGTTACACAGAGCAAGATGAATTGAGCACCGCTCTCAATAGCACCTCCTACCTACCTACCTTTTGTCTACCTCTTTTTGCTTCCGGGAATCAACGTCCCCGAGAGCTGAAGCTCAACTCACGCCAGCACAGTTAGAGCAATGTACACACACACACACACACACACACACACACACACACACACACACACACACACACACACACACACACACACACTATACACAGTTTCAAATGTAGATATGATAAAGCCCAGTAGGCTCAGGAATCTGTACAGCAGTTGATTGACGGTTGAGAGGCGGGACCAACGAGCCAGAGCTCAACCCCCTCAAGCACAACTAGATGAATACAACCAGGTGAGTACACACAGCTCCCAAGCAACACCTCAGACATGTGTTCTCGCTACTATCTAACCCGTGAAGGTGAGGACCGCACAGCTCCCAAGCAACACCTCAGACATGTGTTCTCGCTACTATCTAACCCGTGAGAGGTGAGGACCACACAGCTTTAGGTCCCAGTGTAGCGCTGGCAACGCCCGCGGCTTCCACCATCCCCCACTGCTCTCCCCACTACTATTACTACTACTACTACTACTACTACTACTACTACTACTACTACTACTACTACTACTGCCACCTACAGTACTACTACCGTTAAACCTACTGGTATTATTCTCACCGCTATGTCTGCAACTAGCGGGTCTACTCTTAATGGCATTATCGTCTACAGCACGACAACGGTTACCTCCACAATCTTGGCTATTGCCACTACTCTACCCACTACACCAGTACCGCCACCTACACCAGTACTCATAATATTGCCCCCGCAAGCAGGTAGATGTCACGGGCTATTCATGCCCGTGCCACCTCTTCGGTGGCTTAATCTTTATCAATCAATCAGGTAGATGCCAAAGTAAATGATATTTTTTAAGACACTTATACCCCTCTTAAATGTAATATTTCCCACATCAGTACACTATATTGTATAGCAATTATATAGCAAAAAATACCTAGCAACTCAAGGTAACCTCAAGGTAAGGCAAGGTATGAAGAGAACATATTCATCCGTGTTCGCATCCTCCCACATCGACACTTGAACGTAACTTATCCCTCAAATTGCACTCTCTTGAATGTAGGCGAACTCTCCTTCAAGGAGTGCCGGACCAACCAGGCTATTGCGGGTATGTGGGCCTGCGGGCCGCTCCAAGCAACAGCCTGTTGGGCCAAGCTCTCACAAGTCAAACCTGGCCTCGGGCCGGGCTTGGGGAGTAGAAGAACTCCCAGAACCCCATCAACCAGGTATCAACCAGGCGAGAAATATACGTGGCAAATATACCATAGAGACTGAGTCCAAATCTGCACACTAAAATGATTCCTTTCGAGAGCGGAATGCATCGTAAAATGTGCAAAATAGTTCCAAATGAAAAGCAGAGCTGTGACTTACCGTTTATATGTAAGCGGGGGGGGGGGTTTGGTAAGTTCACACACTTTCATAGTCCGGACTGGGATTATATAGGCTTTCCTGGTGATAAACAAATCCACAAGGGCCGTGACGAGGATTCGAACCTACGTCCAAGATCATCCCAGACGCTGCCTTTATTGACTGAGCTATCACTGTTTCCTGGTGATAGTTGTGGAGCATACCTGCAGCATACCTGAAGCATATCTGTCTGATAAGTGCTTTGCTGCAACCTGTCTCTTGAAGATTCAAATCTTCGAGCCGGTAACATGTCTTATGTTACCCGGTTACACATTTCCGACTCGATAGCCTCTCATGTTCAAACAGCAATCTACCTTGGACTGGCGGCGAGGCTTCTACCTTGGACTGCCAGCTGCAAATCTACTTTTTGTCTACCTCGGAGGCCTGGTTGAGGACCGGGCCGCAGGAACGCTGAGCCCCGAAATCATCGCAAGGTAAAGTAATTGGCAAGGTAAAACCCTACCCGCCATTCTCCTTTTGGGTTGACTTGAGGTGATTACGGGGATCAATGTCCCTGCGGCCCGGTCTCTGATCAGGTAGTGATCTTTCTTAAATCCGTCCCCCTCTCACTCTTAATTTGTCCACTTCTTACTCATTTCTTTCTGTCTCGTTCTCTATCCTTTTTTCCTTTTCTCGTTATATTTCACTCATTTTGTTTATTCTCCTTTCGTTATCACTCATTCTTTCTTCCCCTCTCGTACACCTTTTTCTTTCTATCATTATTTGTTCCCCTCATTTTCTATCTCTTGTTTCCCTTTTCTATTTCCGTTTTCCCTTTCGGTTCCTCCCCCCCCCCTCTCTCTCTCTCTCTCTCTCTCTCTCTCTCTCTCTCTCTCTCTCTCTCTCTCTCTCTCTCTCTCTCTCTCTCTCTCTCTCTCTCTCTCTCTCTCTCTCTCTTTCTCTCTTTCTCTCTCTTTCTCTCTTTCTCTCTCTTTCTCTCTCCCTCTCTCCCTCTCTCTCTCTCTCTCTCTCTCTCTCTCTCTCTCTCTCTCTCTCTCTCTCTCTCTCTCTCTCTCTCTCTCTCTCTCTGTCCCCCTCGTATCCCTGTCTCACCCATCTCTTCCGCACGATTTCCCCTTGCTGACTCCCTTTCCTTCACCCCCTGGTGAGCGAAGGGGTCAACATCCTCACTCTCTCCCCCACTCCCCTCCTCCCTCCCTCACTCTCCCCCCCCCCTTTCCCCCACTCCCCCATCTCCTCCCTCACTCCCTACCACATGACAAGTGCCTCTCGCAGCACAGCTTAATCCACAAACCCAACAACCCATCCACATAGTCTTGGCAAACGTATACGAGTTCTATGATAAGTTGACGGTCAAACAGGAGAGGGAGAGTTGACTGCCAGAAAGCATTCGACATTGACCCACATAAGACACTCGCTGAAGCTAGAGAGAGGCAAGTTGGTATTCCTGAAAGAGTGCTAAGTTGATTACTTACCCTCTCAGAAAAGAGGGTAAGTGTTACAGTGAGAGGAGGTGCCACAACAAGAGGATCATCCTGTTTCTAATATGTTTCTAATATTTTCTAATGTTTCTAATATGTTTCTAATATTTTCTAATATGTTTCTAATATTTATAATATAATTAAATAATAATAATTTCTAATATAATTATAAATATTTCTAATAACACAATATAATATTCTGTTTCTAATATGTCCTGACTGAGGGACGTTGTCAGGACGTACCTCTGTCAAGACCTTGACGTATATTAGGAACAGAGTCCTCCTTACAAAAGAGGCTTACTCCAGTCTCTCTGTTTCCCCTCCATACCCCTCGTTCTAACACTTCTCACTTTGAACATCGTTTCTTTGGTGACTACTCTTAAGCAATATTATGTCGTTGTTATATCCTCCCTGATCCGTCTTCATTCAGTCTTAAGCGTTGTTAATGCCTCTCATTTCCGTTGATCTGATGCCTTAACAATGTAACAAAAATACTAGTCAACGCTTCGTGTCATCCTTTGCAAATGATACAAAAATCAGCGTGAAAATTGTCACTGTAGAAGACACGGAAAAACTATAGGCAGATATAAGTAAAGTTTTCGATTGGGCAACTGCAAATAACATAATGTTTAACGGTGGATGTTCCAGGTACATCCATGGTGGAAACGAGGAATTTATGATGTATGGTGGAAACGAGGAATTTAAGCTAAATACGGGAACTGGACACTATCAGACATACTCATAGAAGGAAAACAACATGTAAAAGATCTGGGAATTATGATGTCTGACGACCTGACATTCAGTGAACAAAACCGAGCAAATAGAGCGACGGCCAGGAAAATGATAGGATGGATAATGAGAACGTTCAAATCCAGAGACCCCACAACAATGCGAATACTATTTAAATCACTGGTGTTGTCCCGTCTTAAGTATTGTTCAGTACTTCCCCATGCAGAGCAGGAGAGATCTCTGAATTAGAGGGAAGACAGAACATATACGGCACGCATAGACACGATAAAAACATCTAAATTATTGGGACCGTCTCAAAGCTCTCAAAATGCTATCTGGAAAGCTCTCTGGAAAGGAGACGAGAAAGGTATCAAATAATATATACATGAAAGATACTTGAAGGCACTTAAGAAATATTGAGAAAATAATTCGTGTTAGGATCATTATTCTTACCCTGTCGGTCATATATATATATATATATATATATATATATATATATATATATATATATATATATATATATATATATATATATATATATATATATATATATATATATATATATATATATATATATATATACATATAAATGAGAAAATCAATTGGAGCAATGAGGTCCAATGTATTTTCTCATTAATAAATGTCACGTTAGCGTGATATCTTTGTGGCTGTGAGGTATGTTTGTTACTGGGATGGTTCCCCAGGTTATTTACAACACGTTAAACATTATTATTCGGGAAGTATTTTAACCTACGGTCTCGCTTTAAATTCAGTAGTGGTATCTCTTCAATATTGACAGGAGCTGTCAATTTCTTCTCCTTTTCCTTCTTGAGCTTGTGTTCGTCATCTGCCGCCGCCGCCAGAGCTCTTGAGTGTAACTGGAGACAAGTCCGGTGGCTCATCCCAGCAAGTACCAGCCAGCTGCACGTGATAAGAACACCATCAGTGTGGGCGGCACCGACGCCTCCCAACACAGAGCCACAGGCCGCCCCTCCTCCCTAACACCTTCATTTACACCTTCCTCATCCTTTACACCTTCCTAATGACCGTTGAGAGAACACCGTAAACATCAGAGGTCTGCGGTTGATCAACATCCTATCAGCGAGCATAAGAAATATTGCTGGAACAAACGTGAACGTTAAGAGAAAAATGGATAGTTTTCTTCAATCAGTACCGGACCAACCCGGCTTTCCGACTGTGGTGAATATGGGACCCCTGCGGCCCGCTCCAAGCAACAGCCTGTTGGACCAAGCTCTCACAAGTTAAGCTTGGCTTGGGGAGTACAACAACTTCCTGAATCCCATCCAGGTACATTATTTATTTATTTTTGTTTACCGGAACGGGATTTATTCTCTTGGGTCCCGTCTTCTGTCAGTTATCTGATGTCTGATTCGCTACTTTCAGGTCCTTTATTGTCACTATTATTAAAACTATGAATGGAGTTAGCTTCTACTACACATCTTAAGGCATGCATTCCAATGTTTTTACCTGTACACTTACATACTTTATTACGTCCTTGTCAATCATATGAGTTTCCAATTTCTATCTGCGAATTCTTTATGTTCTTTTTCTTCTGCTCATTTATCCACCTGTTCTTTCTCTTCCTGAATGTACGCACGCACGTGTGTGCATGCGAGTTGGACTATGGGTTTTGCGTGTGCTTGAAAGACTGTGTTTACACGGAGAGAAGTCTAGGGGTCCCGCCTCACAGACAGTACTAGTCTGATGCAACATCTACAGTACTCCCGAAATTCTAATGCTTGTTGCTGTTAAAGATTCAGCTACTGGGAACAAAAAGTTGCAAGTAGCACGGGCTATGGTGAGCCCGTAGTGAACTTACCTGGCACAGGAGCGGCAAGTAGCACGGGCTATGGTGAGCCCGTAGTGGACTTACCTGGTACAGGAGCCGGGCTGTAACTGCACACAAAAAAATTCTAATGCTTTGTCTGTTGTTTATATCTGGTACATATTTGTGGGGTGGTGGTGTTTACTTGTCCGCCTTCCTCTTTTAGTTCTATTTGTTTACCGCCTGCAGACTGACCCGCGGAACCACCACAAGTCAGGTCTCACTTGTTCATCAGTTCCTCTATCCCTTGTTATTTCCTTAACATGCTGTACAAGAACTTTGGTCTGTTGTATACATTACTGTCTTAGCCCTCCATGTTCTTCTTGTATTGTTCAGCCAATTTATGTGTGCTTGAAGTCGTTAATTATTCATGCTTCCGTCTTCATCCAGTTGGCATTGTTGATGCCTGGTTGATGCCTGGTTGATGCCTGGTTGATGCCTGGTTGATACCTGGTTGATACCTGGTTGATGGGGTTTTGGGAGTTCTACTCCCCCCAAGCCCGACCCGAGGCCAGGCTTGACTTGTAAGAGTTTGGTCCACTAGGCTGTTGCTGGGAGCGGCCCGCAGGCCCACATACCCACCACAGCCCGGTTGGTCCGGCACTTCTTGGAGGAAACAATCTAGTTTCCTCTTGAAGATGTCCACGGTTGTTCCGGCAATATTTCTTATGCTCGCTAGGAGGGTGTTGAACAACCGTGGACCTCTGATGTTCATACAGTGTTCTTTGATTGTGCCTATATGCCTTTTCCATGACTCTTAGATACCTATACCTGTTGTTAGTTCCGGGAATCAATGTCCCCGCGATCCGGTTTCTGCCTCGTAGGTGGTTTGGTCAACCAGGCTGTTGGACGAGGTTGTTCGCAGTCTGTCTGCAAACAGCCCCGTCTGACTGAGGCTGACACAGCCTGACTAACCAGGCGATGAGTCACAATAACGTGGCTGAAGAATGTTGACCTGACCACACACAATCGACTTGAGAATGGTCCAGGACGGACCGAAACGTCGTCGTCGTCCCTTCACCTTCTTGTGTGTGGTCTGGTCAACTGACTGACCAGACCACCAACCATGAGGCCTAGTCAGTAACCGGGCCGCGGAGACGTTGATCCCCGCGACCAACAACAGGCAGACAACAGATGGTGAGAGTGAGTGGTAGGCCAGTTCCTTCTGCCGATATTAAATCTAAATATAATAAGAAAAACCAAGAACCAAGTTACAACAACTCAAGCTTGACCTCAGGCCGGGTTTACAGCAACTCCCACAACCCACTCCAGGTATGCTGCAGGTACCACTCCAGGTATGCTCCAGGTACCACTCCAGGTATGACCCAGGTACCACTCCAGGTATGCTCCAGGTACCACTCCAGGTATGCTCCAGGTACCACTCCAGGTATGCTCCAGGTACCACTCCAGGTATGCCCCAGGTACCACTCCAGGTATGCTGCAGGTACCACTCCAGGTATGCTCCAGGTACCACTGCAGGTATGCTCCAGGTACCACTCCAGGTATGCTCCAGGTACCACTCCAGGTATGCTCCAGGTACCACTCCAGGTATGCCCCAAGTATTACATTACACAACTAATAGTTTGAAAGACTGAGTTTATGAGCTGGCGCTCAACTCTGGAAGCACATCTAGGTGAGCATACACACAGTAGTTCCAGATTTAGCAGACAAAGAACATGTAGACAACAACAAAAATTACAACAAAAGCAATGAGAACAAAAGAATATTTGTGGAGAGTGGAGACCTTGACAACGTTACTGTGCACTCCCCCAACCCTCTCCACCAGGACATCCCCCAACCTCCTCCCTCACTCCTCCCCCTGCCACAACCTCCACCATCTCTCCCCCTCAACCCACACCACCCACCCCCCAACACGACCCTCTCCCCCTTTACCCCACACCAACTTTTTATCTCCACTCTCGTGACTACCTAACCTAACCTCAACCTTCAGAACCCCATCACCACTGACATGACACCCCCCCCCTTCCTCTCTCATTTCCCCCCACACGACCTTGAGGTTATCTTGAGGTTATCTTGAGATGATTTCGGGGCTTTTTAGTGTCCCCGCGGCCCGGTCCTCGACCAGGTCTCCACCCCCAGGAAGCAGCCCGTGACAGCTGACTAACACCCAGGTACCTATTTTACTGCTAGGTAACAGGGGCATAGGGTGAAAGAAACTCTGCCCATTGTTTCTCGCCGGCGCCTGGGATCAAACCCAGGACCACAGGATCACAAGCCCAGCGTGCTGTCCGCTCGGCCGACCGGCTCACTCTCCCCCCCCCCTCATGACTCCCCCTTCACCTCCACCCACGTGACCCCTTCATTACCCAATCCCGAGGACTCTGCCAACTGTGCGAGCAGGAACTGGCTCACTCTCCAACACTACAGTATTGAAGCTCCGGTCATTACATCCTTGAGACCCGACGGTATTCCAACAACTAAATGACTTCATTCATTGTTGGGTCACTTTGGGCTATCTTTATAATCCATCCAAAGTGTGTTTCAGCGTCCCTTAACTCATTACATGCCACTGTTAAAAAAAAAAAAAACAGAATTCACTGTCTCGTGGTATTTCCTCCGTCCCACTGCTGTCCCTCCTGCCCCGTCCCCCCTGTCCACTGCTGTCCCTCCTGCCCCGTCCCCCCTGTCCACTGCTGTCCCTCCTGCCCCGTCCCCCCTGTCCACTGTTGTCCCTCCTGCCCCGTCCCCCCCTGTCCACTGCTGTCCCTCTTGCCCCGTCCCCCCTGTCCACTGCTGTCCCTCCTGCCCCGTCCCCCCTGTCCACTGCTGTCCCTCCTGCCCCGTCCCCCCCTGTCCACTGCTGTCCCTCCTGCCCCGTCCCCCCCTGTCCACTGCTGTCCCTCCTGCCCCGTCCCCCCCTGTCCACTGCTGTCCCTCCTGCCCCGTCCCCCCTGTCCACTGCTGTCCCTCCTGCCCCGTCCCCCCTGTCCACTGCTGTCCCTCCTGCCCCGTCCCCCCTGTCCACTGTTGTCCCTCCTGCCCCGTCCCCCCCCCTGTCCACTGCTGTCCCTCTTGCCCCGTCCCCCCTGTCCACTGCTGTCCCTCCTGCCCCGTCCCCCCTGTCCACTGCTGTCCCTCCTGCCCCGTCCCCCCCTGTCCACTGCTGTCCCTCCTGCCCCGTCCCCCCCTGTCCACTGCTGTCCCTCCTGCCCCGTCCCCCCCTGTCCACTGCTGTCCCTCCTGCCCCGTCCCCCCTGTCCACTGCTGTCCCTCCTGCCCCGTCCCCCCTGTCCACTGCTGTCCCTCCTGCCCCGTCCCCCCCTGTCCACTGCTGTCCCTCTTGCCCCGTCCCCCCTGTCCACTGCTGTCCCTCCTGCCCCGTCCCCCTTGTCCACTGCTGTCCCTCCTGCCCGTCCCCCCCTGTCCACTGCTGTCCCTCTTGCCCCGTCCCCCCTGTCCACTGCTGTCCCTCCTGCCCCGTCCCCCCTGTCCACTGCTGTCCCTCCTGCCCCGTCCCCCCCTGTCCACTGCTGTCCCTCTTGCCCCGTCCCCCCTGTCCACTGCTGTCCCTCCTGCCCCGTCCCCCCTGTCCACTGCTGTCCCTCCTGCCCCGTCCCCCCCTGTCCACTGCTGTCCCTCCTGCCCCGTCCCCCCCTGTCCACTGCTGTCCCTCCTGCCCCGTCCCCCCCTGTCCACTGCTGTCCCTCCTGCCCCGTCCCCCCTGTCCACTGCTGTCCCTCCTGCCCCGTCCCCCCTGTCCACTGCTGTCCCTCCTGCCCCGTCCCCCCCTGTCCACTGCTGTCCCTCTTGCCCCGTCCCCCCTGTCCACTGCTGTCCCTCCTGCCCCGTCCCCCCTGTCCACTGCTGTTCCTCCTGCCCCGTCCCCCCTGTCCACTGCTGTCCCTCCTGCCCCGCCCCCCCCTGTCCACTGCTGTCCCTCTTGCCCCGTCCCCCCTGTCCACTGCTGTCCCTCCTGCCCCGTCCCCCCCTGTCCACTGCTGTCCCTCCTGCCCCGTCCCCCCTGTCCACTGCTGTCCCTCCTGCCCCGTCCCCCCTGTCCACTGCTGTCCCTCCTGCCCCGTCCCCCCTGTCCACTGCTGTCCCTCCTGCCCCGTCCCCCCTGTCCACTGCCGTGCCCCATCAAGGTGCCTCAATGCCCCGCCCGTGCTTGTCCCAAGTTCTTCATGAACGTCTATGAGACACTGATGAATATTTGATGACTCGCACCTCATCATGCCCCGCGAGCTGAGGCAAGATGAGCCACCTGATGAATATTAACTACCGTCTAACTCTTCTCTCTCTCTCTCGCTCTAGACCATAATTATTATTTCAAGCTTGCAAACTCTTATCCATGAAATGAATGAGAGTTTATATATGTATATATATATAGTTTATATATATATATATATATATATATATTTATATATATATATATATATATATATATATATATATATATATATATATATATATATATATATATATATATATCTGGAGTAGTTGTGGGAGTTTTATTTCCCAGGTTTTACTTATGACAACTTGATGCAACAGACTGTTGTTCGGAGCGGCCCGCAGATGCACATATCTACTACAATAGATGACACGCATACCTTCAAAGGGCACATGTTCAACCAGGCTGTGCGTAGCAACACCTAACAGCCTGCTTGACCAGACCACCAACCAGGAGGCCTGATCAGAGACAGGACCGCGGGAAGGTTGATCCTCGGAACCAAGATATGACGAGTCAGAAACCTCACGAAACTGCCCAAGATCAGTCAAGATTAAGGAAATCTCACCTTTGAGCCGACACCTTCAAACACTCAGAAAATAGTAACATAGTGTGTGTTATGTTATTATGAACTACCGCGAGGTAAGGTGTTGGCTCCACTTGGCGTGACACTATGTGAAAAGCGTCACTGCGTGTCTGAGGCAGTTACAGCACCGCTCCCGTGCCAGGTAAGTCCACTACGGGCTCACCATAGCCCGTGCTACTTTCAACTTTTTGTTCCTAGTTGCTGAATCTATAACAACAACAACAACGTGTCTAAGTGCCTGCGGAAGTGGGATAAAATATGGATTAGGGCCCATGAAAACCTACAACTGGTTGGAACCTTGTGGTTCCTCGGTTCTGAGTCTCAGAGGAACCAGAATCAGAACTTCTGATTCTGTTCAATGAGTGACAATGAGAGACAATGAGTGACCCACTGCATCAGTGACCTGGTTCTCTTACCAGGTCACTGATGCACTGGGTCACTCATTGTCCAAAGTTCGAATTATAACATTATGTGATATATAGTCTATTTTGGTTTGAATTTTTCACGATGTTGTTCGCCATTTGATATACACCAGAACCCAGTCACACACCTTGATTGTACCTAACACACACACACACACACACACACACACACACACACACACACACACACACACACACACACTCACTCACTCACTCACTCACTCACTCACTCACTCACTCACTCACTCACTCACTCTCTCACTCTCTCACTCTCTCACTCTCTCACTCTCTCACTCTCTCACTCTCTCTCTCTCTCTCTCTCTCTCTCTCTCTCTCTCTCTCTCTCTCTCTCTCTCTCTCTCTCTCTCTCTCTCTCTCTCTCTGTCTCTCTCTCTCTCTCTCTCTCTCTCTCTCACTCTCTCTCACTCACACTCTCTCTCACTCACACTCTCTCTCACTCACACTCTCTCTCACTCACACTCTCTCTCACTCACACTCTCTCTCACTCACACTCTCTCTCACTCTCTCTCTCTCTCTCTCTCTCTCTCTCTCTCTCTCTCTCTCTCTCTCTCTCTCTCTCTCTCTCTCTCTCTCTCTCTCTCTCTGTCTTGCAGGGGGTAACATTTGTGTTCCAGCAGGTTGTCGCTATTGGCCGGGCGCCCCTCTGGCAAAGCTGGCCGTATTCACTCGGGCCAGGCTCATCAGCCACACTTTGAAGTGCCTTTTGAAGCTGCTTCCCTGAAAGCACTCACCGCCCATCCAACGCTTCTTATCTTTTTCCAGCGGAGGGATGTATATAGCAGCAATTCGCTCTCTCCCCCACGCTAACCTGCCTTCCCTAAACCTTAATCCCCCTTCACCCTCTCATTTGCAACCCCGTTCACTAACACTATTTCTGTATCTTTATACTCTCACTCTCTCTCTCTCTCTCTCTCTCTCTCTCTCTCTCTCTCTCTCTCTCTCTCTCTCTCTCTCTCTCTCTCTCTCTCTCTCTCTCTCTCTCTCTCTCTCTCTCTCTCTCTCTCTCTCTCTCTCCTGTACAACCTACTGTCATTCCGTCATCCCATTTTCATGAACTTGGAGAGAGAGGAGTCAGCACCACTCCAGTACCCACCATAATTCTTTCATTCAACTTAGAAAGTCATGCAATCAATAACATAAGAAAGGTCCTGCAGTCAAAACAATCCTGGCTATCTTAGGGCTCCGTAGGTAAGATGGTAACAACCATTTAGCCTATGGTGGAGGATACTCCCGTTGAAAAGCAAAGGTGCAACAGGTACTCTGAGAGAGTATCAACATCAGAGGGCCCGAGACTGTTGAACACGCTTCCACTACACATAAGGGGCATAACTGGCCGACCCCTCACAGTGTTCAAGAGAGAACTGGATAAACACCTCCAAAGGATACCTGATCAACCAGGCTGTGACTCATACGTCAGACTGCGAGCAGCCGCGTCCAACAGCCTGGTTGACTAGTCCAACAACGAGGAGGCCTGGTCGACGACCGGGCCGCGGGGACGCTAAGTCCCGGAAGCACCTTAAGGTAAGGTTTGGTAAGGTTATCTTGAGGTTATCTTGAGATGATTTCGGGGCTTTTTAGTGTCCCCGCGGCCCGGTCCTCGACCAGGCCTCCACCCCCAGGAAGCAGCCCGTGACAGCTGACTAACTCCCAGGTACCTATTTACCGCTAGGTAACAGGGGCATTTAGGGTGAAAGAAACTTTGCCCATTTGCTTCTGCCTCGTGCGGGAATCGAACCCGCGCCACAGAATTACGAATCCTGCGCGCTATCCACCAGGCTACGAGGTCCCTACACAAGGTAGTTACACAAAGGTTAATGTTATACATGTATGTGCATATATATACAATCATTTACACAAATACATATACACATCGATAATATTTTCTATCACAAGTGATTCAACAAGAGGCTCACAACAGTCACTATACAAGGCACATTCGTTATAAGCAAGGTCTTCTGAAATAACTACTCTCAGATCTTTAGCATTAATTCTTTTGTGAATACTGTATTTGTCTGCATTTGGAGGTTCACAGTTTTCTAGTGTCTACTCATAAAAAATATAGTGTGACCTGCAAAGCAAGTTATAGTGTTATATTATATATACACACTATATTGATCCCACAACTTTTTAACTCTAAACATAAGGGGCATAACTGGCCGTCCTCTCACTGTATTCAAAAGGGAAGTTGATACACAGGGGGATATCTGATCAACGGGGCTGTGTAGTATACACCATATTGAAAGCAGTGGCGTCTAACAGCCTGGCTGACCAGACCGTCAACCAGGAGACCACGTCAGAGACTGAACCCAGGGGGCAGTGATCCTCGGAACCAGCACATAGTAGACACAAAGAAGGCATACGCACGATAACATTACTGTAGTGAAACGTTGCAGTCGACATCGGAGTCATTGCAAAATCTTGTAGTTGACATTAAAACTATTTCAGGATACTGCAGCGAGGCTATTTCTGGACTCTAGGGTCAATAACAAGTCTTCAGCCTTACCTCAGGTACAAAGGATCCATTTCCAGATATCACTCAACTATAAAATGTCAACGTGTTGAGTCTTATATACATGTGATACATATTAATTCACATTACTTCTCAGCAAAAAGCTAAAACCTGTAGGTAGTATATATAATAATATTGATTTTCTAATAAAATATTAGAAAAATCAAGTCAGAAGACCTTACACAGTACAACAGACTGAACAAAATCTCTTACTGATTTAGAAACAGACGCATGTAAAGGCAAGAGGAACACACTCATGGTGAATGAGGCAGAGCAACATATCAGAACCGCATACAAAATGCAGTCAAACCACGCCATAATGTGGAAATAATACATAACAAAACTCATGTTTAAAGAACACATAAAGCAGGCGTGACAGACAGGTGTAACAGACACTGTCACACCTCCCAGAAAAATTATAAGACCGACAACAAGAACCTCTAAGACAAGAGATGTTATCTTGAGGTTATCTTGAGATGATTTCGGGGCTTTTTTAGTGTCCCCGCGGCCCGGTCCTCGACCAGGCCTCCACCCCCCAGGAAGCAGCCCGTGACACCTGACTAACACCCAGGTACCTATTTTACTGCTAGGTAACAGGAGCATAGGGTGAAAGAAACTCTGCCCATTGTTTCTCGCCGGCGCCCGGGATCGAACCCAGGACCACAGGATCACAAGTCCAGCGTGCTGTCCGCTCGGCCGACCGGCTCCTCTCAGACGTTTCCTGACACTCTGAAGACACTAGTTCTCTCTTGGCTGCAAGAATGCCAGAATCCATTCAATAAAACAACTAAATAACTGACAAGTATCAACAGTCTAAGCTAACTTCAATCACAGTCGTCTTTCAGACTTCATAAAGACGAAATGAATTAGGTTCCAGTCCTTCCAGTCGACAGGATAACCCTCCTTTACCATCCAGCAACTCGGAAGTTCAAAGGTGGGGTGCCCCATGGCAGCAAAGGCAAAGAAGAGGAGGAGAATGACAGGGAGAATGGAAAGGCGGAAGGAACAGAGAGAATGGGAGAACCAGAGCTTTAAATCTACCTTACTAAGCATCCCTCCCTACAATAGTCTCTTTATCTACTTATCTACTTACCTACCTACCTACCCACCCCCCAAGGTAAGTAGCAAGGAAATTAATGGGGACTACGTGGGAGGAAAATGCTGTTTACATACTAAGGCAATTTCTGCACACACCCATCATCTGAGCTCTAATGGCGGCCGCGACAAGGAACAGGTACCCGTAAGGAGCAGCTCACTGTATTTCACCCACTTTTCCCTTCAAAAGGAAAGGGCAGGGGAGGTGGGAGAGGGAGGGGGGGGAAAGAGGGCAAGAAAAGTGGGAAAAGAGGGCCGATGAGAGGGCAGGGAAGGTGGGAAGGAGGCTGTGGGGGGGGGGGGGGAGAAAGTTGGGGCAGAAGCTAAGAGAAAGGATGCAGAGATAAAAGAAAAGATGCGAGAGGAAATTGAAAACATGATGGCGAGAAAACTGAAGAAAATGAAGAGAAGGAGAAGAAGTGAAATTGTGGACGAGGAATGCGCCAGCAAGAAGCGGGAAGAGAGTAGAAGGCGGTGGAGTCACTCTCATTAGAGATGACAAGAGAAAGCGGAGGAAGAGGATGCACGAGATGCTGGACAGTAAAAGAGAGATAAGCAGAGGAAAAAATAATGAGAGGCAGGCCAACAGAGATAAAAAAAGGGGGGACCAGAATATGATAAGGAAAGGCCAATATTAGGAGAAAACTGTAAGCCATCCGTCCTTACATATATAAGAGGCTGAATATAAGGAAGAGAATACAAGGAAGAGCGGTAAAGAGAAACAGAGGATGAAAAGACAAAGAAAGGAACAGGGAAACGGACTCCTCCGAAAAACACTGAAGACACACAAATATATATTTAAAAGGCTGGAAACATAAAAAGGGAAAGGGACAGGAAAAGAAGAGAGTAAGAGAGAAGTAGCGGTGAAGAGAAAAAGAGGAAGAATGAGGAAGATAAGAAGACATGAGAGGAACAAGAAAAACATATGAAAAGTGGGGAGGGTAGAGAGGTCAATTACACTCTGAGGAAAGACAATTACTGACTCGTGTTTCTAGCCAGCTGTTGGAGCAACATGGGAGAACGCCTCCTCCCAGCTGGTGGGAGGAGAACCAGAGATGGATGAGGGGGAAGAGCAGGAGGGAAAGGGGGGGGAGCCGAGGGGCTAACTGGGAGAACGAGGCAAGAATGCACTTACGGGCTATTCATGCCCGTGCCACTTCTTGGGTGGCTTAATCTTTATCAATCAATCAGTTACAGTCCCGCTCCTGTGCCAGGTAAGTCCACTACGGGCTCACCATAGCCCGTGCTACTTGCCCCGCTCCTGTGCCAGGTAAGTTACGGGCTCACCATAGCCCGTGCTACTTGCCCCGCTCCTGTGCCAGGTAATTTACGGGCTCACCATAGCCCGTGCTACTTGCCCCGCTCCTGTGCCAGGTAATTTACGGGCTCACCATAGCCCGTGCTACTTGCCCCGCTCCTGTGCCAGGTAAGTTACGGGCTCACCATAGCCCGTGCTACTTGGAGCCTGTTCCGAGTAGCTTAATCTATAACAACAACAATAGCACGAGAAACAGTTACAGCCCCGCTCCTGTGCCGTGTAAGTCCACTACGGGCTCACCATAGCCCGTGCTACTTAGAACTTTTTGTTCCCAGTAGCTGAATCTTAAACAACAACAACAGCACGAGGAGCAGGCTAAGGGAATGAGAATGGGAAGAGGAAAAACGATAGTGGTAAAAAAACGTATCTAGGAGAGATAGTGTGCATGGAAATAATAATAAAAAAAAGAGTTAACATACGCCGTATTCCTCCACTAACTGTTATATAACAATACTGCGGGGTGTCGAGCAGGCATTCCCGGGTGTGTTAGCTGTCCAGTCTACACGCTTCTGGCCATAACAGTCCGGCTGAACAATGTTCCAGAACCGTTGGCGATTTTCTGTATATTTAGAAGGAGGGTATTGAGACCACTGAGCCTAATACGTCTTTATGGGCCACATTTTAAAGTGTTTGTTGAACCCTTGCCTTTTTCCTGGAACCAATTTCCATTTTCCAAAGGATACCTGATCAACCAGGCTGTGATTCATACGTCAGGCTGCGTGCAGCCGCGTCAAACAGCCTGGTTGACCAGTCCAGCAACGAGGAGGCCTGGTCGACGACCGGACCACGGGGACGCTAAGCCCCGGAAACACTTCAAGGTTCAAGGTAAGGCCCCACACTAAGAATAGGGTTCACTTCCTGAACCCATTATGTGCCACTGTAACCCTTTCCACCACCCCCCCACGAGATGGGTATGGGGTGCATAATAAAGAAACAAATTGAATCACACTAAGAAATTATTTCAGAGTGTAGACCTGGAACTTGTCTTTTCACCACCTACTTGGTGTAATTATATATCTATGTCGTATGCTTACAAATACAATTTGTAGAATTTTAAGCGTTCTACATAATTTAGGTGTTTGACAATGGATTAAGGTAATTGTTCACCAGGGCCCAGATTCACGAAGCAGTTACGCAAGTACTTACGAACGTGTACATCTTTCCTCAATCTTTGAAGGCTTTGGTTACATTTATTAAACAGTTTACAAGCATGAAAACTTGCCAATCAACTGTTATTATTGTTATAAACAGCCTCCTGGTGCTTCGGAGCTCATTAACTGTTTAATAATAGTAAACAAAGCCGTCAAAGATTGAGAAATGATGTACAGGTTCGTAAGTGCTTGCGTAACTGCTTCGTGAATCTGGTCCCAGGACAGCAAAGTCATCAGCATTAAACAGGATAGTTAGTGTTACCAGTATTCCAGTCTACGAGTTCTCTCTTGGAACCTGTGTGTAAACTGTCCCTCAAAGGATGCCATAACTCGACGAATTCTCATTTACAAAACAATTGTAATTAAATTTATTGCCTTTCTTGGAGATGTGGTAATTGCTGTGATCGTTAGAAGCAAGTTTATTAATGCTCCCGGACGCAGGTTCGAATCCTCGTCACGGCCCTTGTGGATTTGTTCATTTGATGTATCACGTTAGTGTGATCTCTGTGTGTAAGTTTATTAAGATATGATTACCCCCAAGTCTCTTACTCTTCCTTTTCGTTCTGTGGTAGATGCCTAACTACCTACCTACCTTGTGTCTACCTTGTGGAGGTTCCGGGGATCAAAGGCCCCGCGGCCCTGTCTCCGATTAGGCCTTCTGGTTGGTCGTCTGGTCAACCAGGGAGGCCTAAGTGGACTGCATTGTGCATTCACAGCAATTTTATTTTCTGCCATTTGTTTCACACTACAGAAACTTAATTAATTTCATCCTCGCATCCACTAGAAGACCTGGCTTACATCAGTAATATCTTCTATGGAAGCTGCTAAGCTAAGGGAGCCGGTCGGCCGAGCGGACAGCACACTGGATTTGTGATCTTGTGGTCCAGGATTCGATCCCGGGCGCCGGCGAGAAACAATGGGCAGAGTTTCTTTCACTTTATGCCCCTGTTACCTAGCAGTAAAATAGGTACCTGCGTGTTAGTCAGCTGTCACGGGCAGCTTCCTGGGGGGGGGGTGGAGGCCTGGTCGAGGACCGGGCCGCGGGGACACTTAAAAGCCCCGAAATCATCTCAAGATAACCTCAAGATGCTCTATAAATATGGGATTAGAGTTACAAACGCCAATTATTAAGACTAAGACCATACCCCACACCAGGAGCTAAAACCGTCCTGGTGGAGGAATGAGCATTCAGGCCCCTTAACTCGACGTTAGGGTCCATCCCACAGCGCGAGTTCTGCCTACCAAAAATGACTACCACTAGATGCGCAGATGTGTACCCCTCACAGCGGAATAAGCGATTATAGCATAGTAAGGGAAGACAGGAACTGTAGCCACCACCGCAGCAAACAAGATCTTTCAATGATCACTATAAAACAATATGTTAAACGAAGACAGGTTCCAGCTTCTACATTATGTTAAAAATGAAGAATAAAAAATCAATTGATTTGTTTGAATAAAAAAATCATATTTTTTAATTTTTTTTACTAAAAATCCTATAAATAAAATTTACAGGATTTTTTTTGGTTCCTGTAAAAATCAAAACAGGAACCAAATATATAATGCAGTAAAATCACAACATAGAAAGAAAACAACGTACAAGACCTGGGAGTAATCATGCTTGAAGACGTTACTTGTAAAGAACACAATGAAGTAGATGTCACAACTGCTTGACCAGACCCCCCCCCCCAACCAGGAGGCCTGGTCAGAGAGCGGGCCGCGGGGACACTGATCCTCGGAATCATCGACAGGTGACCTAAAGGTAGGTTAAACACCGGGAGCTCAAATACAGGTTCAAGCCGCCAAATACACACAATCATCAACATTCGCTAACCTTTCATGCTTAACACATCTCTAACCCTGTCCATGGAGGACAGAAGAAAATGTATATATGCTGGTTAGCATTGTTAATGTCTGGCCACGTCTGTGGTAGAAAAATAATAATAATATTTTTTTTTTTTTACTGTGTGACGTGAATCCTACATTCGTAAGGCTGTAGGACTGTCTTGGACTTATGGAAAGCAAGGAAGAGGCTGCCGCCCACTAACACTACCACTAATCCTCCTTGAATCATCCATACCACTTCCACTTATCCTTCCTGAAATCACTGTCACTATTGTTTTTCTACTGATGTGAAATTACATCTCCTATGTCACTCTCATATCTCCATAAGCTACTCCCCAGACCACCTTATCTCTGTTCCACACGCCCCAGTCCATACCCTTGTTACACCTAAGGCTACACCTTAGCTTGATTTCTGATCCATCCCACACGCCTGCGAGCAGCTGCGTCTAACAACCTGGTTGACCAGACCGGGCCATAGGGGTCGCTAATCCTGGGAACCAATACAAGGTAACTAAGATAAGATACGCCCTAGGCCTCCTTCACACTCTTGTTTTCTATGTTAGACACCAGCCCTCCTGCTCATCCCTGCTCCCTACACTCCAGTCTGCTCATCCTTCACTCATCCTCTGACGGGGGCAGGAACAACAAGTTAATTCTGGAGGTGTGGTCCCATTGGCATTCAGGGCGGGGCCGCCGCGCGCCTCCAGGTATTACTCGATCAGCCACCCGTGCCGTCCAGCCTCCACCACCCGCTCCAAGGCAACACACACGTACAGGAGCACTCTTCCCACAAACCCACATCTTACTGGAATAGAAGGTAGTACTCTTTCCACAACCCACATATCAACTGAATAGAGGATAGTACTCTTCTCACAACCCACCTGCTAAGAGAATAGATCATCTCCCGATAAGATGATCTCTTATTCCTCCAAGGAGTGCCGGACCAACCGGGCTGTGGTGGATATGTGGGCCTGCGGGCCGCTCCAAGCAACAGCCTAGTGGACCAAACTCTCACAAGTCAAGCCTGGCCTCGGGCCGGGCTTGGGGAGTAGAAGTTCAAGTTCAAGTATGTTTATTGAGATAAGCAAGAAATACATCTCAAAGGGATAGAGTAGCTTAGGCTATTTCTACCCCCCAAGGGGGGGGGGGGGAAGTAGAAGAACTCCCAGAACCCCCATCAACCAGGTATCAACCTCCCTCTCCCTCTCCTTCCCCCCCCCCCGCCCCCAAAAAACCGGCCTTACACATGAACGAATTACATACTATGCTTTAGTCCGGTGTAATAAACATCATCTGCAGAGATGCCAGGAAACTTGTCCATTGGTTAAATTTGTACTCTGTTCCTTCTAACGCAAACCCTGTTGTAACCTGGAATGATGGCCTGGAATTTGCAGTGTTGAGCCCCAGGCCTGACGATATATGAAAAGGACAGCGTGGACATTTGTCCAGTGTGTAGAAGGGTCTGAGAATGTCCTATCATAGTTTCCTTGAGGTGGTTACCTTCATGTGGTTTCCTTGAGGTGGTCTCCTTGATGTAGTTTCCAGGATCTATATCCTCACGGCCAGTGTCTGTCCAGAACTCGCGGTGCGTGGTCTGATCAACCAGGCTGTTAGACGCCTACCTTGTGTAGCTTCCGAGGATTAACGGCCCCGCGGCCCGGTCTCAGACCAGGCCTCCCGGTTGGTTGTCTGGTCAACCAGGCTGTTGGACGCGGCTGCTCGCAACCTGACGTATGAATCACAGCCTGGATGATCAGGTATTCTTCGGAGGTGTTTGTCGAGTTCTCGCTTGAACGCTGTGAGGGGTCGGCTAGTTATGCCCCTTATGTACCTGCTTGATTGGGTTCTGGGAGTTCTTCTACTCCCCAAGCCCGGTCCGAGGCCAGGCTCGACTTGTGAGAGTTTGGTCCAACAGGCTGTTGCTTGGAGCGGCCCGCAGGCCCACATGCTCACCACAGCCCTGTTGGTCCGGCACTTCTCGAAGAAAAATATCTAGTTTTCTCTTAAAGATATCCACGGTGGGACGGTGCCTGGGACAGCGCCTGGGACGGTGTCTGGGACGAGCCTCAGGGTTTAATTTTGGTGTCTCAGGACAAGGAATGATCTCCCAGTCTGTAATTACAAGACGGCAATCATCCCAAAGCAGAGAAAGGGATGGAAGGATGAAGGGAGGTAGGAAGGGGAGGGGAAATTGGGTGGTAGAGAGAGAGAGAGAGAGAGAGAGAGAGAGAGAGAGAGAGAGAGAGAGAGAGAGAGAGAGAGAGAGAGAGAGAGAGAGAGAGAGAGAGAGAGAGAGAGAGAAAGAGAGAGAGAGAGAGAAAGAGAGAGAGAGAGAGAAAGAGAGAGAGAGAAAGAGAGAGAGAGAGAGAGAGATAGATAGAGAGAGAGAGAGAGAGAGAGAGAGAGAGAGAGAGAGAGAGAGAGAGAGAGAGAGAGAGAGAGAGAGAGAGAGAGAGAGAGAGAGAGAGAGAGAGAGAGAGAGAGAGAGAAAGAGAGAGAGAGAAAGAGAGAGAGAGAAAGAGAGAGAAAGAGAGAGAAAGAGGGAGAGAGAAAGAGAGAGAAAGAGAGAGAAAGAGAGAGAGAGAGAAAGAGAGAGAGAGAAAGAGAGAGAGAGAAAGAGAGAGAGAGAAAGAGAGAGAGAAAGAGAGAGAGAGAAAGAGAGAGAGAGAGAAAGAGACAGACAGAGAGGGAAGAAGGAAGGCAGGCAGGAATGAAGACAACACCTAGTACCGATGCGCTAGCAACTCCATCTCCCCGATGTGATTAAACATGACAGGGGATAGAGATCTAGCCGAGGAAGAACTGGTTTAATCTGGGGAGAAGAATAGGTCAGATGACAAGATCATCACTCGTTATCTATCCGAACACCATTGCTTCAACGATAGGGTCTAATCGCTAAACAAAGTAATACCATCGATAACCCCAAAGGCTACCTGATCAACCGGGTTGCAATTCATACGTCAGACTGGGAGAGTCGACTTTCAGTCGACGTCTAATAACAGTTTGGTTGACCACACCACCAACCAGGAGTTCTCGTCCGGTTCTCGACCGGACCGCGAAAGACAGTGATCCTCGGAACCACCTCAAGGCATTGCGTGTCTTTCGTAACTGACGTCAACAATTATATACAAATTTCCAGCGAAACCAATGTTTTCTCAATGTGTCTCCGGAGCCTCCTATCTTGAGATCTTGAGGTTATCTTGAGATGATTATCTCCTGGTTAGCTGTCTGGTCAACCAGCCTGTTAATCCAGCCTATCCTCTATGTCCAGCAGACTACCCATGTTAGAAACCAATGGCTTAGAAGCACCCGTCTTTTGTCCTTTCGTAAATCATTTCAAAAGTAACTTATCAAAGACAGGTGAATTGGAGCCTGATTAAGATTACCTTACCTTGAGGTTACCTTGAGGTGCTTCCGGGGCTTAGCGTCCCCGCGGCCCGGTCCTCGACCAGGCCTCCTTTTTGTTACACACCTCCAGGAAGCAGCCCGTAGCAGCTGTCTAACTCCCAGGTACCTATTTACTGCTAGGTGAACACGAGCACCCGGGTGAAAGACACTCTGCCCATTTGTTTCCGCCTCCGCCGGGGATCGAACCCGGAACCTTAGGACTACGAATCCCGCGTGCTGTCCACTCAGCTGTCAGGTGATACCTGCTTGATACCTGGTTGATGGGGTTCTGGGAGTTCTTCTACTCCCCAAGCCCGGCCCGAGGCCAGGCTTGACTTGTGAGAGTTTGGTCCACCAGGCTGTTGCCTGGAGCGGCCCGCAGGCCCAGGCGAGGTCCAGGGATTCACCAAACGCTCAAGTATCCACTCACAAAATCTGTACGTCTTTCCTCAATCGTGGCGGTTTTGCCTGAATTTATTAAGCAGGCTACGAGCTGGGAAACGTCGTAACCCAAGAGTATTGTTGTTCTGGACGACCTTGTTGCGCTTAGGAGCCCATAAACTGTTAAATACATGCAAACAAACCTGCCACGATTAAAGAGAAAGATGTACAGGTTTCGTAAGTGAGCACTTAATGAATACTGGCCCAGGAAGCACGGCGGCTACGTTAGTTCACCTCCTAATTTTCCTTCAGGACAACTTTACTCCTTGTTTTTATTCTCTTCAGTAAATCTCTTCAGTAAATCTCTTCAGTAAATCTCTCCGGTAAAAATCTTTATTTCATCACCCAGATAAGGCTATCTTGAACACACTCGCGTTGCTGCTTGAACATAACGTAAGGGCGCAAGGTAAGGTAAAGGTATGAGGCGTTAACGGGGTTTGATATCAATAAAACATAGGATACTCACGTTAAATCCATAAGAATGCGGACGTTTTAGCATGAGATCCTGAAGAACGAGGACTCTTCCTTGAAATCCGTGAAAACAGGGAAAGCCAATGTGTTGGATGTCAAGGTGCAACCCGTTCTCGCAAATTTAATAAGTCAATATTGACTTATTAAATATGTGCATAGGTGACATACTTAACATAATAGATACCCTTAAAACGATTCATAGAAAACACCGACCTTACCTAACCTTGTTAGTATCTTAAGATAAGCATCCTATTGCTTCGTAATTACAATTATTACCTAACCTATAATAGGTTTAGGTTAAGTAATAATTGTAATTACGAAGCAATAAGATGCTTATCTTAAGATACTAACAAGGTTAGGTAAGGTCGGTGTTTTCTATGAATCTTTTTAGGGGTATCTATTATGTTTAGTATATCACCTATGCACGTAGTTAATAAGTCAATATTGACTTTACGAATTTGCGAGAACGGGTTGCAAGGTGTCAGCGGCGGGAGCCGGTCGGCCGAGCTGACAGCACGCGGGCCTTATGATCCTGTGGTCCTGGGTTCGATTCCAGGCGCCGGCGAAAAACAATGGGCAGAGTTTCCTTCACCCTATGCCCCTGTTACCTAGCAATAAAATAGGTACCTGGGTGTTAGTCAGCTGTCACGGGGTGCTTCCTGGGGGTGGAGGCCTGGTCGAGGACCGGGCCGCGGGGACACTAAAAGCCCCGAAATCATCTCAAGATAACCAAGATAGCCAGCGAAGGTGTTGGCCAGTTTGGCAACACGTTTAGTTATGGTCTTTTACCGACAACCCTTCGTAACCTGCAGTTTGCAGCCCGGTTGATCAGTATTGGTACCTGGTGGACCAAACTCTCACAAGTCAAGCCTGGCCTCGGGCCGGGCTTGGGGAGTACAAGAACTCCCAGAACCCCATCAAGCAGGTACCCCTGGGCACTATGATTGTCCAAATATTCTCTATCATTCTTAGGCCTACAGTATATTAGACATAGCAAAAAACTATAGTTTATCTGTATATTTCGTGAACGATACAAGAATGTTTATTAGAGGAGCATCCACAAGAGACACGGAAAACTGACGTAAAGTCTTCCAATGAGGTAGTTGTAGGTCTGCAGAAAACATATTGATAAAGAAAAACTACAAAACCAGTCAATAAAACACTTACTCCAATGAAACCACCTAAAATCCTTCAAATTGCACCCCCTGGAAAGCAGGCAAGAGGGATACATCATAATAAACTTCTCAAAGGCATTAGAGGAATTGGTTCCAAATCTGAACACGGTAATAATTCCTTATAAGACCAGGAGGCGTGTCGAAGTGTGTAAAATATCTCCAATCAAAATAAGAGGTGTTATAAGTACTCTTAAGAGACACGTCTATAAACATTCGAGGATAGGATACTCTTGCGCCCAAGGGTCTAAGACTTTTCAACACCAACAGCCTGGTTGACCAGTCCAGCAACGAGGAGGCCTGGTCGACGACCGGGCCGCAGGAGCGCTAAGCCCCGGAAACACCTCAAGGTAACCCTCCTCTATACCTAAGAGGCATTATTAATAGACCTCTAGCCAAAGGTAACGCTCTTCAAGAGGGACCTAAAAAAAAACACCTCCAAGGGGTACGCGATCAACCGGGCTGTAGTTGCTCACATCCAAGGTCGGGGTGCATGGAGCGGGGTCAAACAGTTGGGTCAACCTGCAGGCCCTCTGAGAGACCCAGCCCAGAGGACACAACGGGTTGTAGTAGCTGTACCAGAAGCCTTGACGGTGGTAGTGCACTGATGCTGCTGGAATCTTGGTGACAGTGTTAGCGTATCGACTGTGATGGTGCATGCAATGGTTGTGATGATGGTGATGGTTGCGTAAGTGATGATACTGGTATAAGTGAGGATGGTAGTGTAGGCCTATGTGAGGGTGACCTTGACCAGGGTAAGTGTAAGTGGAGGAGCAGCAACAGTAACAACCTCAATATCAATAACACAAGCACAAGTAGCATAAGTAGTAGTAATAGTAGTAGTAGTAGTAATAGTAGTAGTAGTAGTAGTAATAGTAGTAGTAGTAGTAGTAGTAGTAGTATTAGTAGTAGTAGTAGTAGTAGTAGTAGTAGAAGCAGATGCAGCAACAACAGTAAGAGAAACAACCGTAGCAAAAGGAAAAACAGCAGCAGCAGCAGCAATAGCTGAGAGAGTGGGCGAGAGGGAGCCTGGCGGAGTTCATTAAGAGAGCAGTGGATCCCCCGGGGGCCAGACTCCCCAACCCAATTAGCCCCAGACCC
Organism: Procambarus clarkii; assembly: GCF_040958095.1. Taxonomy (NCBI): domain Eukaryota; kingdom Metazoa; phylum Arthropoda; class Malacostraca; order Decapoda; family Cambaridae; genus Procambarus; species Procambarus clarkii. Next base: position 4,618,890 of record NC_091191.1, read on the forward strand.
CACAACCCCCGTAACTCACCCCTCACACATCCCACCATAACCCCCCCCCCCCAACACACACACACACACATTCCCCACCATCATCCCTCCCCCCCCCCCATCACCCTCACATACTCTTACTCGCACCCAACACATGAAAACACACGCATGCACAACTCCGTTTACCAGCCAAAAAGTAATCTCTCTCTCTCTCTCTCTCTCTCTCTCTCTCTCTCTCTCTCTCTCTCTCTCTCTCTCTCTCTCTCTCTCTCTCTCTCTCTCTCTCTCACACACCTTTTTTGGGCCACACACCACACTTGGGGGCCGGTGGCCGAACGGACAGCACGCTGGACACGTGATCCTGTGGTCCCGGGTTCGATCCCGGGCGCCGGCGAGAAGCAATGGGCAGAGTTTCTTTCACCCTATGCCCCTGTTACCTAGGAGTAAATAGGTACCTGGGAGTTAGTCAACTGTCACGGGCTGCTTCCTGGTGTGTGTGTGTGTGTGTGTGTGTGTGTGTGTGTGTGTGTGTGTGTGTGTGTGTGTGTGTGTGTGTGTGTGTGTGTGTGTGTGTGTGTGTGTGTGGTGGAAAAAAAAAGAAAAGAAAAATGTAGTAGTAGTTAGAAACACTTGATTGACAGTTGAGAGGCGGGCCGAAAGAGCAGAGCTTAACCCCCGCAAGCACAACTAGGTGAATACACACACACACACACACATACACACACACACCAGCCCGTCCTCCAAAAGTGGGGAGGTAAATGTAACAGCCCCATAAGTGTAATTATGTACTATGTAAGGCAGTCAGGAATTGTACTTACTTTTACTTAGTATTAAACCGTACTGTCAAATATATTGTGAATATTTGAATTTACCTGAAAAGCTGAATAGAAAACCGCGACCTAACCTAACCGTCTTAGCTTTTGAAGTTAAGTATTTTATTGCTTCTTAATTACAATTACTACTTAACCTATAGCTATATTGATATTACTGCTTTATAAAACAAATAAAATAAAACTAAAATATTTCAATAAATTGTAAAGTAACTCAGGATATTTTCAAATTTTGTATAAAATCTCTGTTGTTTAATAAAACTGAAAAAGAAATTCCTGATATTTAAAACTTGTGTATAGCGAACTGAACTTTAAAACTTCATACTAAAATTTTGAGCGTCTTGACAGAAAACGAGGAGAATAAATGGGGAGGTAAATTTAACAGCCCAATAAGTGTAAATATGTACTATGTATGACAGTAAGGAAATGAACTTATTACACTTCGTATTAAAACGTACTGTCAATTCGGAGGATGGGTTGCACACAAAACAGTTTCAAGTGTAGACATGATAGAGCCCAATAGGCTCAGGAACCTGTACATTAGTTGATTGACAGTTGAGAGGCGGGACCAAAGAGCCAGAGCTCAACCCCCGCCAGCACAACCAGGTAAATACAGACACACGCCAACAATAAGCACACCCTCCTGTGTGTGTCCCAGCTGGTGGCTCTGTACACCGCGGTGTTGCGTGCAACACGTGCAACACCGCACCACAGGAGTCTCCTCTCAAGGTTCACAGTTTGCTGGATCGGCAAAACAGATGTTAACACACGTGAAACAGCACTTCCACAAATATGATCAGAAACTGGGCCACGGGGGGCACTGATACCCGAAACCATAACAAAGCAGTCACGAGGTAGTCACAAGGTAGTTACTAGGCAGGTAAGTGGTCTACATATTGTCGCCTTCCATAATCTTCACACTGGCTTGTTTTCGCGCGTTGTCTCTATTATAATCTTGAGGTCATCTTAAGATGATTTCGGCGCTTTAGTGTCCCCGCGGCCCGGTCCTCGACCAGGCCTCCACCGCCAGGAAGCAGCCCGTGACAGCTGACTAACACCCAGGTACCTATTTTACTGCTAGGTAACAGGGGCATAGGGTGAAAGAAACTCTGCCCATTGTTTCTCGTCGGCGCCCGGGATCGAACCCGGGACCACAGGATCACAAGTCCAGTGTGCTGTCCGCTCGGCCGACCGGCAAGAAGCCAATACTGAGCCAAAATAGAAGCATTAATTAAACAAAATTAAGAATTAAAAAATTACTGAGTTATTACCAAATTAAAATTAATAAATTAATAAAGAACACCATTAAAGCCTTATGCAACACCGATGGGAATACTGTATACCTGGTTGATACCTGGTTGATGGGGTTCTTGGAGTTCTTCTACTCCCTAAGCCCGGCCCGAGGCCAGGCTTGATTTGTGAGAGCTTGGTCCACCAAGCTGTTACTTGGAGCGGCCCGCAGGCCCACATACCCACCACAGCCAGGCTGGTCCGGCATTTCTTGAAGAAAACTATCTAGTTTTTTCTTGAAGATGTTCACGGTTGTTCCGTCAATATCTCTCATGCTCGCTGGAAGGATGTTGAACAACCGCGGACCTTTGATATTTATACAGTGATCTCTGATTGTGCTTATGGCACCCAAGCATGTGATTACCTGATCAGCCAGGCTGTGATTCGTACGTCAGGATGCGAGCAGCCGCGTCCAACAGCCTGGTTGACCAGTCCAGCAACCAGGAGGCCTGGTGGAGGACCGGGCCGCGGGGACGCTAAGCCCCGGAAGCACCTTAAGGTAACCCCTATGGATCTCTCGATACATAAAAATGACACAACGCGCGCATTGTGAAAAATGTATCTTAAAACTTTCCTGAATTCCTCAAACGGCAAAATTATTTTATTAAATTCTGCTTCTCTTAAATTTGTTAATTTGTGTTGAGGATGGCGGCAGACTGCGGCGGTGGTCGGCGGGTTAGTGACTTAATGACACCACTATCCCCACAATTCTTACTCTCTCTTTACTTTGTTTTCTTGTTTTTCCTTGTGCACTATATTGTTTACTTGCTTCGCAAACGCTGGCAATGCTGACAGCTAATATCTTGAGGTTATCTTGTGGTCATTTTGAGATGATTTCGGGGCTTAGTGTTAGTTTTTGTTAAACATCCCCAGGATGTGTAACATGTGAAAAAGTGTGTAACAGCTCGTGGCAGCCGTCTAACTCCCAGGTACCTATTTACTGCTAGTTGAACAGTAGCATCAGGGTGAAAAAAACTGCTCATTTGTTTCCGCCTCCGCCGGGAATCGAACCCGGAACCTTAGGCCTACGAATCCTGAGCGATGCCCACTCAGCCGTCAGGCTCCCTGACTACAAAATAAAAAACAAAAAATCACTTTAACGAGCAGCAGCGGATGTGTAAAAAATGCACAAATGTATTTGTGTATAGAATCAGCATTAATACATGCACAAAGGACCGCATATATATATATATATATATATATATATATATATATATATATATATATATATATATATATATATATATATATATATATATACATACATACATACACATGAACGCCAGGCAACAAGGATACATGCATCTAGGAAGCCAGGAACAAGTGCAGTCAAAAACATTAATTTAAACACAGCAGTTGTTAGACCGGCAGAGAAGCAGTGGCAATAAGCCCAGACACGCCAGCCTGCACGGCGCCTGCAACCTTGCTCACCACCTCCCCCACCATCCCTCCAGCGACCTCCAACCTCCTTTCTTTCCCATCCACCCCCAACCATCAAGACCCCTCCCGCTACCGACCCCACCCCCAGTGACCCCCCTCCAACAATCTCTACCCCCCTCCTCTGACCCCCACAAACCCTCCCTCCCCCGACCCCTTCAACCAAACCCCCCAGGGACACCTTCCGGTCTTCAGCTGTACATTTACGATTTCCATTGTTAATATGCACGGTTCTCATAGCGGCCTTAAGCTATGCTAAATCCCGATTTTTAACGAGTGCCTTCAATACGCTATATAATAATTCCTGTTTGATATTACTTGACAACTTGAGCTTAACATGCACGCAATACCAAATTACTGAGAGCAACATTTAAAAGATTAATTATATTTGTATGTGCTGATCTTAAAGCTCCTACTTCCGCCAATGCATATTATTAATTTTGTAATATTCCATTAGCAGACCTAGCGTGTCATTTTAACATTGGGCAAAACTAAAATTAAATTAACTGCGCCAGACTCCAAGCGGCGGCGGTGTCTAACAGCCTGGTTGACTAGACCACAAGGAAGGCGACGTGGTGAAAGACTGGGCCGCGGAAATATTGATCCCTGGAGCCATCACAAAGTACCTAAACACTTCTATGATAACCAAACCAGACATAAGAAACTGAATGTAGAAACAACGACGTTTCGGTCCGTACTGGACCATGACCAACGGTCCGTACTGGGCCATGACCAACGGTCCGTACTGGGCCATGACCAACGGTCCGTACTGGGTCATGACCAACGGTCCGTACTGGACCATGACCAACGTCGTCGCTTCTACAGTTTGTAATGAGGTTTGCTCATCAAATCATCAGCCCCGTTATCGTGACTCATCGTCTGCAAACACTTCTATTTGAAACATTAACACCAAATGATATATTAGTTAATTCCAAGGATGTTCCTCTGCAAAATTAGCGCATATTATCCTTGGGACTTCTTCATCTAATTTGATTTAAATGTTAGAGTCTAGTCACGCCTACCTGGCCGTACTTTAACCGCGTGTTGCGAAATGTTCGCACTTACAGCGTCAGCTGACGAGTCTAGCACTGTAATCTCGCGGTAGGGAAGAATTAGAAGAATTAGAATTAAAAGAATTTGAATTAGAAGAGGAATTAGAAGAAATCATGTTCACAACAGTGTGGAGTAGAAGAACTCCCAGAACCTCATCAAGCAGGTATCATGCAGGAACACGTGACAAGTGTGTAACTACAGGTCGATTGGTCCAGGCGAGGCAATTCATCGTCTCACACCCGAGGAACTCAGAGTTCGATCCTTGAAACGATTGGGCACGTATCCTTTCACCTGATGCATCTGATCATCTACTACTTAACTAGGTAACTGAGCGTTAAGTGTTGTGGAATGCATCCTGGAGCATTATTCGCCTCGGGGGGGGGGGGGGGGGGGGACGCGTAACATCGTCGAGCTGAACCTAGCGTCACCTGACACACCGTAGCCATGCTTAGCAGTCCTTACTGGTCGTTGGTCGACGATGCATAGGGACCTAACAGTGGTAACCGAAGAGCCGTCACAATCCGGTCCTCCCCAGAGAACTCAAAAATCTCCCTGACGACACGTGATGCACTGTGCTATCAACGGCTACTTAACAGCGCTTGGCACTCTTGCTACAGCACCTAAAGAGCTTCCTGAAACTCGCGTGCAGGGCCGCGGTACAGGGAAAGTCCCAGGATATCGGGAAAGTGAGGCGGTCACTCAGGCTGTCCATCACAATAATCGAAGAACCGATGGCGAAGGGCGAGAGGAAGAAGTGGACTGCATACACCCGAGGCGCCAATGGCCAGGAGAGTACAGAGGGAATAGTGGACGAAGGAACGGGAGTAAGGAGGACGGGCACGGTAAAGGGGGAAAAGAGAGAGGAAAAGAGAGAGAGAGAGAGAGAGAGAGAGAGAGAGAGAGAGAGAGAGAGAGAGAGAGAGAGAGAGAGAGAGAGAGAGAGAGAGAGAGAGAGAGAGAGAGAGAGAGAGAGAGAGAGAAGAGAGGAGAGAGAAGAGAGAAGAGAGAGAGAGAAGAGAGAGAGAGAAGAGAGAGAGAAGAGAGAGAGAGAAGAGAGAGAGAGAGAAGAGAGAGAGAAGAGAGAGAGAGAAGAGAGAGGAGAGAGAGAGGGGGGCTGAGACCGGGGGGGGGGCCAATAATGCAAAAGGGGACTGAGGACAAAAGGGGTACATGAGACGAAGGAAGAGGAAGCAAGCGACCCAAGAGTCGCTGCACAAGAGTGGTAATCGTGTACAGCGACTCTTTGGTTCTCTTGGGCTTTGTTATTTATATTCTTATCATCCTACCTGCCATTGTGAGGGGGAAGCGTCAAATTTCTTCGGTCTTGACAATGACAATACCCATTAGTTCTAGAAGCCTACAGTATCCCCGCTTAACTCCTGCACCAAACAGCATATAGTTTAGAACACAGCAGTTAGTGAAGTTAGGGTGAAGTTAGTTTGCCTGTTTGGCCAACCTTACCTGCCTGTCTATGCCTGCACAACCACTTTACCCTCCCCTTACTGTCTTCCTCCCTGCTCGCCTGCCTGCCTCCTTGCCTGCCTGCCTGCCTGCCTGTCTGGCTGGCTGCCTGCCTGCCTGCCTGCCAGCCAGCCTGTCTGACCGCCTGCCTGCCTGGCCACCTTACCCTACTGCCTGCGTCTGAGAGTGACAGGTGGGCTGTAAAATTAACTTTCCGCAGCTGAAAATAACTGCCCATTCGCAAACTACCTCGTTTACTGGTTAATTCCAAATCGTGCACTTTTCCCTACCCTCCACCCTCCCCCCTTCCCTCGAGCTGTGTAAATTTACACGTCGGGGGCAACCCTCGGACTGTGTATTCCATAACCTTCTTGCCTGTCGTGTCTGCTCCTATTAAGAGTCACCAACGTAGTTATTAAGTCACAGTTATTACCTTAACTTGTTGTACTTATTATTGAGAAAATCAACTGGAGCAATGAGGTGACCAGCGACCAGGGTGGTGCGCACCTCACCCCCTGTACCATGACGTGGTATATGTTATACAATTCTGGGATTTCGCCGAATTTGCAGGTCTGGAGCCCGTCCAAGTTTTTTTTTTTTTATATGTAACCCTCCATGCACTCTGGTGTAAGTACTCGAGCTCATTCACCATATACTCTAACACCTTCAAATACACAAAGAAAATTACACTAACGCGATTTTGTCATTGATACATCATGTTAGTGTGATTTCTGTGTGAATTATTATTTTCTGTCCCCATCATGCCATCTGCGGCCCGTGACTCAGAGGGGCGGGCTCGGTGCCCTAAAGCCAGTGCGTGATCAGAGGGACCTTGGCAGTGTCTCCCACGGTGGGAAACATTAAACCACAACTGCTCAAGCTATAATTGTGTATACTTCGTGTACTATCCGGATCATCATCTTCACAGTCCTGAGAGCACGAAGGACGTCTTGCTGGTGACGAGGTTCATATCCAGTGACCCAGATGGTAGAGACCATCAAAAAGGCTCCAGGTGCTACCTTACCTTACCTCGCGGTTATCTTGCGATGATTTCGGGGCTTAGCGTCCCCGTGGCCCGGTCGTCGACCAGGCCTCCTCGTTGCTGGACTGGTCAACCAGGCTGTTGAATGCGGCTGCTCGCAGCCTGACGTACAAATCACAGCCTGGTAACCTGCCCAGGCAGGCAGCCTGGTAAAATAAGTACATCTTATTTTTTTAAGGAATTTACCAAGCCGTCGATATTACCGTATTAACCAAGCCGATAAAAATGACACAAGTTACTAAACAAAAATTAAGGCGCCGTAACTGTTACTTTATCTATGCATAGGACCTGATAGGTAAGGTAGGTTGCTGGGGGTCGAACGTTTCTGGTTAGCCAAAACAGTTGCATGAAAGATACTTGAAGGCCAGGGCCCACATTTGCATAGTAGAGTAACAACATACTGGAGCGAAAAACACGGAAGGAAATGCAGAATAGAACCAGTGAAGAGTAGAGGTGCCATAGACACAATCGGAGAACACTGAACATCGGAGGTCCACAGCTGTTCAACAACCTCCCAGCAAGCATTAGCAATATTGTTGGAACAAAGGTGGATGTACTTAAATAAGTTCTTGCAAGAAGTGCCGGACCAACCAGGCTGTAGAGGATATGTGGACCTGCGAGCCTCTCCAAGCAACAGCCTGTTGGACCAAGTAATCACAAGGGGAGTAGAAGAACTTCCAGAGCCCCCCCCCCCTCCAGGTATGCATTTCCTAAGGAGTGTAAATTGAGAGAACGGGCAGGTGCGACACCTGTTACACACACTCCTTCAGAACTGGGAGAGGTCTGGGTGTTGACGCGCGATCAACACTTTCATCAACTCTACACGCAAAATTACCCGCGGAAAAGACTAACATTAATATGAAGGAGGCCCAGCGGGAATTGGAAAAGGAGAGCCAATAGACAGACAGGAGTGGAGAGCCAGCAGACAGTAACCGAGTTAAAGATTAAAGTCCAGCAACCAGGCGACCTGGGCAATGACCGGGCCGCGGGGACGCTAAGCCCCGAAACCCTCACAAGGTAACCACAAGGTAACACGGTAGGTCTTCCATGGCGTCTAATGCCATGTCATAGTGGTCCAGCCACTGTGACAGGCAAGAGCGTCCTGTTCGGAAACCATGTTGTCCAGGGTTACGGAGATGCTGTGATTCCATGTAGTTTGTGATCTTACTTTTTAGCTCTACACATAAATTAATAGTTTAACTTTTAATTTATGTGTATTTTCACACGAAGGTTTCGTCGAACAAGGTACCAGAGTGATGTGCGGCTGCACTTTCCATAATAAAATATTACTGAGCTTAATTTCATATTTAATGTCATGAGTATCTAATAATACTGTTTCAAAGTGCATTTATATTAATATATATATATTTCTGTATATATATATTTATTGTTATGAACTGTCGGGAATGTTCCACGTCATCTGAAAGTTCTCGAAATGACCTGAACCATCACGTGGGTCGTTTCCCCAGTGGCGCCGCGACCAATGATGACACCGACCAATGAGAGGGCTGGACGAAGGTGACGTCACCGGCCAATGAGAGGGCTGGACGAAGGTGACGTCACCGGCCAATGAGAGGGCTGGACGAAGGTGACGTCACCGGCCAATGAGAGGGCTGGACGAAGGTGACGTCACCGGCCAATGAGAGGGCTGGACGAAGATGACGTCACCGGCCAATGAGAGGGCTGGACGAAGATGACGTCACCGGCCAATGAGAGGGCTGGACGAAGGTGACATCACGAGAGCCGGGTCGTGGGTGGGGCAGTCGGTACCTGCCTGACCTAGGTGTAGGTCAGGCAGTCAACAGTTACCACTCCAAGTAAACAGCCATTATCCACAAACTACACCAACCCGTCCTCGACTCGAGTCCATTCCATCCAGCGATCGACCCCACAGACGTTTGTGTCTCGGAGAGACTGCAGGATCCGTATGAGGTCAGTTGAACTCCCGGTTGCAATTCTTTTACCATGTCGTACCACAGTCGATTAAATCGCGTCTAGTATCCTCTTGGACGTAGGTTCGAACCCACATCACGGCTCTTGTGGATTTGTTCATTTACGCATTCATAAAATTTTACATGCTGTTTATTCAAAACGGGAATTTTCTCAAATATAAATTAATATAATATTTTAGCATATTGTGCATATATATAGGCAGATGATTAGGTTTTGTTGGCGATTATTTGTATTTGTAGTACGTGGGTGAAGCATTTACAGCGTTGTGGTTCGAACAAAATTCGTCAGTGAAGCACTTGTTCTGGAAGTATTCGAACGAAATCAGTTGAGTCGTGTGAACCCCGTTTGTAATTCATAAACAGGGGGTTTGGCGGGTGCATGGAATCACTTTTGGGTCTTTGTTTGGAGGACGGGCTGGACTACACACACATGAAACAAACACCAGACGAGGGGAAACCCCAAGACACACACACACCGTGAGAATCACCACACATACCCGCACTTGAAAATAAATCCCTATGTACTATGGAGAGAACAATACCATAAATAAAAAGATCCCTTACAAAAGCAGAACAAACAGGCGTAATTAAAACACGGGAGTGAGAGGGGTACAAAAGCCTAACACAGGGGTCCGACCAGATGAAAGACTCCCCACCTTTGCCGGCATGTTTGTCCGGCTCCATGTTTTTGTTGTGTTTGTGTGTTTGTCCCCCTTCCAGGGAAGATAGGTTGTCACCATCTAATTTTACAGCTTTCTTTCAAGATGTATTTGAATGGGAGTGTTCAAGAGAGAACTCGATAAACGCCTCCAAAGGATACCTGATCAACCAGGCTACAAGCGGCCGCGTACAACATTCTAGTTGACTGTAAGTTAATTTATATAAGTTATATAAGAAAACTCATCCTCGTTCGTGAGGGGTTCGAAGCCAGACTGCTAGGCGCTTCACACACCTTCGCATATCTAGTACCTTACCCACTACACCACACTGACTGTTTAACACTGGTACAGTGGGTTCTTACATTCTTGTAAAGCCACTAGAACGCACAGCGTTTCGGACAAGTCCTTAATCCTAATTTTTCATGGAATACGACCCGCTCAGTCGTTTAACAACTAGGTACTAATTTACTGCTAGGTGAACAGAGGCTACAGTTAAGGATTGGCACCCAGTCAATCCTCCCCAGCCAAGATACGAACCCATGCAAAAGCGCTCGCGAAGCGCGAGGCGAGTGCTTGACCACTGCGCCACAAGGACTGCGAGGTGTAATTGATCCTTGGAATCACGCCCAGGTAGTCCTGCTTGATACCTGCTTGATGGGGTTCTGGGTGTTCTACTCCCCAAGCCCGGCCTGAGGCTAGGCTCGACTTGTGAGAGTTTGGTCCACCAGGCTGTTGCTTGGAGCGGCCCGCAGGCTCCACTACGGGCTCACCATAGTCCGTGCTACTCGGGACGTTTTGTTCCGGCTAGCTGAATCTAAAACAACAACCGCAAGGTAAGGTAACCCCTTCCCCAGAAAACCCTGCCAGGAATTACACACAAGAGATCACACTAACGTGATCCATCAAATGAACAAATCCACAAGGGCCGTGACGAGGATTCCCCACACCACCAACACCACGTAAACCATAATAAATCCCATAAATGCATAAATCAATATTACGATGCATAAATACCATATTACCTTTCCGATGGTAGGGATCAGAGGAGGTGGCATGGATTTGGTTGACTAGTGGTAGGTGAAGGCTTGGGAATGGCAGGAGGGGAAGGTAGGGGGGTGTCGAGGTCTCGTTTGTAGTGGGGGAGGGGTGGAGTGGAAGGAGGAGGAGGGGGGGGGGGGGGGATGAAGGACAGGAGGGATGGCGTTGGGGGCTGGCAGGGCACTGGACCATGCTCCATTACCCAGCCACGCTCCACGCTCCCTCGCTCATTGCCAGGCTCAAATGGTTGACGCTTAATTGTCTCAGGTACCCAGGTCCACAGTGGCCGTGTGACAGTATCACTCGAAGCAAAGGCCTCGGCAGGTGGCCCTGGCACCCTTATTACATCAGGGCCCATTATGCCTTACCTTGAGGTTACCTTGCCATGATGATTTGGGGCTTAGCGTTCCCGGGGCCCGGTCCTGGACCAGGCCTCCTCGTTGCTGGACTGGTCAACCAGGCTGTTGGACGCGGCTAACGAAAAAAAGTAACGAAAAAAGCCTGAAGCAGGAGTAACGAGCAAAGCTTGAAGCAGGAGTAACGAGCAAAGCTTGAAGCAGGAGTAATGATGAAATGAAGAAACTATTGCAAATACGAGACTTAATAATCAGCAACAAAGAAGAAGAGCCGTAGAAGCAAACCAATAATACAAGCAAGATAATACAAAACACTACATGTAAATCCGCAACAGAAAAAAAACAGGAGCAAAGGCCCAACTAAGTCAACAGTAACATAACAAATGCATCAGCGATAACGAATACACATAAACAATAACAGCAGTATTACGATCAGTCAATATTCGTACCTCAGAAGGGACCAGATAATGTCACAAGCAGTACCTGGAGAGGGTTCTAGGAGTTCTACGTCCCAAGCCCCGTCTCGGGCCACGCTTGACATCTGACAACTTGCTCCAACAGACTGTTGCTTCGACCGGCCCGCAGGTTCACACATCCACTACTCGAAGATTTTTGTTTTTTGTTTTAAAGAAAAACAGCCCAACAGCCTGGTTGAACAGTCCAGCAACGAGGAGGCAAGGTCGACGACCGGGCCGCGGGGACGCTAAGCTCCGGAAACGCCTCAAGATAAGAAGTTTACGCTTGTTTCGGCAATCGCCTACTACGAACGCCAAGTATAATCAGAGCAAGAACAGGAAGAGGAGCAAGCTGAGGAGGAGGAAGAACAGCACGGAGCCACCGCCCAGCAACAGCACATGGGGAGTGTGGCCACGACCCTGTAACCCAAAACTCAACAAATTAGTCAACTTACCTTTGGGGCAGCAGCGGCAGCCATAGCAACAATAGCAGAAGCAACAGCAGCAGTAGCACCAACAGCAATAGCAGCACCAGCAGCAGTAGCATCGTCAGCCGGAGCAAAAGCCGTAGCAACAATAACAACAACCATAGCAAAAGCAACAGCAGTAAGATAAGCGGCAGTAATAATTAACAGCACCAGCTACAGCAAGAGAACCCGTAACAGCAGAACACCAGACTCGTGGCCACATAATTAACCTTACTTGCTTAATGTATAAACAGACATGCTAGACATTCACACTCACACGTCGCTACACCTTTCAAAAACATGTCACAAACTTCAAACCCACTTTACAAGATAGTTAGCCACTTACACATTTGTTATTTATTTAAATGAATATTCAATCGACACAAAAATACTTTTTTTCCTACCATTTCACTGGCGAATAGCCCCCCCCCCAAAAAAAAAACCCTGGCTGCACGAAACAATAAGGAGCAAAAGCCTCTTCTATATATTCTTTACTATAAGTGACATTGACACTGTCACTTGACCAGTACTCTCATGGCATGTTATGTCGTCTTCTCCAGAGAAGAAAGTATTTTTACCTAATGTGAGTGCATTTTTTTTAGGTAAATGCACTCACATTTACCTAAAAAGGGTAAAATGCACTCGCATACACTCACAAGGGTAAAAGGGTATGCATATATTTCACTGCAGGCAATTTCAATGTTGTAGTTACTATAACTATTGGTACAGTACTAGCAAGATGGTGATGTAAATACTGGGGGTAGGATTACTTTGCAGTTGACCAGACCACACACTAGAAGGTGAAGGGACGACGATTAGAATGGTCCAGGACGGACCGAAACGTCGTCGTCCCTTCACGTCCCTTCTAGTGTGTGGTCTGGTCAACATTCTTCAGCCACGTTATTGTGACTCCTCGCCTGCATTACCTTGCCGGTAGCGAGGCTGGGGTGCCGAGTGCGCCGGCGCCGGGAAAATGAGGTATTTATGTTAATCTTTACAAACTCTTTCACTGGCACTAAACAATTTTAATTGACGTAGTTCCTTAATCAACTCGACTTTCAACCATAGTTAACCTCTAAGTTCTTCACCTAAACACACTTGATCAATTTCACAATAACTCACTAATGCTGAATGCCGGAAGGAAAGACAAGTGATGAGATTATGAGGTGAGGAAGCAAGGTCAACATACAACCCGTTCTCTCAATTAATAGGTTGCATTGTTTACGTTGTGGTAATCAACGTCAATAATGCAACCTACTATAAAAAGCAAGGTGCTAGCAAATACCTGCGTTTCCTATATATCGAAGTGATAGGTTTGGTAGGTTGCTTGGGTTCGTAAGCTTCTGGCTACAATAGGAGAACCGGGCTGGAACACCAGTGAGGGTGGAGGCTGCAAGGAAAGTAGCCTCCCCCTTATGGACTGAGGTAATGAGGGGCTAAAGAAAGAGACAAGGAGAGAGAGAGATGAAGGGTGAGTGAGAGGCAGAGGTGGAGGCTCAAGTAACGGATGTTTGGGTGTGTCGGTGAGGAATGAGCTAACAGCTGGGATCGACCTCTCACCCGCACACACACACACACATGCTGGGATAAGGAACACCCGGATTAACTGTATATTCAGAGTTCTGAATCCTACACCTTTACTGATGGCTCCGTGCAGTTAGGCACTGGTAGAACAGGTTGTGCATGTGCAGTGTATATAGGGAATGAAATGATCATGTCTAGTACACAGAGATTGAACAACTGGGCAAGCAGTACACAGACTGAGTATTTATCTAGCCACTGAATACCTTAAGCTCAATGGTGGTGGAGTGATATTTTGTGACTCTAAAAGTGCTCTGCAGTCCTTAAATAACCCATCACCATGTATGTCTGAAGTAGCTTGTAATATTAAATGGAATGTAATTTTTGCCAATGATAATAACTATTGTATAAAATTTGTGTGGATCCCATCCTATATTGGAGTTAGAAAACATGACTTTGTAGATCGATTGGCCAATGAGGCTTGCAGGAAAGAAAACACTGATTATGACTTTGGACTATCTAATGCAATTATTAGAAACATACAAATTAAAGAAATAATTCAAATTTAGAAGAACTAAGAAATGCCCAGAGACCTGAAAGCTGCAGTATTAAAAGCTATGACAAGTTTTGTAATAATAGGTATTTGTATGGTCAGCACAGTAACCGGACCAGGCAATGTGATGTAGTCATTGCACGAATTCGCCTTGGCTATAGACACATCTGGCAGGTTAGTGAAGCTAAACCACTACCAGTATATTCAGATTGTAAACTCTGTGATAAACCTCTAATGCATTCACTAGAACACTATATTGTTGAACGTGAAACCGTAAAAGATTTTAGACCTTCTGGCCTATTGTATCACCAACTGTGTAACTATTTCATTGACTCAGGTGTTCTGGACGACATCCTAACAATTTATCCAAAATTTGCTTGTCCATTTTAAAGAATGAACAATTTTATTTATATTACTTCTAAGCTGCATCACTTATGAACCCATCCCTGCCCTTGTGTGGCAGTGCACAATAGAAAGTTGTTTTCACATATTCATGCATTAAAACATTGATTGTAACCATGATATATATATATGTGCCAGTTTAGACCTATTGTCTTGTGTATGACACTCTGTCCTGTGTGACAGTGAATACCAGCATTATCCTCATTTTAATAGGACTTAAATGAAATCCTCAGATTAGGCAAAATTGTAATTAATTTTGTCAATAAAGATGTTAATAATAAGCATATTCTGAGAACACTACCGGAGGACGATACAGTAACATAATAGCTAATGATCGGGCGAGTTAAAAGTTAACTATGAGCAAGTAATTTGTATCTTCAAGAAACATTTAGATTCACAATTCAAGCCTGGCCCCAGGCCGGGTTCGGGGAGTAGAAGAATTCTCGAAACCCTCTCGGGTATGCTCCAGGTAAGTGAAAAGATATGCAGTAAATAGATATGCATGTGAGGAATAAAGATATGTGAGATATGCATGTGGTATAAAATATAATTCTGAGAAATACTTACAAACTACTAAGACAACAAAACACTTTTAAATCTTGGCTCCGAGTGTGTCGGCCTCAATTCTCTATGGACAAAAAGTCCCCTTTTGTGACTTGGGGCACTTTTGTGACAAAAAAAAAGTAACTTTTTGACTCGCTATTGTGACCAAAAAAAGTTACTATTGTGACCTTTTTGGCCATGGTGTCCTTTGTCACCAATGTCGCCAGCATTCCACACGCCAACACCATCGCCATCACTGCATTCGACAGCAAATTTGTCCCACAAACCACTATTCACATACAAATCATCTCCACCATTTAATATCCGCAACCATCAGCCAACTTTACGCATTTCCACTACCACCACAAACCAAAACTCACTCACCGTGCAAGCACCACCATAATCTCAAACGCCCCCCTCCACACACACACACACACACACACACACACACACACACACACACACACACACACACACACACACATTCCTCAACCAAGCCGGCGGTAACAGCAGCAGTAAATCTTGACTGGGACAAGTAAATAAAGGCTCAAGGAGCATTGGGGTTCTGCTCTGAGACAGCCTGGTTTAAGTGAGGCTTGAGTAAGGAGCTGCGAATAATTGGATCCAAGCTCATTTTTCATGTGAGAAAGGGGCGAGAGAGAGAGGGAGGGAGAGTGGGGAGGGGAAGGTGGAACGCAGTGATAAATGGGGAGAGAAAATGGAGAGATGAAAGGAGAATAACCCCAGGTACGGTAATGAAGGAGATATATAATCAATTATATTCCCCCTCTCTCCCCTGCCTACCGCCACGGTTCAGTGGTGACTAGCCTGAGTCAACTTGGTCCAACCAAGACGTCTGCGTCATCTTGGTCCAACCAAGACGTCTGCGTCATCTTGGTCCAACCAAGACGCCTGCGTCATCTTGGTCCAACCAAGACGTCTGCGTCATCTTGGTCCAACCAAGACGTCTGCGTCTGACTTCCTTAGATCTGTGTACGTGATTCGCGAGTGGATGTGTGCAGGGAGTGTATAATGCAGGAACACGCGCACACATTCGCATTCAATCTACTAGTTGATTGACAGTTGAGAGGCGGGACCAAAGAGCCAGAGCTCAACCCCTGCAAACACAACTAGGTGAGTACATTACAAGGTCCCCTCAAGCACAATCGTTGCGACCCGTCCTCTTACAAATTACGTCGCTTTTCGCTCGTATGCGCTACGGCCAAATATCGACGTAATTCAAAATGGAAATTTATGTTCCAATTAAATGTGGGATTTTTTTTCCAAGAGCAAGTTAAGGGTCCTCTGGTAGGTTAGGAGGGCAGGAAGTTCTCATGTCTCAAAACACCATGAAAACCGTTAATTGAAAGTTTCCTCTCCTAACCCAACAGCCTAAACCAGAGAACCCAAAACAGAAAACGGGACAGTACGTCACTTTCGTGAGCCGATTTCATTTTGAATTACGTCGATTTTTAGCCTGAGTGCGCATACGAGCGAAAAACGACGTAAATTGTAAGAGGACGGGTTGCACACACGAGGTAGATGAGAGGCTCTTGACAATGTTTGGAGAGGGAGCCTAGATACTGGTGTTATCCCAGACGTTCTAAAATTGCAGAGATTGCACCACTCCAAAAGGAGGAAATAAAGCAGACACAAAATTATAGACCGATTTGATGCAAAGATTATAACAAATCTTTGAATAAGTACTAAGATCACAAAACACATGGAATCAGATTATCTGTATGACCCTGGACAACATAGGTTCAGAACAAGGCTTTTAAAGGCTTGCCTTTAACGACTGCTAGATCACTAGGACATTGCTTTGGCTGCCATACAAGATAAGCAAAAGGTTGATTTGTATACAGATTACACAGATTTCGCCATACCATTCTCTACAATTGTGACCATGCTATTATTGCACACAAAATGAATTACTGTGAAAGTATGAAGCTGGATCTTTAATTTCTCAACGAACAGAACCCAGTGTGTAGCAGTGTACAAAGTCAAATGTGCATCACCCGCCGTGAAAGGCTCAGTTGGGTTGGACGGGTGCTTGCAATTTGCATGAAAAGTCAAGATATCTTTTGATGACCTTGAGAGTTGTGGCGGTGGCGCTACCGAGACAAATGAGAGAGATATCTGCGAGAGAGAGTGAGAGATACCGTCATCCAACCACTTGGGCTGGACGGTAGAGCGATGCAGGTCGCTTCAATCTTCATGCAGGTCGGCGTTCAATCCCAAGACCGTCCAAGTGGTTGGGCACCATTCCTTTCCCCCGTTCCATCCCAAATCCTTACCATGAGCCCTTCTCAGTGCTATATAGGCGTAATGGCTTGGCGCTTTCTCCTTACAACTCCCTCAAAACCCCCAATGTACCATCAACAAGATGATGGTGGCATGAGCAGACCCGTGTCACTCTGGCACGTACACCTTAGTACTAAGTGCCGCATCTTGTGTCGTGACAGTGGCACTTGACCAGGTCGTTTAACAAGGGGGGAAGTGCCACTAGCTGTTAGATGATAGCCGTTTATTATATGATAACGACAACCGATACAGTTCTTAGGCTGATAAAACGATAATCTTACGGGTGAAGCCCGCCCAAAATATTGCCAAATGTTAACTAGTTACGCAAGAGCGCATCTAGTGTTCCTAATGTTCAAATCTAAGATAGTCAATTAGCTTTATTTACCAAATTAATCGCTGTCTTAATCTGGCAATTTGTGTCTTATGTGTTTCCTAATATGAAGAGGAACACGAACGAGAACAGGGCCTCACTTGGACAATGAAATAGAACAATGGAAGATTGTTTTATACAATCAGAAGGAGACAAATGGAAACTTAAAAATCAGATAAATGAGCGGCAAGGAAGTACTTTTGAAGGCAGTAGATGGGAGTACGCTAACAGGGTCAGGCAGCAGAGAAACTCCATTTACAGGTTTATACGTAGGTTAGATATTGTAAAGCTCGAGAGGTTTTAATTATTGCACCAGATGATTGACATCTAAAAAAGCGAGGGCCCAGAGTTTGAGGAAATAATTCACAAACGAATGATATCTTGTCTGAAAGATATCACCCATCCAGTAAACTCAATCCGCTTATTTTTTTTTAGGAACTCGCTTATCACTGGCCACTTCTACGTTTCCAGAAATATGAACTTAATTGTTAGGAAATACAACTTAAGAATGAGTGATTTTTTAATGAGGGCAGCGGGTCCACAGGACAGGATAACCAAACTTGTCAGCAGAGAGAGCAGGGATATCCCCAGCTAGATATTTTGGAATGATTAAGGAACTAATGTCACAGAGAGATGGATTGCTGGCAGGCATTTTGAGTACCATTGAAGTCAGATCGATGCTATATAAGCGGTGTGTTTGGAGTGATTTTGAGCCAGGATAGCCCACGAATCTGTTGATGTAGAATGCTGTGGATGTGCAAACATATACATCATGGAATGACTAATTTATATTGGTTCTATTTTTAATTGTCTATTGTTACTTGTACACAATGGTTGTACTCTTCAAATCACTTGTGCTGTCCCGTCTTGAGTACTGTTCAGTACTCCCTTCCCCCTTTAACAGGAGAGATTGCTGAAATAGAGTGAGTACAGAGAACATATACGGCACGCATAGACGCGATAAAGCACCTAAATTATTGGGATCGTCGCAAAGCTCTTCAAATGCACTCACTAGAAAGGAGACGAGAGATATCAAATAATATACACGTGCAAAATACTGGAGGGTCAGGTACCAAACCTACACAGTAAAATAACAACATACTGGAGTGAACGATATGGAAGAAAATGCAGAATAGAACCAGTAAAGAGCAGAGGTGCCATAGGCACAATCAGAGAACACTGTATAAACATCAGAGGTCCGCGGTTGTTCAACCTCCTCCCAGCGAGCATAAGAAATATTGCTGAAACAACCGTGGACATCTTCAAGAGAAAACTAGTTAGTTTTCTTCAGAGAGTGCCGGACCAACCGGGCTGTTGTAGATATGTGGGTCTGTGGGCCGCTCCAAACAACAGCCTGGTGGTCCAAGCTCTCACAAGTCAAGCCTGGCCTCGGGCCGAGCTTGGGGATTAGAAGAACTCCCAGAACCCCATCAAGCAGGTATCAAGCAGGTGACAGATCTACCAATCCTGAGCACTCCAAGTGCAAACTCTATAGAGAGCACGAACTGCGGCATGATCTCGCACACTACATCACCGAATGCCTAGTTATCAGACTGTTCAAGCCCGTTGCCATGAGGTACTTGGAGTTTTGTAATTACTTTATTCACCCTCGTGTTCATTGTGATATCCTCATAATTTCGCAAGAGTTTGACAGAGAAGACATGCCTTTGTATGACTAACTATCCTATGTGATGGAGATTTTTAGCATCACGTAACTAGTTAAAAAAAAAAAAAAAAAAAAAAAAAAACTGTTCTCCCCTTCGTATATTCTTGGGAAGCTGCACAAATGCAGATGTACCTAAATGTGTGAATAACACGAAATGCCAAGAAACTGGAGGATCGCCATTGCATTAGGCTACCCATAGCTGGTAAAGTTGGACTGAGGAGTTTGTGCTCGACCCCACAAACAATTTAGGCGAGTACAAACATGCATTCCTGTCCCCCCATTCCCTGATGGTATAAACGAATGCGTACACAGTGAGTGCTATGCGGCCCTCGTGGCTGTCGCCTCACTTGGCTTAGTTTGGGCAGCCGGGTCGAGGGGATGCACGGGGAGGGGAAGGATCAGGTGAGGGGAGAGACTGTAGAGAAGAGCGATCAAGGCCGAGGGGAACCTCGATTGAACTAGGAGGGGAGGAATTTTGGGTGGGATTTCCAGGTGATAGGGAGGGGTCGGAGATAGAAGGGGGAAGGGTCCAGGACGTGATAGAGAGGGGGCGAGACCCCGGACTAGTAAAGGGGGGGGGGGGAATCTGAATGACAACACCAGCAAGAAGAGGCAGGCATGGAGACAAGAGGACGGGCTGCTCAGTGACCCTCCTAAGATTTCACCAACGTCGAGAAAACGGTCAATTTATAGTGTCCTCTCCTAACCTACCAGAGGACCCAAAACGATAAAACGAGACAGTACGTCACTTTCGCCAGCCGCTTTCATTTTCTAGCACGACAATTTTTGGCCTTATGTAACGCATAAGAGCGAAACGCGACGCTCCTTGTAGGAGGACAGGTTGACTGGGAGGGAGGAAGCCAAGAGAAGGGAAGCTCCTGCTGGTGGGATGACTGGCGCCGTATTTGTGACACTTCTCATAAACATTTATCTTCATGTTTATCCACGTGAAGGGGGTATGGCGCAGCTAGCCTCCCCTGGGGAAGGTATAGGAACAAAATGAAGGATAATAAGAGGAGGAAGCTGGGGTGGAAGCAAAAAGAGGAAGAATGGGCAAGAAGCAGGAATACAAGGAGAAAGAACAGGGATGGATAATGGGGAAAAAGGGTTGTGGAAACTGACAACAGCAAGCTGATAAAGGAAGTAAATAGGAAAATAAGGAACGGGTTAAATGCTTGAAGAACAAGTGTGTGTAATTACCTAAGTGTAGTTACAGGATGAGAGCTAAGCTCGTGGTGTCCCGTCTTCCCAGCACTCTTTGTCATATAACGCTTTGAAACTACTGACGGTCTTGGCCTCCACCACCTTCTCACTTAACTTGTTAAGTGTGTGTGTGTGAGAGAGAGAGAGAGAGAGAGAATGGAAGACTTAACCAGACTTCCAAACATGGTATTACCTATACCAAATATGGATGGAATGAACAAAATATGGACTTTTTTGTATATTCGACAAAGGTTCACGTTTTGTATTTTTTTGGAATTCTAAAGGAAGGACAAAAATTAAGACAAACCATAAACCTAAGCAGTCCTAGGCCTAACCCGAAATAGTAAGCCTAATTTAGTACATAAATGTGCTAGATAGGCTTAGGGAGGTCAGGTTTTTTCCTTCTTCCTTGGGCCTCATACAAAAAATTGTAGTACAAAACGTGGACTTATTCTGGTGCAAATCTATACTTCATCCCCAGATATCTTGGTGCTATCATTTTGGAGGATAGCTTGAAGGTCTGATTTAATTTATGTCAACTTACGTTAATGTGTGTACAGTATCCTGTGCTGCAAATAACAATTAGTTTTAATGATTTATCACTCTTATTAAGAAATTATACAAATATGCAAACGAAAGGGAAATACAGAGAAAAGAGCAAACATTAATGTAGCAGAAATGGGGAAGATGAAAATAATCTTAAGAATATATGACATGGTGGATAGTCAACATGCGAAGGCTGGACCATGTATATATTATGGGAAAAGCTGGCAAGCAGAGTCCTGTGTGTTCGCGCGCGCCTGTGAGTGCGTTATAGTGTGTTACCTATTAGTAATTTCTTAAGTTTGCAGGACCAGCTTTAGCTACTGGGCCCCGCGTTTCCAACGATCTGTTGCCTAATGCAAAGCCCGACTCCATTGTTTCTTCTTATATATGTGTTTAAAGCTATAGATCGAGTTTGTTTATGTTTTCCTTTCCGTTTCGCTATTTGTTTATTGCTCTCACCCTGATAAGTATGTCTTCACATTTCTGTGGATTTTCTACGTATCTACCTTGAGGTTACCTTGCTTCCGGGGCTTAGCGTCCCCGCGGCCCGGTCGTCGACCAGACCTCCTGGTTGCTGGACTGGTCGGTCCAGCTTCCATGCATGTCTTCGGTTACGTTACTGCTCATCCTAAAAATCCTGCCTGTTTTTAATCGATGTTCTGGAGTATTTTGTATGTCTGAATTATGTCCACTCTGTCTCCTTCCAGTGTCAATCATTCTCGACCATGAGAGCATTCGAGAAGTGGGTGTGTGGCAGCGGTCGCTGGTATAACTAGGCATAAAATTAGCAAAGTGGACTCGCTTTAATGTGCGTACACAGTCGAACAGCAGCTCCCGGATCCCGCCTTACCAGTTCCCGGACCCCGCCTTACCAGGCCGTTACCAGCCTCTTCAGTACTTCCCTCTAGTCCATTACAGTTGTTCATTGGCTAGTTTGGTGAAAGATGGTTGACTGGTTGTGGCGTTGTTGGTGAATGAACGGTTGGCTGGCGCGTGACTGGGTGACTGGGAGGATGGTTGAGCGAATGAATGGTTGAATGTATGGACGACCAGTTGGCTACGTTGCTCTTGGGTGGCTGGGTGAGTGGCTGGGTGAGTGGCTAGGCTGGTAACAATAGCTGGGATGATGGATTGTCGCGAGGATAGCTGGCAGAGCTGATGAATATACGGGTGGGGTTAGTTTTTATTAACATCTGTATTGACAAAATTAATGTCTTCTTGAGATTCTTGAGGTTATCTTGAGATGATTTCGGGGCTTTTTAGTGTCCCCGCGGCCCGGTCCTGGACCAGGCCTCCACCCCCAGGAAGCAGCCCGTGACAGCTGACTAACACCCAGGTACCTACCTATTTTACTACTAGGTAACAGGGGCATAGGGTGAAAGAAACTCTGCCCATTGTTTCTCGCCGGCGCCTGGGATCGAACCCAGGACCACAGGATCACAAGTTCAGCGTGCTGTCCGCTCGGCCGACCGGCTCCCCTTGTCTGAATCATAGTAAGGAAATTTTCTTTTAGCGTAAGAGCAGGGGAAAATGGATTTTACTAAATGAACAGGTTCGAGAAGCGAACTCCATTGGTGATTTCAAAAGTAGATGTGATAGAAAAATAGATCGGGAGTTAAGGCACAAGACACCCGGTACCTGGTAAGGCGGGATCCACGCGTTAAAGATCAATCCTGCAGGACCTTAGCAAAGACTTCGTCTGGTCCTTGGAACTCCTTTGACTTTAATTGTTTTATCAGATTAATAGCTTTATCCCTGGTAACAACTAAACAATTCAACTTGCTTTCTTAACTACCTACATAGATCTGTTCAGGTGTGGGTAAAATGTCATGTTTTTCTCTAGTAAATACAAAGAAAATTACATATTGAGAATGTCACTCATGTCTTGGTCATTGTCAGTTACCTGGGAGTAACAACCAGGTACACAAGGGTACACCCCTTGTATACCTGGTATCCCCCTTGTGTACCTGGTACCCCTTTGTGTACCTGGTACCCCTTTGTGTACCTGGTACCCGCTTGTGTACCTGGTACCCCTTTGTGTACCTGGTACCCCTTTGTGTACCTGGTACCCCTTTGTGTACCTGGTACCCCTTTGTGTACCTGGTACCCCTTGTGTACCTGGTACCCCTTTGTGTACCTGGTACCCCTTTGTGTACCTGGTACCCCTTGTGTACCTGGTACCCCTTGTGTACCTGGCGCGTCACCTACCTTGGTCCCAGTTTTGACGTGTGGTATTGTTCTGTTGTATCTGTTTCAGACTCTCTTATGTTTTCCTCCTCTCTGGAGTCTGTCCATGCTGGTATCATCCACTATCACCTTCTGAACAACCGTCACTCTCGTTGCTCCTTCACTCTCTACCTGTCTTCCTGGGGCCCAGTAACCATCTGTCAGCCTTTGACACTCTCCCACCTGGTACTAGGGTTTACCAGAGTGAAGCTGGATTATCCTCCACCAGTCCGCCCTGGCAGCCAATGTTCAACTCTGCATCTGCACTCTAGCGACAATATAGTCTATATTACTGCTATAGCTTTCTTCTAGTGCGAGTGGCAACTGTCCAATAACCTGTAGCTACTATCTATATTCCCGTTCCATGTAGCCACGATCCAACTTCATGAAACGATGCTACCCGTCAATATCCTTTTGATATCATGCAGCATCCTGAAGGATGAAGCTATTATCAACACAAATTTAGCTGTGTTCCAGCCTCCAGTAGCTATCTTCCAGCCGCCAAGCCCTCTCCGACGTGGGCCAGCGTGTTCCTCGTGCAGCTGGAGCAGCGTTAAGCTCCCTGCAACAACTTTTCTCATCACTGAGTGTTTAAGTGCTCTGCAACCAGTCACTGACTCTTATCACACTTCATCCTTCATCTTGCCTCTCCTACTCCTTACCTCCACCACCACTCCTCCTTCCCTCTTTTGTGCCTCCTCATTATCTCCTCTCCTGCTCCTCCTCATCCTCCTCATCCCCACTCCTGCTTAAATGAACAAATCCACAAGGGCCGTGACGAGGATTCGAGCCTGCGACCGGGAGCATCCCAGACACTCCTGCTTGTCCTCATGATTCCCATAACTGCCTCGCCACTATCCCTGACTGATCTCTACTCCCACCAACCCGAATGATCGGCAGTAAGTCGATTGCTCGTGATGTGTGTGTAAATATATATATGACCGCGTTGTATAGAACGGGGTGAGAATAGCTTGAGCTGTCTCATTTCTCTGTGCGTATTTATACCCCAATAAACTTTTTATCCGTTTTCAATCTCTACTCCCCCACCAGACAGCCCTTTCAGTAACTCATATACCTCCAGTCTCACCTCAACCCGACGGGAGTGTTCGTCTATTTCTATACTACCTTGTCCAACATTATCGCCTAATGTTGGCCAAGGCAGCCTAATTGAAATTGAAATAAGTTTATTGATATAAAACACACACAAAGGGATGAGGTAGCTCAAGCTATTCTCACCCCCGTTCAGTACAGCGTGTTAATACATACATAGACGCACATCACAAGCAATAAACATATTACCGAACATTCTGAGAGATAAACATATACATTTCCTCCTTTACAAAAGTAAAGGCAGCCTAATCCCTAATTTAATTCACTAATCCCTTTTTCCCATATCCTCGTCTATTAGTAATTTTCAATTGACATTTCGTCGACTGTTCCCAATTATCATTCATTTCAGGCAATTGTCATGGACAAGTCGTTAGGTATAATATCATGCGTATTAATCCGAACTCTGTAAGCAAACCGGTGTTGAATACGTCGTCTAATTTTAGGCGTTCTTGAGTCCTTATGTCAAGTGAGGCGCGTAATGATAGTTTCATCGTATTCCCGTGATTGGACCCGGAAACAACCTGCTCCTACGTCTGTTTCGTAACTTAACTTGTCCCGTCTACAGGTCTCCTGCCTTTGCCTGTCCTCGGGCGTCACCTGTCCTCGGGCGTCACCTGCCTCGTGCACCTGGAGCTCGTCTCCTGGGAAAGGTGGCGGCGGGGGGGGGGGGGGGGGGGGGTCTCGGGATGTCTGAGTAAACAAAGGACTTCTCGACCTCAAGTTGAATAGGAAAAAGGAAGATCATTTGAGGCATGACGGAAGACAGAGGAGAGAGAGAGAGAGAGAGAGAGAGAGAGAGAGAGAGAGAGAGAGAGAGAGAGAGAGAGAGAGAGAGAGAGAGAGAGAGAGAGAGAGAGAGAGAGAGAGAGAGAGAGAGACAGACATAGAGAGAGGAGTTGAGTTAGCGAAGCGGGAAATATGGAAGAAGGGGAGGCGAAGTGGTGATGAACGAGAGGGACGAGCATGTTGTAGAGAAGAAATAAATCGCTGACCATTTATAATTACCAACACACCGGCTGCAACAGGAAACAATATCACATTTCTAAAGACCGGATTGCAGAAGTTAGCTTGAGGACGCCACAAGTAACTATTACACTATTCGTCTTAAAGATAGAGAAGTCCAGCTATAACAAAAAGCACAAGATCTCCAGCCTGCGTCGAATACCCTGGAGGTCAGGGGCCAGATTCACGAAGCAGTTACGCAAGTACTTACGAACGTGTACATCTTTCCTCGATCTCTGACGGCTTTGGTTACATTTATTAAACAGTTTACATGCATGAAAACTTCGCAATCAACTGTTGTTATATTATAAACAGCCTCCTGGTGCTTCGGAACTCATTAACTGTTTAATAATTGTAAACAAAGCCGTCAAAGATTGAGAAAAGATGTACAGGTTCATAAGTGCTTGCGTAACTGCTTTGTGAATCTGGCCCCTGGTCAGATACCGGGCCGTGGGGAGGTTCATCCCCGAAAATAAACGCAAGGTAACCGCACGGTAAGACATGCCGCTACAAGCATATTTACCATCACTGTACACGTCGCGTGGCACCACACGCCAGAAAAACAACAAACGTGGCATGATAAAATTGGAGAAATGTTTATCAACTGACCTTTGTTTTGATTCATCCGCTGAGGATGTCCGTGGCGGGGCGGCGTCACGTGGCGTGGTGGTCAGCTTGTCACCC
This sequence comes from Procambarus clarkii, assembly GCF_040958095.1. Taxonomy (NCBI): domain Eukaryota; kingdom Metazoa; phylum Arthropoda; class Malacostraca; order Decapoda; family Cambaridae; genus Procambarus; species Procambarus clarkii. The sequence continues at coordinate 4,645,039 of NC_091191.1, forward strand.
ACACAGCCCTCCAGTCTGTTTACATGATCACTCGAGCATTGCCGCACTCTACTACGCGCACTACAACCAAACTTTTTGGCCTCTTTTTTTCTTTCCTATTCACTTCTCCTGCAGAGGGCGAGCACGAGAGGCCCCGTGGTGGTGGCGCGGACCGGTAGGCAGGTAGAGGAGGAGGAGGAGGAGTGTTATCTTACAATGCACTGATGACCGGGATTACTGACACATGCACACACGAACCACCACCACCACCACCACCACCACAACCACCACTACCACTTCTCTCCTTGGGGGATTTTTATCACCACACTCCACAAGCTGCCACTCTTCGCCCACTTCTTCCTGTAACAAACACAAATAACAGTTCAAATAATCTCCAACGAAACAAAGTATATATATATATATATATATATATATATATATATATATATATATATATATATATATATATATATATATATATATATGACAATGTCAGACCACGGAGGAAAAATGAAACAGGAAATTTCCTTAAGTACTTTCGTATATTAAATACATCTTCAGAAGGTCTGGACCTTCTGAAGATGTATTTAATATACGAAAGTACTTAAGGAAATTTCCTGTTTCATTTTTCCTCCGTGGTCTGACATTGTCACATTCTTAATCACGTGTTTATTTTCGTGATATACACACACACACACATATATATATATATATATATATATATATATATATATATATATATATATATATATATATATATATATATATATATATATATATATATATATATATATATATATATATATATATAAAATAAATAAATATATATATATATATAAAATTTATTGAATTAACAAAATCAATGAGTCTACATATTTTGTAATACAGTGCAATAAAATTTATCCATCGTAATAATTCTAATCAACATAAATACCTAATTAAGGAGGGGAGAGGATGATGGGATAATAAGGAGATAGGGAGTAGTAATAAGACGAGCGCCCTAGGGGGTCGGTCCCTGGTCCCTTTACTCTTCATATTATACGTAAAACAACCAGGGACTTGGGGCCGAAGATGATGCCTTCGGGCTAAGTAAATTATAAACACTTATTAGGCTGGAGACCGGTATAGTTATATGAAACAACTTGACAGGTAAGTTTCAGCCCCGCTCCTGTGCCAGGTAAGTCCATCACGGGTTCACCATAGCCCGTGCTATTTGGAACTTTTAGTTCTCAGTAACTGAATCTTAAACAACTTGGCAGGTTTCCTAAAGAGCAACTCGACAGGTAAGGTAAATCGGCCGAGTCTGGTTGTGTTTGCTATGGTATATGGACCTTAAGGCCACAGTGGTAGACTAATTAGGTGGTCGCTAAGGTAACCTGGCCTAAGGCAGGTTTGAGAAAAAAACTCGAAACTGACCACAGATTAAAAAAAAGTGAGTCACGCTGGCCTCAAGCCAGGTAAGCCATCATCTGTGGTCTGACCTTACCTTGCGGTTACCTTGCGCTTATCTTGACATGATTTCAGGGCTTAGCGTCCCCACGGTCCGGTCGTCGACCAGGCCTCCTGGTTGCTGGACTGGTCAACCAGGCTGTTGGACGCGGCTGCTCGCAGCCTGACGTATGAATCACAGCCTGGTTGATCAGGTATAAGCAATAACATTTAGGTTCTGGTCGCTAATGGTAACCATTTGCCAATAATCTATTTATATATCTACATCGCCAAGTTTGGTTATCTTGAGGTTATCTTGAGATGATTTCGGGGCTTTTTAGTGTCCCCGCGGCCCGGTCCTCGACCAGGCCTCCACCCCCAGGAAGCAGCCCGTGACAGCTGACTAATACCCAGGTACCTATTTACTGCTAGATAACAGGGGCATAGGGTGAAAGAAACTAAATAAATGAAAGTCTTAATATAAAACGTAACAATTTTGATCAGTAAATAATAATTATGACTGATATTTTGTTTTCCTCCGTGAGACAGCTGGGGAAGGGGGGGATAATGGGATGAGAGGAAAAGATTACAAGAACTTCTGGTTGCAATTCTTTTACCATGTCGTAGCTCAGTCGATTAAGGTAGCATCTGAGATGCTCTCGGACGTAGGTTCGAACCCTCGTCACGGCCCTTGTGGATTTGTTCGTTACAAGAGTTTGTTCACATACACATATATCAACAGTGTATTCACAATTTATCAAACTAATATCAACCTTTCCCCAGGAGGCCCTAACACAACGAGTGAGTTTTAGTGGGTTTAATTTGTTTATTATGGACAATGAAAATATAAGAAAATATATATTTCGATATACCAAGAAGTGGCCACAGTGTTGATTCGTGACGGTGAATTAGATGGAATAGTAGAACAAGGAAGGGAAGTTTGACTGAGGGTGAGTTGTGGGAAAGGAAGGGAGGGTAGGGAAATGGCCAAAGTAGAGTGGTGAGAATAAAACTATGCTGTGGGTTATTATTATTATTAACATCTTTATTGACAAAATTAAGTACAATTTTGCCTAATCTGAAGATTTTGATAAAGTCTTATTAAAGTGAGGATAATGCTGGTATTCACTGTCACGCAGGATAGAGGGTCATACACAAGACAATAGGTCTAAACTGTAGGCCGAAGCACATATATATCATGGTTACAATCAATGTTTTAATTTATGGATATGTGAAAACGACTTTCTATGCTGTGGGTGAGTTGGGGGGAGGTAGTGGGAGTTTAAGAAGCGGAGTGTGAAGGAAGGCTTGAGGAGAATTTGAGGAATTTCATAAGGCACCGTCGCATCACTGGTCAACTATAACGATGGAAAGGCATCCCACTCAGACTGATAATTATGTCACAACACCCACAGACATCCGCCTCCACTCTGATTGACGCGCCTAACGACCTAACAACCTTGTTCAGCAGGACGGCAAGCCTTTGAAGCAGTTTGATTAATGGTATACAATCTTCCCACGTGTAAAGTAACACTTGTAAAATAAATTGAAACGAACATACAAATAATAAACAGAAACCCCCACGAATTAGGCTGCACAAATAAACAATGAATCAGTAAATAAAGAAGGCGAGGGTCGAGGTTTTTCAGACCTTCCCCAGGGAGCGAAGCGAGCAGCCCAAGTTTGTGTCAGCTGCACTTTTTTTTGTCAGAGTTGGTGCGCCGTCCCTCGGGTCCTGGCCCCACAACACTCCGCCACAACAATGTCCACACTCTCTCTCTCTCTCACACAACACGTCTTTAACACACAAACCATCAGCTACACTATCAAATAAATATGTAAATGAAAATGCCCTCAATGAGTAAGACACACTCACTGCCGGCATCAAATATTAGTATTTCCTTGGAGTCATCGCAGACACGAACACGGGCCGTGTTCGTGTTTGCGATTTATTGATTATGCACCCCATAACCTGGGCTCTAGGAGACTCGAACCGTGGACCTCAGGCGTGTGAGGTCGAAGCTCTATCGACCGAGCTATTGAGTAGTGTTAATAAGGAAAGATCCAGAAGCAGCATCCTGCTGTCAAAATGGAATTTGTTTACTTTCGTCACGGGATGGGGAACCGTACCCCATACCCATCCGGTGGGCGGTGGTGGAAAGGGTTACAGAGGCACACAATGGGTTCAGGAACGATCCCCATAAAATGAACAAATTTGTTCATTTGATTCATCACGCTATTGTGAGTTGTGTGTGTAATAAACCCCATAGTTCGTTTAGCTAAGCAAGTTATGAGCTCTTCCATCCCAACCTATCCTCCAAAAAATGATAATACTTACGGTAACAAATTGGTCGAACGTACGAAAATATACTCTTGCCTAAAATAAGTTTACGATTCGTATTACTGAAATACTTCAGGTGGCACGCCGAAAAGTAGAAATACAGAACCTCCCCGGTCGTAGGCCTAATTTAATACATTTCCTATGAAAGTTTGTGTGATTGTTGCTTTCTTTGTCGTGACTGTAAAATTAAAAACATAAAGCCCGAACTTGTTTGGGGAAACATCAGTCCATTTTTGTACGTTCTACCAACAGTTGATACAAGTACAATCATTTTAGGATGACAGGTTCTTCCTTTTGAGATAAATGTACTCCTCACACACACTAGGAATCTGCCCAAATGTTCATTAGTATTCATAGGGCGAGCGCGCCTATAAGGCATTGTCAACCGTGTATTAGCCTAGCCTGAGCAAATATTACATTAATATTGTGAACACAGCTCCACCACGCCCTCCACAACATCATCAGAACCCCCTCAGCACCACCACCACGCCCTTTATGGAACACCACACGCCATTAACAGTGCCACCACGACCACAGCACCATCACGCCTCTACAACACAACCACGCCTTCCATAGCACCATCACGCCTCTACAACACAACCATGCCTTCCATAGCACCATCACGCCTCTACAACACAACCACGCCTTCCATAGCACCATCACGCCTCTACAACACAACCATGCCTTCCATAGCACCATCACGCCTCTGCAACACAACCATGCCTTCCATAGCACCATCACGCCTCTACAACACAACCACGCCTTCCATAGCACCATCACGCCTCTGCAACACAACCACGCCTTCCATAGCACCATCACGCCTCTACAACACAACCACGCCTCCCACAGCACCAGCCTGCCTCCTTCCTTCTGTACCATCATCACGCCCACAGCCGCCGCCACCACCCACAACCCAGCGCCAGCTATCTTCAACAACAAACTCGCCTCAGCTGAGAAAAAGTCTTCGAAGCAATTCACTTTGCAAGGCAAATCTCTTGTATTTTACGAAATGGAATTTACTTGGTCTTCGGGTCTATTTTCTCCTGACTGTTAAGGCTATTTTCACTCAGTTGTTGATGTATTGCTTGAAGGAGCAGGCCGCTCCCAAGCTCCACTTGATTATTTAACATAATTACAACGTAACTGGAAAACACGCATAATTCCTAGATATCCCTCTCTCTCTCTCTCTCCCTCTCACACACACCGGTGGCTGAGCGGACAGCACGCTGGACGCGTGATCCTGTGGGCCCAGGTTCGATTCCGGGCGCCGGCGAGAAACAATGGGCAGAGTTTCTTTCACCCTAATGCTCCTGTTACCTAGCAGTAAGTAGGTACCTGGGAGTTAGTCAGCTGTCACGGGCTGCTTCCTGGGTGTGTGTGTGTGGTGTGGGGAAAAAATAGTAGTTAGTAACAGTTGATTGACAGTTGAGAGGCGGGCCGAAAGAGCAGAGCTCAACCCCCGCAAGCACAACTAGGTGAATACACACACACAGTACCTTTCAGGAAGAGTCACAGTAACGGGAGAGCTATCAGATTGGAAAAGGGTAACGAGTGGAGGACCTTAAGGGTTGGTACTATGACCCACTCTGTTTCTAATATACGTAAATGATATAAATATATATATATATATATATATATATATATATATATATATATATATATATATATATATATATATATATATATAACAGAGGAAATAAGCTAATTATTGTCAATGTTTGCTGACGATGCTAAGCTAATGAGGCAAATCAGGACTGATGAAGACTGCAATACATTACAAGATGAACTAAACAATATCCAGATATGGTCTGAGAAACGGCTACTAGAGTTGAATGCTGACAAATGTAAGGTTGAGGATAGGAATTAGGGCAAGACGTCGAATGCAGTACAGTATGAAGGGAAGGCGACTTCCAGCTACTGAAAAAGAGAACGACTTAGAACTTATGAGATCAAATACCAGAGGCACACGTCAGCAGAACCAACGCCAAAATTATCAGTAACCCGGCCCCCGGCACTATCAGTAACAATTATAACGGAACCATCACTCTCACACAAGAATCGACATGGAATCCAATCTTAGCGACTGGTAAAGAAAAGCGCCATAAAATAAGGTCGATGTCTAATTCAGCACCGCTCCAGTACACCAAAATCAATTTGGCTGGTGTTCCGGAATTGGTCCAGCCAGGCGCCGGTCTATAAAAAATTCCTGCTGTGAATTTGCTGCGAGAGACAAGCGGTGCTGACTCTCTCTCCACAGAGAAAACATCGGGAAAAAACCTAGCGTAGGACACGGAGGGCGGACCTCTTTGCCAGTGGAAGATATCTTGCACGTAGGGCGGACCTCACTGCCTGTGGGAGATATCGTGCATGGAAGGTAGACTCCACTGCCTGTGGGAGACACCTTGCACGCGACCATTCTTCGACGCTTGTATCGAGGGATGTGACATTCCCCGCCCCACCCAGTGACTGCACTAGTTAGTCACGCTTTGCTGCTTACAATAACACTGATCGATCATCACACGAGTAGTTGCACACCAAAAGTGGTTGCAAACATTACGAGTAACACATGTAGATTTAAACATGAGAAATCTAAATGAAATACAAAGTGATTCTTAAGTATATATGAAAGAGAAACGTGATCATAAAATATAGAACCAATCAACTACAACATTTATTTTCAACTCCGACAGGCCTGCAGCCAAATGATGGAGATGTATGTACGTTCCTACCACACTCGATCTACGGTTGTTACAACCAGACCCACAGAAAGCTTGACTAGTATATCTTTTCAAGTTCCTGTACTCAACAGCGGGGGCAACTTGCCTTTGCTGTGTGACTAGTTCATAAAACGCAAATCGAAATTCTCTGACGCACAGTAGCCTATCCAAAGTTAGGGCGTCTGGGGACAGCCTAGTCTTCTTGCTTCCTTTTTAACGTTTAACTAACAATTTCGCTGACTGCCCAGTGGTGTGAGATTGTAGGCCTTTTTATTCCCAAATATACGTAAGTACATCCACATTTATGCAGCTACCCTGGAGGCCTAGACTATATGAAGGGAAGGGAACTATCAGGGGACAACGCCAAGCCATTACGACTATATAGCACTTAAAAGGGATCAGGATAAGGACATGGGATGGGACGGGGGGACAATCCTTCCAAAAAAGGGCTACATAGTTTATGTCAAGAGCAAACTATGTGTAACTAAAAATCCTCTTCTCATCGGATAGTTTAGTCAGTCACACAAGTATTTTTTGTATTATTAATACATGAGGTTCATCTGCATTTGTGCAGCTACCCTAGACTATATGAAGTGGAGTACAGTGTGTTAAAAAAAAAACACTAGGTGATGCTAAAAAATCCCCATCACACAGGATGGTTAGTCATACAGAGGCATGTGATAGGCAGTCTGCACTGGCAGACTCCGGATGCATTTTGAGGATATCATCAACACAAGAGTGAATAAGGTAGCAGTGGTACTAAAAGTCCCCATCTCGCAGGATGGTTAGTCATAGAGGGCCATATGTTTAGTAGCCTGCACCGGCAAATTTTGGGTATACTGTGAGGATATCCTCAATAATACGAGAGTGAATAAAGTAATTGCAAAGCTCCAGGTACCTCATGCCAACTGGTCTGAAAGGTCTAATAACTGGGCATTCGGTGATGTAGTGTGGGAGATCATGCCGCAGTTCCTGCTCACAGAATTTGCACCTGGAGTGCTCAGGATTGGGAGATCCGTCACCTGTAGCCACCTGCCATAGGTAACGGTAACCCAACTTGATCCTTGCAGCCAGTGTCGCACAGTCTTGTGGACGTTTTGTGCTGCCCATAGATATAGGTTTCAGATCTGAACAAATCATAGCTTTTTATACTTGTATTTTCCGGCCGTTGGGAGTCAGTAATTTCTTTCCTATCAGACTTCCCTCTCGATCTCTTATCACTCTTCTCTTCCCCTTTCTATCTTGTTCTCTCTCTTTCTTCTTTCTCCTTCTCTCTCTCTCTCTCTCTCTCTCTCTCTCTCTCTCTCTCTCTCTCTCTCTCTCTCTCTCTCTCTCTCTCTCTCTCTCTCTCTCTCTCTCTCTCTCTCTCCTTCTTTCTCTATTCTCTCCCTCTCTCCTTCTTCTCTTTCTACTCTCTCTGGTAATCAGTAGCCTGCACTGTCAAACTCTGCGGAACTCAAATAAAGGAAAGAACAGGCCCTGCACAAAAATATAAACAAAACAATCCTTCCAAAAATACAAGAATATGGGTGGTCCCATTGAGACCAGGGTGTGGGTGGCCCCAGGAAAACCATGGAAACTAGGGTGTGAGTAGTCCCATGAAGACCAGGGTGTGAGTAGTCCCATGAAGACCAGGGTGCGGGTGGCCCCAGGAAAACCATGGAAACTAGGGTGTGAGTAGTCCCATGAAGACCAGGGTGTGAGTGGTCCCATGAAGACCAGGGTGCGGGTGGCCCCAGGAAAACCATGGAAACTAGGGTGTGAGTAGTCCCATGAAGACCAGGGTGTGGGTGGCCCCATGAAGACCATGGAAACTAGGGTGTGAGTGGTCCCATGAAGACCAGGGTGTGAGTGGTCCCATGAAGACCAGGGTGCGGGTGGCCCCAGGAAACCCATGGAAACTAGGGTGTGAGTGGTCCCATGAAGACCAGGGTGTGGGTGGCCCCAGGAAAACCATGGAAACTAGGGTGTGAGTAGTCCCATGAAGACCAGGGTGTGGGTGGCCCCATGAAGACCATGGAAACTAGGGTGTGAGTGGTCCCATGAAGACCAGGGTGTGGGTGGCCCCATGAAGACCATGGAAACTAGGGTGTGAGTGGTCCCATGAAGACCAGGGTGTGAGTGGTCCCATGAAGACCAGGGTGCGGGTGGCCCCAGGAAAACCATGGAAACTAGGGTGTGAGTGGTCCCATGAAGACCAGGGTGTGGGTGGCCCCAGGAAAACCATGGAAACTAGGGTGTGAGTGGTCCCATGAAGACCAGGGTGTGGGTGGCCCCATGAAAACCATGGAAACTAGGGTGTGAGTGGTCCCATGAAGACCAGGGTGTGAGTGGTCCCATGAAGACCAGGGTGCGGGTGGCCCCAGGAAAACCATGGAAACTAGGGTGTGAGTGGTCCCATGAAGACCAGGGTGTGGGTGGCCCCATGAAGGGCGTGGGTGTGCCCGGGGCTGAAAACGACATGTGTCTGGGAGTTTTTGCAAGCGGCATGTGAGGGGAATCAATAGGATGCAGTTCAGCTTACGTCCACGGTATTGTTCCTTCCCTCCTCGTCCTGGGCCCCTCTCACATTCATGACCAGGCCCCTCCCTCACCTCCACGACCAGGCCCCTCCCTCACCTCCACGACCAGGCCCCTCCCTCACCTCCACGACCAGGCCCCTCCCTCACCTCCACGACCAGGCCCCTCCCTCACCTCCACGACCAGGCCCCTCCCTTACCTCCACGACCAGGCCCCTCCCTTACCTCCACGACCAGGCCCCCTCCCTCACCTCCACGACCAGGCCCCCTCCCTCACCTCCACGACCAGGCCCCTCCCTTACCTCCACGACCAGGCCCCTCCCTTACCTCCACGACCTGGCCCCTCCCTTACCTCCACGACCAGGCCCCTCCCTTACCTCCACGACCAGGCCCCTCCCTCACCTCCACGACCAGGCCCCTCCCTCACCTCCACGACCAGGCCCCTCCCTCACCTCCACGACCAGACCCCTCCCTCACCTCCACGACCAGACCCCTCCCTCACTTCCACGACCAGGCCCCTCCCTCACCTCCACGACCAGGCCCCTCCCTCACCTCCACGACCAGGCCCCTCCCTCACCTCCACGACCAGGCCCCTCCCTCACCTCCACGACCAGGCCCCTCCCTCACCTCCACGACCAGACCCCTCTCTCACCTCCACGACCAGACCCCTCCCTCACCTCCACGACCAGGCCCCTCCCTCACCTCCACGACCAGACCCCCTGCCTTACCTCCACGACCAGACCCCCTGCCTTACCTCCAGTATCCTTCTCCTACTTCTTGGAGCATACTTGGAGAGGGTTCTGGGAGTTCTACTCCCCGAGCCCGGCCTGAGGCCGGCCTTTAACTTTACCTCCAAGTACCCTTCTACTCCTATCGGTTTCCCAACCAGACCTCTACCTTACCTCAGAACAACCCAACGCCAAACTTTCACTACCTTCCCACTCCCTTTTCCCTTCGGAAGGGAGGCGACGTAACACTTGCCCTCCTTAGTACCCAGTAGAGCTAATGATCATTTGCCAGACCTTAACAAATAGTGGCTTTTGCAACTGCATTTTTACTTTCTAACTGCACATTTGGGAAGTTCGTCTCGTGTGTCATGTAAGGACAGCCATAGTGTGAATAACCTTGTTTGTTTTGTCACTGGAGAGCGCTGAAACACGGTGTCTTCTCACTCTTGTATGCAGGCTAACCCCATCCTTCACTTTAAACAATACGGATATTTTCACACAAGCTTAATACATGCACAAGTATAAAGACAATTAGACACAAGAGTGTGTCTAGTGCTGTGGACGCTTCCCCAGTATAGAGCAGGGAGGAAGGGAATTATCAGGAGAAAGAAATGGTGCCAACCACTTGGACAGTCGGGGATTGAACACCGAAGTGGATGAAGCGAGACCGTCGCTCCACCGTCCAACCCAAGTGGTTGGGCAGCACAGAGAACATCGTGCGGAAACATGAGCACACTGTGCTCATGCCCCCCTCATCCTTCACACAATATTTCCTCCGTAGCAGGAGAAAATGAATGGTAAGCTTCGTGTTCCAACATCACGTGCACACTCTGTGACCTAAGCCCACACAACACGCACTTACTGATGAGTACACATCACCTGCATCCACCGTGTACTCAGCCCACATCGCGTACACACTATACTAAGCTCACACCACACTCACTGTGTACTAAGTCCACATCTCATGCCCTCACTATGTACTCATCTCACATGACGTGCACAGGGTACTCTGCCCATATGGGGTGCACTGTGTACCCAGTTCACATGACGTGCACCAATTTCTAGGACGCTGAAGACGGGGTGCTTTTTGAGAGCTTGCCACACAAGCAGGCCCTAACAAGTTATTAATATGCAGACTTGCTCTCTCGAGTGCATGAGTCAAAAGAAAATGGCTTGGGAACGATTCCAGAATGTCTACAGCTTGTGCATGGCAATGGCCCAGTAAACACTGCAACAACTGCTAAGCCGCTGTCAACGAGTACCTGTGATGCTAGAAACAAGTAGGGTCCAAAACCTGTACCGGCAAGAATATTATGACGTCATAGTGACATCACACAACTTTTATTTGCCATAGGTTAGGTTTGCTTATAGAGTACCGATGACGTAGACGGGTACAAACTTTTCGCAGGTATTAGACCCTACTAATATGAAAGTCCTCCTTTCTATCATAATATGATTATGACACAAGAATAAAGGGAACTACAAAAAACTTATGAGCCCCCCCCCCCCTACTTATATCCAACCAAACTCATTCATATCTTACCATATCGTCGTAAGGACGGAGAACATTCATAAACACTGATTCTGTCTGCGGAAGGCAAACAGCTCTCAACATTCATGAAGGAATACTGTTACTACCTCAGGAAGCAAAATAGCTTGCCACACTCTTGGTGGAATACAAGCGACGCTTCATTCACAGAGTATACGGCACCTCATATCCCCAACGACGTGAGGCAGACGCCACGCGCTCCCCAATACTGCCACCACCCTCTCATGCCAAAATATGCCGCAGGTGCAATCCAATATCTTATATTTACACTACTACTGACATTTGTCACCTTTAAAGGTACCTACGATCCTGGCCATTACGTCGATTTAACACTAAAGATTTAAGTCGCAATTTGCCGTACTTGGTACTAACAAAATCTGAAAAAATTAGGTTCGCTCTCCGCCCGCACTTTGAAAATATAAGAATCACGCCTCTTTACTCCCCAATATTCGGTTAATTGCGCCCTTATTTTTGTTTAAAGACGAAGCCGGTAACCCGCAGTTTCGTTTCTTTATTTCGGGTCCTGCTGGCTGTGCCTTGCCCGAGGACCAAGGAGGAAAGAGGCAGAATAGTGGGAGAGAAAAGAGGAAGGCGAGAAGAGGAAGAGAAGGAGAAGAAACTCTGGAAAACATCCATGGATAAACTTTTGCGAAACTCCCACTACTTTTCACTGGATTAACTGTGTGCGTTATACCTCGAGCTAGGCTCTAGCAGGTGTATATTCTGGCTTGTATACTCTAAACAAGATCTTGCATCGTTTCCCCAGTCTCTATTATATTCACGAGGCGAGACTCGCTACCACCTTCCAGCAAGTATGCGGTAACCTCCTTCTTGTGCACATTCACCACAAAATTCAGGCTCTTCTCGAGACGCAACGTAGGAGGGTGGGTGTGCGCGTGACCTAAGGCTACGTGTAGGATATAATATATATATATATATATATATATATATATATATATATATATATATATATATATATATATATGTCGTACCTAGTAGCCAGAACTCACTTCTCAGCCTACTATGCAAGGCCCGATTTGCCTAATAAGCCAAATTTTCATGAATTAATTGTTTTTCGACTACCTAACCTACCTAACCTAACCTAACTTACCTTTTTCAGCTACCTAACCTAACCTAACCTATAGAGATAGGTTAGGTTAGGTTAGGTTGGGTTGGTTAGGTTCGGTCATATATCTACGTTAATTTTAACACCAATAAAAAAAAATTGACCTCATACATAATGAAATAGCTAGCTTTATCATTTCATAAGAAAAAAAATAGAGAAAATATATTATTTCAGGAAAACTGTGCTTATTAGGCAAATCGGGCCTTGCATAGTAGGCTGAGAAGTGAGTTCTGGCTACTAGGTACGACATATATATATATATATATATATATATATATATATATATATATATATATATATATATATATATATATATAATCAGTTTGGGTGGAAATAAGTTGCAGTTGCTACTCGGGACATTTGTTCCGAGTAGCTGAATTTAAAACAACAACAGCGTATGGACCAATAGGCTTTTTACAGTTTCCTTAATTCTAATCTTCTTATGACCTCTGTTCACACTTTTCAGTTCCGTTACTCCATCTACTTTACATGCTCAGAATGCAACGCACACTCAAAGGTCCGCTTTAATCGAGCAACTACATAGTAGTTTAAAAATTCCAATCCCTGGGCTTATCTCTCAGCCTTGCGCGATCATAAGATTCGGCCCATAATTCCGCGCGATAACTTTGCCAATATATTTTCCCAGGATGAAGGAGCTATCAGCCATCAAGACTCGGCTCCTGCAGGATGTCCAGACGACTTCGTGGAGCAAGTTAGTGTTATCCGGGATGCCTCGTACCTCTTGGCCGAAGATTATCTTCCTGGTCCGCCTTGCTGCGAAAAAGAGATGGAAGGAAGGTTGAATGCGAACACAGAACGGTGGAGAGGAGAGCGAGATGCTTCGTGCGAACGTAAAGAGTGGTAGTTGGCTATAAATGGGTTCTCATAAAGAATACGTATAACGTAGGGCAGATGAGCGGGACTTGTGTAGCTGGTGGGAGATTGAAGTGGAAGGAGACTGGACTGGCCTAGTTAGGCCAAGATGCCTAACTAGTGTACTCACCTATTTGTGCTTGCGGGGGTTGAGCTTTGGCTCTTTGGTCCCGCCTCTCAACTGTCAATCAACTGGTGCACAGATTCCTGAGCCTACTGGGCTCTATCATATCTACATTTGAAACTGTGTAAGGAGTCAGCCTCCACCGCATCACTGCCTAATGCATTCCACCCGTTAACTACTCTTGACTGTGCAGTGTGTATGCACCCTGGTGTATGAGGTGAAAGGGGGCTTCCTAGTGTGGGAAGAGATTGGATGCGTCCTGATGTTAATTCCTCTTATCTGAGAAAGGAAGCTTGCGTATATATATATATATATATATATATATATATATATATATATATATATATATATATATATATAAATATATAGTTCAGGCTCGTATCTAGGTTCCCCCACACAAGGTAGAACTAATGACCTCCCCCAGGATGCAACCCCTACAACAGTTAGCTAACTCCGAGTACCGAGTAACTCTGAGCACTCCAAAGGATACCTGATCAACCAGGCTGTGATTCGTACGTCAGGCTGCGAGTAGCCGCGTCCAACAGCCTGGGTGGCCAGTCCAGCAACCAGGAGGCCTGGTCGACGACCGGGCCGCGGGGACGCTAAGCCCCGGAAGCACCTCAAGGTAACCTCAAGGTAAGATAATCTATTTACTATTAGGCAAAAGGAGGCAACATTTACTATTAGGCGAAAGGAGGCAACATTTACTATTAGGCGAAAGGAGGCAACATTTACTATTAGGCAAAAGGAGGCAACATTTACTATTAGGCGAAAGGAGGCAACACTTACTATTAGGCAAAAGGAGGCAACATTTACTATTAGGCAAAAGGAGGCAACATTTACTATTAGGCAAAAGGAGGCAACATTTACTATTAGGCAAAAGGAGGCAACACTTACTATTAGGCAAAAGGAGGCAACACTTACTATTAGGCAAAAGGAGGCAACACTTACTATTAGGCGAAAGGAGGCAACACTTACTATTAGGCAAAAGGAGGCAACATTTACTATTAGGCGAAAGGAGGCAACATTTACTATTAGGCGAAAGGAGGCAACATTTACTATTAGGCGAAAGGAGGCAACATTTACTATTAGGCAAAAGGAGGCAACACTTACTATTAGGCAAAAGGAGGCAACACTTACTATTAGGCAAAAGGAGGCAACACTTACTATTAGGCAAAAGGAGGCAACATTTACTATTAGGCAAAAGGAGGCAACATTTACTATTAGGCAAAAGGAGGCAACATTTACTATTAGGCGAAAGGAGGCAATAGGCAAAGGAAAATCAACAATTTCTGTCAATCTCGGGGTCCTCGATTATTAAAAGAATAGATGCATCTAGTAGTAGAAGTAGTAGCAGTGGCAGTAGCAGTAGCAGTAGCAGCAGTAGCAGCAGTAGCAGCAGCAGTAGCAGCAGTAGCAACAGTAGCAGCAGCAGTAGCAGCAGTAGCAGCAGCAGCAGCAGCAGTAGCAGCATCAGTAGCAGTAGCAGCAGTAGCAGCAGCAGTAGCAGCAGTAGCAGCATCAGCAGCAGTGGCAGCAGCAGCAGTAGTAGCATCAGTAGCAGCAGCAGCAGCAGCAGTAGCAGCATCAGCAGCAGTAGCAGCAGCAGCAGTAGCAGCAGCAGCAGTAGCAGCAGCAGTAGTAGCATCAGTAGCAGCAGCAGCAGTAGCAGCAGCAGCAGCAGCAGCAGCAGCAGCAGTAGCAGCAGCAGCAGTAGCACTTTTTATTACTGGAATCATTATGAATTACATTAACAGGTCCATTATCTTTCATCAGGTCTATGACCTTGTTTATACTGTGTTGGCTCCGGGGATCCACATCCCCGCGGCCCGGTCTCTGACCAGACCTCCTAGTTGGTGGTCTGACCAACCAGGCTGTTACGACGACAATAAAACAAAGACAGCAGTGATGTCTACTACCCCTGACATCACCAAACTGCTCAACAGGATCATTAGCCCCCAGGAACTACCGGACCGTTAAAAGAATCATAAATCCCAGGCATCACTAGGCCACTGTACAGGATCATCATTACAAAGTTACTGTACAGGATCATCATTACAAAGTTACTGTACAGGATTGTCAGCCTTAGAAATCACATGAGACTAATGGTCTTAAGCATAACCAGACTGCTGCACAGGATCACCAACCCCAGACTACTGCACAGGATCACCAACCCCAGACTGCTGCACAGGATCACCAACCCCAGACTACTGCACAGGATCACCAACCCCAGACTACTGCACAGGATCACCAACCCCAGACTACTGCACAGGATCACCAACCCCAGACTACTGCACAGGATCACCAACCCCAGACTACTGCACAGGATCACCAACCCCAGACTACTGCACGGGATCACCAATCCCAGACTACTGCACAGGATCACCAACCCCAGACTACTGCACAGGATCACCAACCCCAGACTACTGCACAGGATCACCAACCCCAGACTACTGCACAGGATCACCAACCCCAGACTGCTGCACAGGATCACCAACCCCAGACTACTGCACAGGATCACCAACCCAGACTACTGCACAGGATCACAAGAGGGGGGCCTGTCAGCTGAGTGGATAGCTCTTCGGATTCGTAGTCCTGAGGTTCCGGGTTCCATCCCCAGTGGAGGATCAAATGGAAGCGGAAACAAATTATCATCAACCCGCAAACTGTTGTACAGGATCATCAACCCCAAAGTGTTTCACAGGATCATTAACCTCAGACCGTTGTCTAGGATCATATAGTTCACCATAAACCAGGCATCGATAAAACTCCCCTTGCACGAAACTCGGCAATGCAGCGCATGACCGCAGCCTAACCTTTATATAACTTTACGTGATTTGACAAGAGTCAAGCTTCACGCTCCAGGAATGTTAATATAAATGCTATCACTATAGCAAATTTACAGTTAATGAATATATATATATATATATATATATATATATATATATATAATGTGTGTATATATATATAATGCGAAATGCGGAACCTAGTTACGGCCATTTGTGTTGTGGTGATGCAGGCCCCTGGTGGCTGGGTCGGGCGCCCCCTCACATGGGCTTAACAGGCAAGCGTGCATGTACACACATAATCAGTTCCACACGCGCGTGCGCGCACACACACACATTCTCAGCCCCACCCCTCACCACTGTTCTCTTCCTTCCACATAACGGCAATATTTTGCGCTGGAACACCAGACCAGATATGCCCACGAGAGTGTACTCTGCCGGCCTGTACTCTCCGCGCACACTAGAAATAATGAGGGGTAGAAATAGCCTAAGCTACTCTATCCCTTTGAGATCTATTTCTTTCTTGTCTCAATAAACATACTTGAACTTGAAATAATTAACGTGTGGAACGGCGCATTCTTGAGTGCCTCTTTCACACCTTTCTAAATACTCCACCCCGTGATGTCTAATCTTAGCCTATTTCCCCTTATAACAAATATGAAGATTTCTGTGCGAGTCATTAGTGAAATGCTGACTAATTAACAAAAGCTTTGAGCGTAATGTAGGCTAGTTATTCTACATTTGTAAACAAACGCCTACTTGGGTTAATGAATACAAATGTTAATTGCAATCGAATGTTTGTAGAGCTAATAAATATAACTTGGCTCGCTGGAACGCCGGAAAGTACTGGGATAATTCATCAGAAATCTGCAAAACGACGCAATCAAAATCCCGGATTTGAAACACAGTAATTGATTATCAGCAAAAATTTGAAAATATAGGCTACCTCAAGGTAAGGTATAAATACCTACTTGGGAACCACAAGAGAGAACTGAAAACGTTCTATAGTAAACATTTGATAAATCAAACTGTTGTGACTGATGAATTGGCCAAAGAATAGCCTATGACATGGCCTTAGTCGTCAGGGAAGACAAGCAAACGATGCTGTAATATACACACATTTTGCGATCGATATATATATATATATATATATATATATATATATATATATATATATATATATATATATATATATATATATGTTGTACCTAGTAGCCAGAACGCAGTACTCGGCCTACTATGCAAGGCCCGATTTGCCTAATAAGCCAAGTTTTCCTGAATTTATATATTTTTCTAATTTTTTTCTTATGAAATGATAAAGCTATCCATTTCATTAAGTATGAGTTAATTTGTTCAAATTTGAGTTAAAACTAACGTAGGTATATGACCGAACCTAACCAACCCTACCTAACCTAACCAAACCTATCTTAACGGCTGCGAGCAGCCGCGTCCAACAGCCTGGTTGATCAGTCCAGCAACCAGGAGGCCTGGTCGACGACCGAGCCGCGGGGACGATAAGCCCCGGAAGCACCTCAAGGTAAGGTAACCTAACCTAAACTAATACGACTAAGTAAATAATTTATGTTCTTAATATAATATAATAATAATTCAAATAAACTAATTGGAAACAATTTATTGACAAAAAAAAAAGAAAATCACTCGGCCTATTAGGCAAATTGGGCCTTGCATAGTAGGCCGAGAAGTGCGTTCTGGCTATTAGGTACGTTTATATATGTGTATATATCTTATATAGCAAATCTTTGTAGCGTATGTACACAAGTCGTTCATTATTCCTGAATAATGCCCCCCCCCCCTAAGCATGAACCCCATCCTTCTACCAAGGTTCAACATTTATCTTTCTTGGACATTAGTTAAGACTTCAGACGTAAACTCAGCGAGTGTCAGGGCAAAAGAGAGAGGGGTCTCTGGTACCTATCGTTTACCTTTCGATGATTCCAAGGATCAACGTCACCGCGGCCCAGTCTCTGACCAGGCCTCCTGGTTGCAGGTCTGGTCAGTCAGGTTGTTCGATGCGGCTGCCCGCAGGGTGGTGTATGTCACAACCAGATCCGGTATCCTTTGAAGGTGTTTGTTTTATCAAGTTATCTTTTGAATACTGTAAAAGGTCGGCCAGTTAAGCCCTTGTGTGTAAAGGGAGGATGTTGAAAAGTCTTGGGCCTTTAATGTTGATACAGAGTTCTCTCTCAGCGTGCCTATTGCACCTCGGCTTTTCAACGGGGATATTTTGCGCATATTTCCATGTCTCCTGGCTCATGTGCTGTTATTTCTCTTTTGCAGATTTGGAATCAGTCCTAGTATTTTCCAAGTGTAAATTATTATGTATCTCTCCCTCCTGCTCTCTAGGGAATATATATTTAGAAGGATCTTTTATTTTAAATATTTTAAAGGATCCCGATAATTTACATGATTTATTGAGTGGATTCCAGCACAGTGGTAACACACTCACCCAACGCCTTGAGACTTATTTGGTCGAGGTTCGAGTCCTGGCCAGAGAAGAGACTTATTTGGTCGAGGTTCGAGTCCTGGCCAGAGAGGATTGCCTTGTCGCCGGTTCTTAATTCTTTGCCCTAGTTCACCCAGCAGTAATTGGTTACCTGGTTGTTAACCAACTGACGGGTCGTGTGTAAGGGAAACCTAATGGGAGAGATGGAGAGCTGGGAAGAGGAGATGAGAGGTGGGGAGTTGTGAAGAGGAAAGGAAAGTAAAGGGGGCGGGAAAGGGGAAGGGATGTAAGAGAGAGAGGGGAGAGTGGGAGAGACGGATAGGAGAAAGGAAGCGGGAGAGAAACCCAGGCAAAGCCGGGTATCCCATCTAGTTTGGTATAATACAAACTTGCACTGACTAAATATAGTATTTAGTACTGTAATACTATACCTAAATTGCAAATGTAAATGACAAGAAGAAGTCAATTTATGAAACTAATAAAGTTATTCTTTCTGATAAGTATATATATATATATATATATATATATATATATATATATATATATATATATATATATATATATATATCGTGGTCAGAATCTGCAGTGTGTACCCAACAGAGGTGACCTTGCGATGATTTCGGGGCTCAACGTCCTCGTGGCCCTGTCCTCATCAAGCCTCCTGGTTGCTAGACTGGTCAACCAGGCTGTTGGACGCGGCTGCTCGCAGCCTGACGTATGAATCACAGCCTAGTTGATCAGGTATCCTTTGGAGGTGATTATCAAGTTCTCTCTTAAACACTGTGAGAAGTTCGGCCAGTTATGCCCCTTATATGTAGTGGAAGCGTGTTGAACAGTTTCGGGCCTCTGATGTTGATAGAGTTCTCTCTCCGAGTATCTAATGCACCTCTGTTTTTTTTTTCAACGGGGGTATTCTGCACATCCTGCCCTGCCTCCTGGTCTCATGTTGTTATTTCTGCATGCAGGTTTGGGACCAGCCCCTCTTAATATTTTCCACATGTAAATTATTATTTATCTCTCCCGCTTGAGCTTAAGAGAATACAGATTTAGGCATTTTAGTCGGTCCCAATAGTTTGGATGTTTTATTGAGTGGAATCAAGCAGTAAAGAACTTTTGCAGGCTCTCCAGGCCAGCAATTTCTCCAGCTTTGAAAGGAGCTGTCATTGTGCAACAGTATTCCACTCTAGAAAGCCTTTTTGCTCTCATTTTTGCCCTGTCATTTTTCTTGCAGTTGTGACGGCTACTTTATTGTGTTCTTTAAAGGCTATTAAAATATAAACAACATTTTTCACAAGAAATAGTTCAATGTTTGCAAGGTTAAGGTACAGTAGTTCCCAAGGTTTATAAGTGTATAAACCAAGGTAAATAGATTTTATGAAATATGACCTATAATCATTATCTAATACTGTACAGTACTCAGAATTATCATTAGCTAATACTGTATAATCAACGGTCTATAATAAATTCCTAAATTGTAATAATTCACTACCTGAATTATTTATAATTCAGGTAGTGAATAATTATTTAAGAATTAAGAATTATTGCAATTATTTAATAATTGCAGATATCATTATCTGCAATTATTAAATATAATCATATTCATTATGGGAAGCTTTACCGGTTATTTATAACCATATTCTAAAAAAAAAGGTGTTAATAGGCTTGAATGGGGTTTGGCGTTTTCATGAAATCATTCAGATGTCTACAAATATGATGAAATAGTTGAGAAAAAGTGCAAATGTTTGTAGGCTACCCTGACACAAAGCTAGAAATACAATAAAATAATCTAAGAAAAAATAATATTTTTACCTGCAAAATTAATACTTTTCAATCTAATATCTGGTAGGCCTAGTGAAGAATTGTGTAGAAAGTTTGGTCTTCCTTTAGTACCATTTAGAAATACAGTACTGTATTTAGCATAAACTAAGACCCTATCTCCCCCATCTAGCAGCTTTTCTTTTTTTACAGGCTATTTATTATAAGAAGTACTTGTTATGATAATATGTATTAATATTTTAAAAGACGGGTCGTCCAGAAATAAAACAGGGGAAAAAATTCAAAACATCTAACAATGACGATAAAAATAATACTGGACATTCACTGTTAGGCAAAAATATGTTAATGAGACTTATCACATTGTCCAGACCAAATTTGTTCTGTGTACGGTTCTATAAAGTAACAGTTTTGGTAAACATGAGACACTTGGATGTAAGTCACACTAACACTGCAGAAACTAACACTAAACTAACAAGAGCGGGTAGACATTACATTAATATGTTGCCTAAAGAGGCTCATTCACTATTGCTTTAGTGAGTGAGGAACAAATGGCGAGCACGGGAAATTGGTTCTAAAGTTTTAGAAAAAGCTACAGCATATGAATGCAGAGTTATTGCATGCACATTTTTTTGTGAACGTGGTTATTGCAGACCGAATACAACTACAGTACTGAAGCGTCGAATTATTATTACGTACACAACAGCAGTCTAACAGGTTTCCTTCCTTACAACTGACATACCACTATAGGCACGGGTATTATATACACTGGGAAATAAACCCCACTGATCGGTGTATATATATACACTGAGCTTGCTTCTGGATTGTGTTCAGGACTAAAGTATACTTGCTGATTGATCAGTAAGCATTAATAGATGCCTTAATGACCCTCAGGATGTTGGTAAGTCTTAAACCTATCTCTTAAACCATACAACTGTACAAGTTACAAGGGCGGGCTATTGCACTGCCTATTCCTCATTACTAAACAGTTATAACCATTTACTGGCATAGTTATTTATTGCATGCTACACTTTATTTGTGAGCTTATTACAGCCACATCATTTTATGTATTGGGTTATTCATTCATTTCATTTGGAGGCACGGTTCGTCCATAGGCTACACTTCATTTGTGGGCCGGGTATTTGCAATCACATCATTTGTGAGCCGGGTTATTGTACACACATCCCTTGGGGCACAGAATATTACAAACACATCATTTGTAGGCCAGGTTATTGCAACCATCATTTGCGGGCCGGGTTATTGCAAACACATCATTTGTTTCTGTGCATAAATTTGTGTGCTTGGTTATTTCATAGGCCATTTATTGGCAAGAATACCTATATAGGTCTGCATTTGTTAGTATACCTTCAATACGACATTCATGGGTGGGATTCATGGATAATTTTATACACATTGGGCTAAACAGTTGGCCTATTACATAACACTACGCTTGAAGACCTCGCTATTTGCTGACACTATATTTGCAGGTACCTGACCTAATTTACCTTGTGATGGTTCAGAAGATCAACGGCCCCGCGGCCCGGCTTTTGGCCTTTGGTCAACCAGGCTGTTGGGTAGCCATTGAATAAAATACATTTGGGCCGGGTTACTACTGCATAACCTACACACAATTTATGCTCTACATTATTAGGCAACATACAATATTACATATGTAGGCAACTTTTGCATACATATACACGACTAAGCCAAGTTAGAATAATGCACATACACTTGTAGAGCAAATTAGAATAGTGCATTGACACCTGTAGACCAGGTTAGAATTTGCGTAAACGCTTTTAGTGCAGGTTAGAATAGCGCAAACACTAAGGCAATTGTGGTATGGGCTATTGCATGAATTGCAACATTTCTGAACCAGGTTATTGCAAGCCCTACATTTGTGAATCGGCCTATTGTTTAAACTACAATATTTGTGAAAAAAGTTACTTTATGCTTTACAGCATTTGTGGACAATGCTGTTACATACACAACAGCATTTGTATACTGGATTATTGCATATACCAAAGCAATTGTGGGCGGGTTATTGGATACACAGCAATCGTGTTCAGGGCTACAGTATAGCTGACACAATAGTATTAGGGAAACCGGGTTATTACACTCGCATCATTTGTGAACTGAAATTCGTGCATTCGTTACAACATGCGTGAGCCCGACAATTTAGACACTTCAAAATGATAGGGTCAGGCTGTACGTACTAAACGCATCAGCAAACGAATGTTGTTGAGAAACCGCACGGTTGAAGGTAAATTACATTAACTAATGTCTCCTCTCCACTTCGTGCTTTTCTACTCTGACTTACACTTCAGCGAACAGGAGTCTGACTAAAGTAAAATACTGGAGAACGCTTAACCGAATGACGCTTGCTTGTTAGGCCTAACCCTCGCGGGAAGCGTGAGTCCTTAGCACTTGGAACTCACCCACAAACTGTTCCCATAAAGCCATAAAGTTCCTAAATTATAAATTAAAAACAGCCTAAGAGCCTTTGATTATGAAAATATGAAAAAGACAGGTCAAGAGAAGTCTGGAGCCCGTCAGCAGGAGTAGAGGTGCCTCGTCACCCTCAGCCGGAACAAGAGAAGCCCCGTCACCCTCAGCAGGAACAAGAGAAGCCCCGTCACCCTCAGCAGGAACAAGAGAAGCCCCGTCACCCTCAGCAGGAATAAGAGAAGCCCCGTCACCCTCAGCAGGAACAAGAGAAGCCCCGTCACCCTCAGCAGGAACAAGAAGTTGGGCCCCGTCACCCTCAGCAGGAACAAGAGAAGCCCCGTCACCCTCAGCAGGAACAAGAGGTTGGGCCTCGTCACCCTCAGCAGGAACAAGAGAAGCCCCGTCACCCTCAGCAGGAACAAGAGAAGCCCCGTCACCCTCAGCAGGAACAAGTGAAGCCCCGTCACCCTCAGCAGGAACAAGAGAAGCCCCGTCACCCTCAGCAGGAACAAGAAGTTGGGCCCCGTCACCCTCAGCAGGAACAAGAGAAGCCCCGTCACCCTCAGCAGGAACAAGAGGTTGGGCCTCGTCACCCTCAGCAGGAACAAGAGAAGCCCCGTCACCCTCAGCAGGAACAAGAGAAGCCCCGTCACCCTCAGCAGGAACAAAACACCCTACATCAAGACCAGCGGAGCCGCAACACAATACAACTTGGCTATAGGAGCCTCGGCGCCTTAAAGTAGGTCAAGAGGAGCCCCTAAAACCGTACAAGAGTACAAGAGGAGCCCCTCCTCAGACACCCTACAGCAGGAGGAGAATAGGAGCCCCCCTCAACACCCTACAGCAGGAAGAGAAGAGTCCCTTCAGCACCCTACAGGTCACCTCCACACACGGGGTCAGCCCCAGACATACCATAGCCATCCTCTTGGAAAAATAAGTCTAATCCAGACCAACGGAGGAGTTTGTTCGTACGTTTGTCGCTGAAATGCAAGTGGGTGCATCATGTGGGTGCTGTAATGCCATGTGGTGGGCGACTATAAGGGGCTGAAATACAGGCTACACACAGGCCAGCGTGAGCCGCTGCGCCCAACCACTTGATGGTAAACAAACAGGGATGGTAAACGTGTGTGTGTGTAACGAACATAAGTTTCTTCTCCGGCGAATTTCGCCATCTTGGAGGGCCTTTTAGCGCAAACTCACCTGGCTGGCGGCCGGCGAAGGCGTTAAATGTGCAGTATACCGCACAACACACACGGGTTATTCCTTATATGTATGATATAATCACTGCGATAACCGCCGGGCGCGGAACAACGATCCTCTCACATCTCACTCCAGATGAACACTGACCGGCTCCACCAGTCGGTTGCCAACACGCGCGCACCCGCCCTCAGTTGCCGCACCGCATATTTTAAATCCTATTTTGTACAGGCTAAATAACTTTCCTATAATTTCTCCCACTTTTGGAATATTTAAATTCTCTCATTTAGCTTTTTATATATATTTATATAATGTACATATAAAGAATGAAGGCAAAATTCTAATAGACAATTGAGCCGTTCACGAATACATACACAGTATCTGTAATCTGTATTCTGAAACTAATTACATTTTTGCTCTCAAAATGATTACTTTGTATTGACAAAAGAGAGGAAGTAAAAAATACCGTAACTATCTCACAGACTCCCCCCCACCCCATCAGGAGTTACGATCAACATCATAAAATGCTCAGTGAATTATTTCAACTGTCATTCAGTAATGTTGATTTACTAGACGTCTGTGTTTGGCCAGTCATAATACAGGACACGTATATGGATATATAATACTCTACTGTTAATAATATCCGATGCACAATTATTTGTTTAGCTAAATAGTTTCAGCATTTAACAATCTGTTTAATACTATTATCTTGCATAAAACTACATTGGATTTGCCGTGAGGATTTCTGGGAATCATCGTCTCTGCCATCTGGTGGATAGCCAGGCATCCTGGTTGAGGGTGTGATCAACCAGACTGTTGGAGCTTGCAAACTCACCATCTGACATTTGAAGGATTGCGTCTCGAGGTTCCCTCTTGAACACAGTTAGGGGATGTTAGTAATCCCTCTCATTAGGATGGGAGAGTGTTGAAAAGGCGTGGTGACTCTCCATAATTATCTGATAGTACAGATTACACATCTTCCATTAAGAATGGTGAGGGATCTTAAGGAGTTATTTAAGTATGAAGAGCTGAAACAAATCTCTGAAATAGTTCCAGGTGTACATTACAGCATATGTGTAATTCCTACCCTGTAATTCGAGTGTATGGTAGCAGTGAATGTCATCTGTATATGACATTGGTCAACAATTTCGCCAATATTGTAAATATCCCAAAATAATTCACTCTAGAGGGTATCAATGCCCTAATAAAATTATCAGTATGGAAAAAAACCCTTGTTATCCACCCGATAATTATTTTCATAAGTTATAGTTTTGTGTTCATTAAATGTTAATTCTCAAGATATTTAAGGTTTAACTGATATATTTGATTCCATTTTTAATTTATTTGTTTCCTCCATAAGAAACGATGCAAAACTTTTATAAAATTAAACATATTAATGAGAAAATCTTTTGGGACAGTTTCTCATTGATATACCACGCCATTGTGATTCCTTCGTGTTATGAAATATATCAATAAAGCGAGTATGAACACCGTGTCAGCAGCCCTGCGGGACCTGCCAGAGCCGTTGAGCTGGGAGGCACGAGGGCATGCGAAGTAGATATTGATGGCAAGTTAGAAGCAACGCTGCAAATCAAATGAAAATATTTGTTAACATTCTAGATGATGAAGTCAGTAATAATGTACAAAACAGAGATTTTGTACATTATCAAAATAACGGAATGCGTGTAAAAAAGGTGGAAATGGAGGCGTGGAGACGGAGGTGGCCCAAATAGCAAGATTCTACCAAAAACCACGAAGGATTTCCTGCAATTACGGAATTGTAGTAATTTCTAACAAAAGATTTAACTGATCTGCTCATCAACTATCTGTGCTGAAATGTATATACTGTCGTTAATGGTTGCGAGTTCACTCGTGGAATGGATGTCGTTACCCAATGACATTCCTCCACGCCCTGCTACAGAACCTCCCCCCAACCCCCTGCCACGGAACCCCACTCCACCCCCCCTACCACAGAACCTCCCTCTTCCCCCGTACCACAGAAATTCCCTCCACGCCCTGCCACAGAAGAATAACAGTGTTAGTATGTTACCCAAACAATACAATACACCACCAACGACGGTACAATTACATTAGTTAATTTCATAAGTTGGCACTTGCTAAACTTGAAGCTTACACTGTGATACTATTCAGGTGACAGGTACGTGGGACTGGAGGGTACTCAACCGTAATTATAACTCTGCAGGTTGTCATAGCTTCATTACCTAACTTTTACCCAAACTTTAAGTACCATATCCAGACCTGAATTGCCATATACAGACCAAAAGTGCCATATACAGACCTGAAGAATTATACCCAGACCAGTAGAACTATATCCACACCCGAGGAACTATATCCAGACCTGAAGAACTATATCCAAACCTGAAGAACTATATCCAGACCTGAAGAACTATATCCACACGCGAAGAATTATATCCAAACCTGAAGAACTATATCCAGACCTGAAGAACTATATCCAGACCTGAAGAACTATATCCAGACCTGAAGAACTATATCCAGACCTGAAGAACTATATCCAGACCTGAAGAACTATACCCAGACCTGAAGAACTATACCCAGACCTGAAGAACTATACCCAGACCTGAAGAACTATACCCAGACCTGAAGAACTATACCCAGACCTGAAGAACTATACCCAGACCTGGAGAACTATACCCAGACCTGAAGAACTATACCCAGACCTGAAGAACTATACCCAGACCTGAAGAACTATATCCAAACCTGAAGAACTATACCCAGGCCTGGAGAACTATACCCAGACCTGAAGAACTATACCCAGACCTGGAGAACTATACCCAGACCTGAAGAACTATACCCAGACCTGAAGAACTATACCCAGACCTGAAGAACTATACCCAGACCTGGAGAACTATACCCAGACCTGAAGAACTATACCCAGACCTGAAGAACTATATCCAGACCTGAACAATTCTCCCCACTGATCACTGTACAACAATGATTTTTACACCGTCAATGTTATGCAGGCCACCTGCGTTATCGCTCCGCCATTTATTCCACCAAACATTATTTGTTTTGTTGAAAAAGAAGCGTAAGAGTTGCAATTACCAAACCACTGGCCATAAAACTATTAGCGTCGTCAGCCGAGCGTTAAAAAACTCATGATGGATAACGCAAGAGATTAAAACCAAAATTAATAGTTGTGAAACGTTTACAAACGTTGTTAACGTTTAGTGGGGGGTTACTTTAGGTTATGTTTAGGAATTTGTAACTAGCAAACCTTTATTGATGACGTTGTGTGTTAAGGTGAAACATTGTTCACGTTCGTTCTCAGGAGTTATGCTGAATATTATGAACGTTTGCCACTGAATAGTAGGGAAAATGTTTTCGATCTGTGTTACACTGTGATAAAGATAAAACATTTTTACGATATGGATAACGATCATAAACCTTTTCGGTTGATATTGATCAATATTGATCCCTATCTTCAATGTTGTGTTAGAGTTAGCGTATCAATATTTCCAGCCACATAAGGGGAAGTTATAGGGGTTAAAAATGAAGGATATTCTCATTCAGTTCAGTTGGCTAAGACCTGCTCCAGAAACAAACAGTATCAATGTCGTAAATCTAAATTTCATTTTTTTTTAATTTTGGCGGATATTTTTTTTTTTAGCCAAAAAGTGTGTTGAATTGTGAAGAAGTCTTCCTTCAGTGACTGCTCCTCTTCTCTCCCTCCCAGTGCCCGGTACTTGGGAAGAGAACACGAGAAAATAGGCCAGAGGAACAGTACAGTATCAAAGCAATAGTAAAATACAAAGGGGAAGGTAACTCTTAAGTTAGGAGATGGGCACCTAAAGCCCCATGTTACATTTAAGTCTGCCACGTGAAGCTGGAGGGACATGGGGTGGAAGCTGGAAGCACAGATGGCTCACAGGGACACAGGACACAGATGTAAATGCAGATGTAATACAGATGCAAGGGTCGAGAGTAACTACATCAGACAATCGCTACCTAAAGAGCGAGACTCAAGAGCTGAAATTCATGAACACAAACAGGTAAAATTTAAAAAAAAAAATACAAAAATCTAACAGATAGAACGAGGGAGAACAGACGGATGTTGGAAAGACATATTAATAAAAGGAATAAGGTTGTGCAATAAACTAAGAGCAGAGGTTGTGGATGCCACGTCCATTCACAGCTTTAAGAGCTGGTACAATACACCACAAGAATCTCCGGAGATAGAACTCGGTCCCGCAGGGGCACACACACACGGAAAAAACTATCAGTGCACACGTATAAAAAATATAAAAAAAAACAATGTCCATAACAATAAAATGCGGGGCTAGCAAATCTAGATCGTCAGATAAAGGACAGCGAAATTGGGAACAACGGGTCGGGTCTGAAGCATAAACCATAGCTTGACTTTTGTGGGTCAAGGCTCGATTTTTATGGCAAATTCCGTCTTTTGTGTTAAATCTTCCAAATATTGTGCACAGAGAGACTCAGGGGAAGAGGAGGGGACCAGGGTGAGTCACAAAGCGTATAAAGGTGTTAGGGAGAGTCCCGGAGAGTAGAAGGTTGTCCGGAGTGGTCCGGTAGAGTTGGATTGAGTAGGGAGAGTTCGCGAGAGTGAGGTGAAAAGTGAGGTTGTGTATCACCGTGAGAATCATGGACCACTCAAGGCGTGTCCAAGATAATCTGAGAGCTTCAGGGAGAGCCTTGATGTGTCAGGAAAATTATGGGACTTGTCAGGGAGAATCTAAAAATGTCGGAATGGCGTGGAAAAGTCGAGGAGAATCTGAAGAACCAGGAGGGATCTGGGAGTGGCTGGGAAGGTCAAGGAGAACGTCGAAGAGTCTGTGATGACCAAGTAGAGTCTGGGATAATCCGAGAGGGCCAGGGAGAGCCTGAGAGGGCTATAGAGATATTTACAGGGGTCAGGGAGAGTTGGAGAGGGTCGGGGAGAGTCTGAGAGGGTCGGGGAGAGTCTGAGAGGGGTCAGGAGAGAGCCTAAGAGGGCTAGAGAGAGCCTGAGAGGGCCAAGGACAGCCTAAGAGGGACAGGGAGAGCCTGAGAGGGCCAAGGAGAGCCTAAGAGGGTCAGGGAAAGCCTGAGAGGGCCAGGGAGAGCCTGAGAGGGCCAGTGAGATCCTAAGAGGGCCAGGGAGAGCCTGAGAGGGCCAGTGAGATCCTAAAAGGGCCAGGGAGAGCCTGAGAGGGCCAGTGAGATCCAAAGAGGGCCAGGGAGAGCCTGAGAGGGCCAGGGAGAGCCTGAGAGGGCCAAGGAGAGCCTGAGAGGGCCAGGGAGAGCCTGAGAGGGCCAGGGAGAGCCTGAGAGGGCCAGTGAGATCCTAAGAGGGCCAGGGAGAGCCTGAGAGGGCCAGTGAGATCCAAAGAGGGCCAGGGAGAGCCTGAGAGGGCCAGGGAGAGCCTGAGAGGGCCAGGGAGAGCCTGAGAGGGCCAGGGAGAGCCTGAGAGGGCCAAGGAGATCCTAAAAGGGCCAGGGAGAGCCTGAGAGGGCCAGTGAGATCCTAAGAGGGCCAGGGTGAGCCTGAGAGGGCCAGGGAGAGCTTGAGAGAGTCAAGAAGAGCCTGAGAGGGTCAGCCAGGGAAGGTCCGAGAGCGCCAGGAAGAGTCTGAGAGGAACAGGGAGAGTTTGATGGCCAGAGAGAGTTTGGGATAGTCAGGAAGAGTTTTCAGCACCAGGAATTGTCAGAAAAGCAAGGAGAGTTCCGGCTTTTGAACGATCAATTCCAGCTTTTTAATCAAAATTCTTTGGTGTGTTGGCCAAAAATTTACCTACTTTTATATAGCTCCTAAATTTGGTATTGGGTCAGTGAGGCAGACTCGGGCTCGGTCTATGTTTTTATTTGGCAATTATTGCCTGGAGAACGCGTGGTTGTGGACGCCGGAGCTTCTTCTCAAACACAAGACAATTTAAAGACTCTTCCGTCAGCAAAGACTTAATAAAACACACGCCTTATGCAAAGACTTCAACGACAATTACAAATTGTACAGTGGAAACGACGCAAAAATATTTTAGTTCTGTATTGAAATTCGACACTTTCCGCGCCTAAATTTATGGTTTTGACCAGGGAGGCTCTGGCATCCTGCCGTGAATTCTTTATTTTAAAACATATAGTGTACATGCCTACGGATGAAATGCCCTCTCGCTCTACATTTTGAAAATTCGTCCGCAATTTTCATGTTAAAATGAAAACACTTCAAGTTTTAATTGTTATTTATTGAGTATGGCTTAAAAATGCGCTTTACGCAAAGTGACGCACAACGAACGGAAACTGTTAGACGATCAACAGCAAGTGTTTCTTGACGTGGATGTCTCACCTTGTTATATTAATTATTCTCAAAGTGAACAGAAGTGTTGAAATTGAAATTGAAATAAGTTTATTGAGGTAAAATACACACAAAGGGATGAGGTAGCTCAAGCTATTCTCATCCCGTTCAGTACAACGTGTTAATACATACATAGACACACATCACAAGCAATAAACGTATTACCGAACATTCTGAGAGATAAACATATACGTTTCCTCCATGGAACAGAAGTGTTGGAGTCTGAGCTGTCAGTGACCAGTGAGTAGTAACAAGCGAGTGACTAGTGGCCAGTGAGTGACTAGTGACCAGCCAGCCCTCAGCGTCAGTGCCGGCCGGGCAGTGCGTGAGTGCCAGCGGTAACTGTCCCTCGCTCCTGAAAAACCGACGTCCGATTACCGGAGAGGAAAATTTTGTTATGGTGGAAATCGTCAGTTTATGAGGGAATTGTGTGTCGACGAGCGGCGGTGTGTGCCGGACTTCTCCCATGACCACCTCCCCACGGACCTCTCCCACGACCACCTCCCCACGGACCTCTCCCACGACCACCTCCCCACGGACCTCTCCCACGACCACGCACTTCCCCACGACCACCTTCCCACGGACGACGCTCACCAGTGGCTGTGTGCGAATGTGGAGTAGTGTGGGTAGTAAGGAGTAGGGTTAGTAAGACGTTGAGTTAGTGAGGCGTGGGATTAGTGAGGTGTGGGAATAGTGAGGCGTGGGATTAGTGAGGCGTGGGAATAGTGAGGGGGTCGATGAAAGACGTTTGTGAGGAATAGTATTATGGGTGTAGGACACTTAAGTATTAAAATTAATGCAATTTACTCTATGAAAATCAGATACCAGATTGGTAAGTGTAAACTAAAGTGAGAGATAGAAAGAAGCCTAAGTGGCAGGAAGCAGGTAGAGGAGCAGAGGTCAAGGTGGGAAGGCAGTTGTCACGGATGGAGACAGAAATCAAGGCGAGACGCTACAGAAGATGCCGGAGGGGTAAGGAGGCAGGTCAGACAGGAAGACAGAGGTCAGGAAGGGAGGCAAAGGTCAGGGATGGAGGCAGAGATCAGTGAGAGAGGTCAGAGCGGAATGTAGAGATTAAGTAGGGAAATAGAGTTGAGGCAGAAGTCATACAAGTACAGTAGATATGAGAGTGTGAGGTAAGCTGACACCGGCGAGGCGGTAGCAGAGTTGACATTTAATTTGTATAAGAATTTGCCACAGATCAACGTAATCCGTCGTCAGAAATGAGCGCGGCGGAAGCCAGGAAAGCTATCAATAATTCCCACCAACTGTAGTCAACGCAGAGTGCTGTCGGCTTACATTTGTTGCTCAAGTGACAAGCGTTACAGTTATTGCTCTCACTAGTTTCATTTAATATACGTTGCAAGCAGTATAGCAGCGCTCTGCAGCTAGGTATTACGTGTTGCGTAAAAGATGTGTGTGAGTTAAGATCTGGTGTGGAGTAACATACACTGGTAGATGAATGATAGATGGTAGAGGCGAATGGTAGATGAAAAAGCGAAGCGAGTATCGGAACATTTCCCATATTGCGACTCACTGCAATACGTTAAAAATGTATGTTACTGTTGTCTCCGGATTCAGAAAGATGTAAAAGGCTCAGCCTCACACACCTGTGTAAACAAACAACTTCTCTAATACTCGAAATACTTAGCCAATGAGGAGTTTAATACACTCCTCTGTGTCTTAGCCTAGTCACCTTCTGTGACGAGTTCACTGGTCATTTAAGGAGAGACGCCAAGTTCGTTGCCAGACCTCCGAAAGAAAGCCTAAAACTAGCAAGAAGTTTAAAAGCTTTTGAGAGTGTGAGAGGGTGAGGACGGGTCACATCCCTGGCCCTATGTGGGAGAAGCTCCTGGCGATCTGGGCAACTGTAAGGGCTGGCGGGACCCGACGTGAGGGGACGGAGAAACAAAGCCACCCTGACACCTGCGACCAAAAATGTTTTCTTCCCCACCACAAGTAACCAGAAAAAACAACTATCTGAAGAATAAAACTTAACAAACACTTATTATTATTGCGTTTAAAAATTACGATCGAAACGCTATAAAGCCTGTTAAATAACTCTGACTATGGCTTGTGAGAATGCAAAATAAATAATTGTGATAGCCTCTTCTTGGAGCGACGTGCACTGGGCTACCTCTGCCAGGTTCGTCACCCAGTCCGTCCTCTTACAAAGTACGTTGTAAGAAAGACAGAAAGACTGCTTATCGAAAGACTGCTTTTCGCTCGTATGTACTACGGCCAAAAATCGCCGTATTGGAATTTTCAAAAAATGAAAATTAATTTTCTCAACGAAATTTACTTAAAGTAAGAAGTTTTGGGTCCTTTGGTAGGTTAGACGACCGTCCCCGCCCTGGAAACACAAACCGTAACTGTCTCTATTTTCCGCTTGTTACAACTTGTAATAAAGTTGTTACATCTTGGCTTAACGTGTTTATGACGTATTAGAACGTTGTTACAACTTGCTATATTGGTTGTTATAACTGGTTAGGTGTTAAAACTTGTTCGAACGTTGTACCAAAATCGTAGTTTCGGTGTGTTTGGCGGGCGGGGCCCGGTCGTCGACCAGGCCTCTGGATCAAAGTCATTGAACACATGAATTGAACAAGGATTTAATTGTCAACAAGTCAACTATCTCTTTGTGAAATTAATGTTGTATAATATCCGGGATCCAGCTGAGGATATTCGCTGCTATCCCTGGTGATGTTTTATTATATCACCTGCTACATCCCTGGTGATGTTTTATTATATCACCTGCTACATCCCTGGTGATGTTTTATTATATCACCTGCTACATCCCTGGTGATGTTTTATTATATCACCTGCTACATCCCTGGTGATGTTTTATTATATCACCTGCTACATCCCTGGTGATGTTTTATTATATCACCTGCTACATCCCTGGTGATGTTTTATTATATCACCTGCTACATCCCTGGTGATGTTTTATTATATCACCTGCTACATCCCTGGTGATGTTTTATTATATCACCTGCTACATCATATACACTCATTCTTAACGTATTTTCTTGCAGTCAAGTTAACGTTTTTGACAATTTTTGACAAGTGATACGAGTGTGTACCAACTCTAAACACATTTTACTCACTATATAGGTGAAATTTACTTCTAATCCGCCTGGACCTGATGTTCTTACACACAATCACTTCGCCCTACAATCAATTACTCGATGTGAGACACACGGGGGGGGGGGGTCCTATCACAGTAGGCTTCGCACGCAGTTTACAATCGAGAGATACCGGGCTCAATCCCCGAGCAGGACAGAAACTTTAGACACGTTTTCCTTGACCTGATGACTCATTTCACCTTGGAGTTAAGCAACTGTTGTGGGTTGCATCCTGTGGAAGGTCAGTGATGTAAAGTGATTGGTCTAGGGGTATCTCAATAAGCCTAAATATAGGCTTCCTGTATCCGACACCAGGAATTATATACTGCAGCGTGCTACTCAACGCTCAGCTGAGGAAGCAGATAGGCCAAGTATAAATACAGACCTCGTAGTATTGCGGATTTTGTTTTCTGAACGAAACAATGGTCCCCAGGACGGCCGTAAGGGGGCTACACTACCCGATTCTAACGGTAAGCTTCGTTTTATGAACATAAATACTGTATCCCTGAAACAATGTGAAACCCTATTTCAGATATTGTCCGGAAACCTCCACTGCCAAACCTCCACCAGCAGCACCACCATCATCTCTACTGCCATCAACGCCACCACAACTGTGCCGTGCCCACTATCACTGCCACCACCACCACTACTACAAATATCACCATCACTGCCGCCACCACCACTGACTGCCGCCACCACCACTGACTGCCGCCACCACCACTGACTGCCGCCACCACCACTGACTGCCACCACCACCACTGACTGCCGCCACCACCACTGACTGCCACCACCACCACTGACTGCCGCCACCACCACTACTACTACAAATATCACCATCACTACAACTACTGATTCTACTAACGCAGCTACTTCTCTCGTTGCCACTGTCACTGCTGCTGCAACTACAGTACTAATTACGGTGCAGCGCCACAGATGTTACATAACATTACAACCCTGTAGAGTACTGCACTCCCCAAGCATTAATCTTACAACTATATACTAACACAGTAACAATGCCACAGCACACACACTTAATGATCTTCCACGCCGCCACTTGCTGACTACTAACGCAGCAAGTCTCTTAAGATAACGCCACAAAACTTGAAACATATATTAGCAGCTGTGTGCACGTGCCAAGTTATAATGCCTCACTGTGTACGTGTGTAATTACCGAGTTTTGTTCGTGTTGTCGAGCTTCTGCTCTTTAGCCCCGACTCTCTATACTTTCGACAAACTGGAGTACAGGCTCGAGAGCCTATTGGGTTCTGTCTATAAATACATTTTAAGTCTTGTATAGTCTGCTTCCGCTACCTCCTCTTAGTGCACTGGGATTTTCCAGCACAGTCTATCGCATGGGAGGGAAAATTATATATATTTCTTATGTCTTTATATGTTTTTAAA
This sequence comes from Procambarus clarkii, assembly GCF_040958095.1. NCBI lineage: Eukaryota > Metazoa > Arthropoda > Malacostraca > Decapoda > Cambaridae > Procambarus > Procambarus clarkii. The sequence goes on from NC_091191.1 coordinate 4,679,942, forward strand.
GACATATAATTATAGTTAATGCTATAATAATCACTCTACCGACGATTGATCTCTAAAGGCGAGATCAATCCTCTGTCCTTCCATGGTCTTTTTGAATCTCCCTTTTGTCTTTGTTCCACATTACGAATCTTATCACGACTACACACGACTTGGTCGTCTAGTGTGGCTACTGATATGACTTACAGGAGCATGAACCACACACGTCTACAGGGTAGAGTTACAGGAGCATGAACCACACACGTCTACAGGGAAGAGTTACAGGAGCATGAACCACACACGTCTACAGGGAAGAGTTACAGGAGCATGAACCACACACGTCCACACATTATGGCACATCTGGGACCCTCTCGGACGTAGGTTCGAACCCTCATCACGGCTATTGTGGATTTGTTCATTTGATGCATCACGCTATTGTGATTTCACCACCACACCACACAACATCACACAGCCACCACCACACCACACAGCCACTACCACACCACACAGCCACCACCACACCACACAGCCACCACTACACCATACAGCCACCACCACACCACACAACACCACACAGCCACCACCACACCACACAGCCACTACCACACCACACAACAATATTCATCTCGAGAGCAACACCCTTTTAATGTCGCCTCGGACAAATTTACGGTTTTCCGAAGATCCATAAGCAAGACACAACACCAAGGCCATTATATCAGCTAGGGGTGCCCTGCTGCCTGCCAGAGGTGCTGTACGGGCTGGTATGTACTAAAATCTCTGGTTAATCGTCAGATTATGTTGACAGAGAGAGAGAGAAACAGAGACAGACAGACAGACAGACAAAACAAGATACGACACTCCTATATATAACTATTAATATGCGTTCGACCAAAAAAGATAAACAAAGCGGATTATTCAGTTACTTAACTCTGGGATCCAAATTAATTATTCCTCTAAAATAAACATCGATAAAACTGAGCTGGTGGCATCCACACTAAGCCAGGCGGAGGAGTTGCCAGTGGAGGCATCACACCCTGCCGGAGGAGTTGCCAGTGGAGGCATCACACCCTGCCGGAGGAGTTGCCAGTGGAGGCATCACACCCTGCCGGAGGAGTTGCCAGTGGAGGCATCACACCCTGCCGGAGGAGTTGCCAGTGGAGGCATCACACCCTGCCGGAGGAGTTGCCAGTGGAGGCATCACACCCTGCCGGAGGAGTTGTCAGTGGAGGCATCACACCCTGCCGGAGGAGTTGCCAGTGGAGGCATCACACCCTGCCGGAGGAGTTGTCAGTGGAGGCATCACATCCTGCCGGAGGCGAGGGAGTGTTTACCGCGGGTGATCAAGACGTGTGGGAGGGTGTGTGTTGACAGTAGGACGTGTTCCTCTCGCATATTACCCAGCTGGTGATAGATGGTCCACCAGTCTCCTCCTCCTCCTGCTGCTGTCGCTCCCAACGAGTAAACTGATAGCCAGAGCCTGCGGTACAGGGCCAGAAGAGGCTGGCAGGTCCACTGGGGGAATGTGGTTGAGTGTGGTGTATGCCAGGTCATGCCGTGTGCATTGTGGGAGTTGTATGGGAGCGTCTGTTGTGTATGTGTGTATTGACCTAGTTGTATTCTAGTGATTGCGGGGGTTGAGCTCTGCTCTTTCGGCCCGCCTCACAACTGTCAATCAATCACTGTTTCTAACTACTATTTTTTTTCACACACACACAGGAAGTAGTCCGTAGCAGCTGTCTAACTTCCTGGTACCTATTTACTGTTAGATAACAGGGGAATCAGGGTGAAGGAAAGTCTGCTCATTTGTTTTTCCGCCAGCTGCGGGGATCGAACCCCGGTCCCTTGGTCCACGAGTATAGAGCGCTGTCCACTCAGCCAGTCAGCCCCCTGTGTGTGTGTGTGTGTGTGTGTGTGTGTGTGTGTGTGTGTGTGTGTGTGTGTGTGTGTGTGTGTGTGTGTCTGTGGGTGTGTGTGTGTGTGTGTGGGTGTGTGTGTGTGTGTGGGTGTGTGTGTGGGTGTGTGTGTGTGTGTGTGTGTGTGTGTGTGTGTGTGTGTGTGTGTGTGTGTGTGTGTGTGTGTGTGTGTGTGTGTGTGTGTGTGTGTGTGTGTGTGTGGAACATTACCATGGACACTTTTGGATAATATTATGTTGTGTGTGTGGATAGTATTATGTCGAGTTAGTGTATATTACGTTGTGTAGTGAATACTGGATATTGTGTACTGCCTAATGTGAACGATAGCACATGTATTATGTAATGTATGGTGTATTGTGTTGTGTGTAGATGACCATGAAGATTAATCCACTGGAGAGGAGGCACGGGGACGGTAGATGTTTGGAGTGAATTTGATCTTTGGCCATGAGCATAGGTGGTAGGAGTTAATGGGGTTATTTTACAGTGCTGGTTGGTGGACCTTGACCCTGGGGGATAATTATCTAGGACTGTATGTAGCGGGAAAAAAAGAGCTAATAAGAGTAGTGATGATTAATGAAAGCCGGCTGAGGGCTGACAGCTGAGGGTGGAAGGTGGTGCCGGGGTAGGAGAGGCTGGCGGCTGAGAGCTCACGATAGAGAGCAGATCACGTGAAGGTTCAAAGCAATTGATGATTGCTGTCTGGGAGCTGCTTTATCAACCCAGAGTGCTTCTAGATGTGAGCAAGTGAAACATAAAAGTGAAAGCTTATTGTTCAACAGTGAGAGGGGGAGGGGGGGGGTCTCGCCAGCAATAAGTTTATGTCGCATAGCCAGAGGGACCTGAGTGGGAATTAGGGGGCACTTAACGACACCCTTGGAGGTGTATTGAGGAACCGCTGATATATTTGTACCAATCAAACTCGCCTAACCCATAAATATATTATAGAGACGAGCAATCTACCTCACAAGAGCAGTGATATGAAGGGTATATTGCCAAATACGATTATCTTCCTACCATAGTTTGCTATAATTTTAAACCAAATTGGAAGAGCCGATGCATTAGACAATAATTAGAGCGAACAGACCGCGTAGTCAAGATAAATAAATCCGATCACTGATATAAAGCGCACACAGTCTTAAGAGAATATCTTAATATTATTAAGAGAATAATAGCGAGTGAGAATTCTTTAGGAATAGCGTAAGTGGAACTTAAATTATTGGAAAATGTAGGGGGGGGGGAGGAATTATGTGTTTAATGTTGTTAAAGTTGTTGTTGTAGGAGAGAATACTCGCTCCTTGAGGAGTAAGATGAAGGCAAGTGAGGATATATTTTGTGGCTAAACAATACTTATTAGCCACTAATGATTGAGCCACAATCATTGTATAAATTGAGTCGCCTGAAGTAGTGCGGCCATTTGAAGGTACTAGAATAACTAGTACCTATGAGATGCCAAACATGCATGTAAGAAATGAAACCTGGAGAGAAACGTCCGCTATTACAACCAAAACTAAGATAGAATGCCACAGTAAGGAAAAGGAAGAACATTTGGCAAGATAAAGACGGGAAGCAGAAGAACCTGTAAGTGAGTATAGGATCTTTGTGGAGAAGACAAACATCGACTTCAGAATGGTCCAGGACGGACCGAAACGTCGTCGTCCCTTCACTTTCTAGTGTGTGGTTTGGTCAACATATTTCAGCCACGTTATTGTGACTCCTCGTCTGCAAGAACACACGTCTCCCAGGTGAGCCACAGGGGCCGGGAATGGTCTAGACGCTCCGAGCTCGACTTACGTGCTCCCGGTGACCATCGCTGATCAAGTAAGATAGGAAGGTATGTCCCAGGATACCTGTGAACCACTTTGGTGTTACGGCGGGGTCCGGCAGAAGGTAACTCTTTAGGTTAAACACAATATCGACTCTGCTCTCCCTCTCCAAGATGTGGACCTGACACGAAACCTTGCCACAGCCTCAGATATGTGACGAGACAAACATTATTCGGATGATAGCGTTTTGTAGTATATAGTGCATGTGTGATAGTTATATGTATGCCAAGAATAAGTCACCATACTGTAGCTATGAACTGTGGGGTTCAGTTCCTGAGCCCATTATGTGCCTTTGTAACCCTCTCCACCGTTGCTCACGGGATGACTACGAGGTGCATAATAAATGACTAAAATGAATTGAATACTATGACCACCAAATAATCCAACCCACACACATGAAATTAAATATAAATGACGACGTTTGGGACCGTCCCGGACCCTTAACAAGTCATATAACTCAAACAATTATGTATTAGCGACAAGACCGACCATTAATGTTTAATGATTAAATGTAAATACCTAGCAATTGAAATGGTGCATTATCTGTAACTAGCTGACATTATAATTATAAGGCGTGAAGGATAGATGAAATTGGTAATGTAATAATCTCCGTTAAGGACTGATAAAGACCTTTTGTGCCCGCTGCAATCCTTTTTTTTTGCGCTACCGCTTACAGGATGAGTATGGGGTGCACAATAAACTAGCCGCCTCCAGCCGCGATAATCAACATGGTAGTATATGGTACAGTGAGGCAGCACTGTACGAGCCTCACTTACACTACTCCACGAAGCTCTGGTCGCCCCGCTACAGAATACACTGAACTCTCGAGAAAATACAGAGAAGGATGGCAAGGCATGTATTGTGCATGTGGCATAGTAATGTATATTGTATAGTGCATGTGTGATAGAGTAGTTTTTTTCAGATATATACAAGAGTTGTTACATTCTTGTACAGCCACTAGTACGCGTAGCGTTTCGGGCAGGTCCTTGGAATACATAGCAAATGTAAATTACATAATTTTTTTTTTCGTTTTTACAGCCAAGTACACATTTTACTGTTGCGTTAAACAGAGGCTACAGTTAAGGATTTGCACCCAGTAAATCCTCCCCGGCCAGGATACGAACCCATGACAAAGTGCTCGCGGAACGCCAGGCGAGTGTCTTACCACTACACCACGGAGTAGTTAATGGTACAGTGCACGAGGGATAGTTTTGTGCACTATGCTGGAGCAACAGAAGAGTTACTGGGACACAGTAACAATAGCCAGTTACTGTGATCGTGGTGCTCGTAACGAGCAACCATGCCAAACGTATCCAAACATTCTGTGCTGCAACTATGTATGCTGACTCCCCCCCCCCCTCCCTCTCTCTTTCTCTCTCTCTCTCTCTGTCTCTCTCTCTCTGTCTCTCTCTCTCTGTCTCTGTCTGTCTGTCTGTCTCTCTGTCTCTCTCTGTCTGTCTGTCTCTCTCTCTCTCTCTGTCTGTCTCTCTGTCTCTGTCTCTGTCTGTCTGTCTCTCTCTCTCTCTCTGTCTCTCTCTCTCTCTGTCTCTCTCTCTCACACAGGAAGGATGGAGAAGTGAAATGCTTGTGAGTGGCAGCTTAAAGCCTGGTGTTAACTACTGGTGCAGATATAATTGGCTGCGTCAGTAAACCATGGTTATTGTCTTCTTCGTGTTCTCATCATTTGCCGTAAGATTATGTGATAAATGACGATTCTAAACTCTAAGCGAAAAAGCATATCACGTTAGGGAGAATCGTCAGGGCAAATTTTAACGTTTTCTTTTAAGATTTGCTGATATATGTATAATATTTGACATTTACAGAAGTTTACAACCACGAGATTTGTGCTATGGAGCATCTTGTTAGCTGGGAAATGGTTGTGTGAGAACAGAGAGCTGGTGGGAATGTTCGCCACGTGTGTCTGTGGGGCGACTCTGGCTCAGGACCTACACGAGTGCCGCTCTACACACAAGGTCCACCAATGAACATCACAACTAACAAAGCGTACCATTGTAGACAAAGTGGAAGTATTTAATCACGTCGGAGCCCATTCTTTGCTCAAAGTAGCCAATTATTTTGTGTGCTCGTACTATGTGTTCTGTGCTATATTTATTCAGCTATTAAAATGCTGACAGTTCCTACAATTACTGCACAAAATGTGAAATAAAATTATATATCCCTGTGCGTAGTTATTTAAAAATAATTCTTGCCGGAAATCCTCCAACGCCGAAAGTGTTGAATCGTCACTTTTTTCTATATTTACGTTCACTGGCAGTCTGAATTAAGCAAAAAAAGTATTTACTGCCTTGCACAGCAGGCCTGCGAACCCGTATTGGACCTCTTAACCTTGAATCGCCGTAGTATACAGGTTCCCCAGCCCACCTGGGTGCAGGTGAGGCAAAAGTGGCGAGCAAGACCACCCCACACACCCTCACAGTGTGTGGGGTGTGTGGTCTATTGTGTAGACCTGCCAATAACAGGGAATACCTTTCAGTAAGAGATATCAAGCCACCGAAGCGCCTTCCTCAGCTATCCGTGACCGCATCCTGGCAGCGGGTCCACATCCTCCAAGAGGACTGAGGCCTCGAACTCTTCACCGTAGAACTCTCTCACCGCACGAAACATACCAACGCTACAGATGAACACGTCTCGTCTGACATGCAGATTTACAAACAGTACACATTATCACTGCTTGTTCCTGGTCTGTGTTTCCAGGTAACTTAGTCGGCAGTGCCTTTGACTGCTGAGTCAATGTGCAGAGGACATTCCGACATTCAAATGACAAGGATTCTTTAAGAAAAATAGGTACATTTTTAAAAATTCCACAGGGGTGGAAGAGTATAGGAATTAATAACTAGTTACTATAATCTAGTTATTATACACTTAACAAATTTCTGAGGAAACCAGTGTTTTGCATTTCGTGTAAAATATCCCAATTGAACATTACGGTGCACTAAATACACTAATAGATAACTAATGAACATAAAAGACCCGAGGGTTTTCAACACGGTCCCTCAAACTATAAGGGTATTAGTCAATAGATCCCTAACTGTATTCAAAAGGAATCTCGATAAATACCTATAATATGTAACTGACCAATCAGGTTGCAGTTTCTACATTCGACTGGAAGCTGCGGACACCAACAGTCTAGCTGATCAGACCATTAAAAGACCGAGACACTGACCCTGGGAAACATCACAAGGGGCCACAATACAGGTGGGTAGCCTATGAAAAACGTGGCGCGGCACACTAGCGCCGTCCACAATAACAACAAGGGTTCCGGTACTCAGCTAGGTACGGTGCCCACCGTGGGATACACGTGCAGACTAGAAATTGCACGAACTTCGACTTGAGAATGGTCCAGGACGGACCGAAACGTCGTCGTCCCTTCATTTTATAGTGTATGGTTTGGTCAATATACTTCAGTCACGTTATTGTGACTCATCGCTTGCAGCTCGAACTTCTACCTCAACACCTCCGTGCACAGGTGGCGGGCGCCCGTCACAGACCCCCCCCCTCACAGACGCCCCTCACAGACGTCCGTCACAGGCGCCTCCTGTCACCAGTCACAGCCACCCTCCACCATAGTCTCAGCACGCCTCTCTCACCAATGGACCGATAAAGCTGGGAAATAACTGTATAAATATCCTATAATTCTCATAATGAATGTAATGTTCAAAATGCATCCCTTCACCACACAGTAGGCGGGAGACATTCGTGTGCAAATGACATCACAATTATACAATCTGCATGTGATGAGCGGGACGCTGAAAAAGTCAAACTCCCCACTATTCCTCACACACAAAAAAATAGACCAGAGTCCGGCTTCAGGCCCCCCCCCCAACTTCTACTATCCTCAACTGGAAAACATTATTTCGGGCTATTTCCGCCTCGCTGCCATCTATCTCCTCTATTTAAACTCGCATCGTCGAAATTTCATCCAAGTGCGAAAAATAATATTTTTCCCATTAAGGAAGGTCAGGTGGTGCATATTCTATGTAGCTGGTGAGCACTGCGGCCTCTCGCCTCATCTCTTATAACCAATGGTATGTAGTTCCGTCTTTAATCTCTATGCAGTATTGCCTAACGATCTGTTGCATGTCAGCCTTTCAGATTAATGAAAAATACTGAAGACTTGCAGAGACTGAGTTATAATAACGAGACAGGAAGCAATTAACTTAAACCACACGCATGAAAGCGACGAGTGACTGTTGCCGCCGGAGGTGGCTAGTTTATTGTGTACCCCATACTCATCCTGTGAGCAGTAGCGCAAAAAAAAGGATTACAGAGACGATGTTTCGGTCCGTCCTGGACCCTTGTGTGACGATGTTTCTGTCCGTCCTGGACCTTTGAGTGGCGATGTTTCAGTCCGTCTTGGGCCCCTTGTATGACGATGTTTCTGTCCGTCCTGGACCCTTGTGTGACGATTGATTGTTGCCGCCGGAGGCGGCTAGTTTATTGTGCACCCCATACCCATCCTGTGAGCGGTAGCGCAAAAGCATTACAGAGGGCACAAAAGGTCTTTATCAGACCTCATCTTAGATTATTACATAAACAATTTCTTCAATCCTTCACACCTTATAGATACAATGTCAGCTAGTTACAGAGAAAGTGCTATTACAAGAGCTACATATTTACAGTAAGTCATCACACATTAATGGTAGGTCTTGTCGTTAATACATAATAGTTTGGCCAATGGGGATATTACAGAGTCATAGGGAAGCTTCTGTTTATTATTAGTCCTCACAATACACTACTTGTTTCTGAATCTCATATGTCGTTCATCTACTGGAAGCAAAATGTGGGTACAGTGCAAGGATTTCAGTTTGTGTGACGATGTTTCTGTCCATCCTGGACTCTTGTGTGACGACGTTTCGGTTCGTCCTGGACCCTTATCAAGCAGTCACTATCACTTCACGTGTGAAGATATGGGTTGTTTATAGACTTGGTATCATTTCGTTTAAAGGCATGACGGTATTTAGCGTAGACCATTATGACTGGAAGGCTCCGTTATTTTAGGATTCACTCTAAACTTCGTTTAGAGCAAATTTGTTTAGAACAAATTGTTTTTCATTTTTAAGGTAATGTGACCCCTTCCATACCAGTTCAAAATGCTTTATGTACAGTATCGATGCCTCAAACACCATAATAACCTTTTCGGGCAACCCCAATGACCGAGATACACAATTGGCGACTTTAATTCCAAAAATTGGCCGAATTATTGATGATTTTTCCTGAGGCGCGCCTCACCCTGCACCCTCGACTGGGGCGTGTCGGGCCATGCCTACACGCCCCGTCCTAGCTGCAGGGGGATTGGTTACTGTGTATGGACTAACACTTTATCTTGACAAGAGCTGGGCGTGGTCGCAGCTCCCGCGCACATAGTCCCTGCTTGAGCTGAGAAGGGAAACCTGACATGGATCTGCGATTAAATGCATTATCTGGTCTCAGAGGAACGTAAAGAGGCATGATTCAACCCGTTGGAACCCACGTGTTCTGCTCACCATACTCTGTTTACGCCTCTTTGTAGGATAAACGGAAATGTATTTACTGTATCTATGCTTGTTAGCATTATAAAAGCACTCCGACTGCCTAATGCGGTCGAATGCTCAATAACTTATTATGTTCTGTAGCAGCTGTCTAACCCTGTCTGTGAAGGACGGACGAGAATGTATATATGCTGGTTAGCATTGTAGAAGCACTTCAATCACCTGTTGTAGAGTGCCCAATGAAGAAAATGTATATGACCAAAGCACACATCAGAAAGTGAAGAAACGACGACGTTTCGGTCCATCCTGGACCATTATCAAGTCGTATAACAGGCTTGATAATGATATCTTCAGCAACGTTATTGTGACTTATAGTCTGTAAGAAAATATATATATGCTGCTTAGCATTGTATAAATGTATGGCCACGCCTGATGCAGAAAATAAACCAAAAATGAAAAAAAGTTTAGATGAAAGCAGTCATGGACCTAAGCACTCAGAGCAGTTAGTGTTCAGAGACCAGGGCTGAGAGGAACACACGTACGGAGACGTTGGTCGTTCAGAGGGCTAGGACGTTCGAAATCCTTTAAATTCATGAGTGGATGTTCAATAACGTTCAGAAGCATGAGTGACAAAGGTGGTTTAAATTAACAGGGAAATCCAGTTCAGCCCCAAACTTTGGATCAGTAGGGCATGGAGTGATGTGGCTGTAGCGAATAGATCCACACTCACATGCCTTGCATCGACCACTTCTCTCTAAATGCCCATATGCCCTGTCACTTCCGCCTATCTATCCACGCCCAACTGTCTAGTCAAGTCCACGTGCCTAGCCACGCCCACGTGCCACATCAATTAGAAACCGGGAGTTTGTGTGAGAAACACGACCAAGGAGCAGAATGTCTTGTGAGAAGTGATTATGAGTAATTTTACAGTTGGAACTATCAGCGCAAGGAGTGGTACACTAATTATACAGTAATTATCAAACGTTTCCAAAAGTAATTAGGAGCTTCAAGGTAAGTAAAATAATCTCCAAATTATTTATACTAGCTTATGAAATTGTAATGACCGTAATATGGGAAGTAATTTTTAGATAATCAGAACAAGGACAAAATAAGTATAGTGGCCACAAAAGCAATCAGTGTAACTTGTAATTTAATTGTTCGCCACAGTCACAACAGAAAATTGCATTTAAGAATCAAACTTTGAAATATCTACACTGATACCTGATATAGTGCCAAGTATTTTATATTAGTTTATCAATTTTGCATTCAAATGCATTTGCCAATTCTCCACACATAAAATATACCTATTAAGGTCTTCTTTTACTTCCTTAGTCTTAGTTCCAATTACAGATTCACCCTAATTTAGTATCGTCAGCAAATTAGCTTAGTCCTATTGTTATTTGCACTATTATTAAAATCGTCAATGTAAATCGTAAACTATAAAAAGCAAAAAAATAAAACCCTGGAGTTCGCCCATTTAGAGTAAGGACAAATTCGTAAGGCAAAAGCACCTTCCAGTAATTCCATGCTGTAAATCATTAAATAAATTGTTTTGCTTTTTACATGTTTTTTTCAAATTTCCTATCTAGCGGTGTTTTTAAGCCTGCTATTTAGTGAACCCAGTAAAGCCTCTATCAAGCGCAAACCTTTGAACCTTATAATCTGCTGGACCCCTAATTAATAAAGCTAGTTAAGTGTCCTATTGCTGTAGACCTCAGATCGCAGTCTTTAATTTATTCTTTCTAATTTTCGTTTCAATATTTAATTTCTATTTCTTCACCATCAACTCTTTTTTTTCCCTATTCCATTTCTCCATCTCGTTTTCCCTCTTCTCTGTCCAACTTTATACTTCTCCTTTCCATCGGCTCTATCTAACCTTCCTATTCTCTCCTAGTCTATCTCAATTTCCTTGTTCTTCCTCCTTCCTCTCCTGTTTAAGAGAGTTGGTAAAACAAACATTGAACGTATTAGCTTTCCCGACGCTGGTTAAATGGTTCGTTATTCATTTTATGTCAGCTGATCATGAAACGCATTATGTAAACATAGCAGATAAGTAAGATAATATTCAACTAAATATATCAATAAAATCAAATACATAAATAATCGCATATAGCTCAAATATATAACACGAATTTTCGTTAGAACTTGTGGGAAAAATCAAGCGCCGTGCTCAAGATAGCGAGAAAATCAACTACCTTATAAATTAGGCAGGAAAATCATTTCCTTTTGCAAACTGGAAAATACCAACTGTTTTGTAGGTTGGCCAGAACCAGAGGCTTCTAACCGTAAAATACTGACTTGGAAGAGTTAATATCCAAGCTTGCGTCCTAGTAAGTGCATTTAAACACGAGAAGATAAAATAAAGTGACAATTCCACAGAGACGCTTTCAGATAATAATTTTCCGTTGAAAGTTTAAAATGAAGGAAAAAAATACGCGGAGGCGGAGGCGAGTTATTTGGCTTTTTGTTTTTAACTTAAGAGGAAGTATAAGTGCGGAATGAATGAAACCAATATGTTTACAGTACAAATTAAAAATGCTGCTCTAAGTATAATAAAAATAGAAGTATTATTTATGAAAATCTGAGCATTGCGTAAGAAACAATATGGTTTTTATTGTTACGAACAAATCCTGAATGACGTATCGAGGGCCGCCTAGGCCAAAGACTGACCTATGCCAGGATGCATCCACAACAGTTGACTAACTCCCAGGTACATATTAACGGATATGTGAACAGAAACATCACTCGTAAGGAAACGTGGCCGAACGTCTCGTCCTGGCCGGGAATCGAATTCTGGTCCAATCGGTTGTGAACCAACTTCACTAAACAAATGTTTCGTTTATCCGTAAATAAATTATATCGTTATTTTAGCCAAGGTTAGGATATGTCAACTCGGTTCAAACATTTTTAATTCAAGAAATTAGCACGCCCTGATGATGTATATATTAATCAACTCTATAACTAGCTCACCAATGCTAGTACTTGCTTAATTAACTAAACTAATATGTGTTGTTCAGTTCACGAGCCCATGATTATCCTTTATAACGTTTTCCACGACCACTCACAGGGTAGGTCTGGGGTGCAAATTATATAACGAAACACCACTTGCATGGGGCAGTGGGTACGTACATCAGTAGGTCAGTGGGTTAAACAGCAAGGCTGGGTAACCGAGTGGACAGCCAAGCTGGAGACACCTCGATAAGCCTAACAACTAACAGACTTCATGTCCTCGATCACTGAAATCGGAAACCAAATCGAGAATTTATGACTCAATAGCTTCCCAGTGAATAACATTTGGCAATATGACCAGCCGATATCCTTATAATCAAGCTTCACTTGACGCACAAGCAGACAGATGCTACAGAAGGAAACACGGGTCTAAACTAATACATTCACATTACATAATTTTGATACACCATGATATAAAAAAATTCCATTATTGTAGTCCTATATAAACAAATCCTTTGTCACATTAAAGGTTACAGTGGCCTGTCAGAAATTTGTATTAACACTAGACACGACTCGTTTACATTAGGCAGTACACAATAACTACACAACATTTAATACACTAACTCGACAAAATATTATCACACACAACATAATTCCGCAGTCCCCGTGGTGTAGCGGTGAAACACTAGCCTGGACTTTCGCGAACGTTTTGTCCTGGGTTCGAATCCTGGCCGGGGAGGATTTACTGAGCGTCAATCCTTAACTGTAGCCTCTGTTTACCCAACAGTAAAATGGTTACCTGGTTGTTAAACGATTTGGCGGAGTCGTATTCCGGGGAATATTAGGATTAAGGACTTGTCCGAAACTCTACGCGTGCTAGTGGCTGTGCAAGAATTTAACTCTTGTATAAATAAATATAAATAAATAACATAAAATTAAGTATAATCTAGCATAATTGTATAAACGTACACGCTAATGCTGCATAACTATAAAACAAAACGGCGAAAACAGAAATAAATACATCTAGGTAACGCTATTGTATCTTCACTTGGCGCGACAGGCGTGACAACAGATTAGCATAAACAGCACCAGCAAAAACATTAGTAGTAGTAACAACAGCAGCAGTAGTAGTAATAGGAGTACTCGTAACATCGTCAGTGGTAGTAGTAGTAACAGCATCAGCCGCACAAATCGCGCTGATTTGACTATCAGGTGCCAGATTCTTTATATGTATTTAGTAACATTGTCGGTTGTAACCTTCTCAGCCCGTCCTCGGACCAAATCCATTATCATGAGAAACCACACCCCCACCTCAAACCACCTGGATAGTTATCTAGATATTTGTGATTGTCTGAAAGCATATTACAGTTCCAGTAATAGTCTACATGTAAACTGACAAATGAACTTTTGTCGTAGACAGATTATTCTCAAGTTATAACTTGAATATAAATCGTTGGTTTAAAATTTATAAAATGTATGCTAAAAACGTTTTCTTTGAATAATTTGGTTGTCTGTAAACGGCATTCGCGGGCACACTGAAATAGTTTTCAAATGAAACATTTTACATTATCGTCAATAATACATTGTATTAACGTAACCAAACGCAATGAAACATAACATAACCTAACTTAGCCTAACCAAACCTTAACCTAACCTAACTATGGATAGAGTAAATAATAACACAAATTATGTAGTCGTTCTTAATCCATTCCCTTGAGTGGATCTCTTTCCTGAGGACAGGTTGAAGTAATCAATTACTTTCTATATATACAAAATTATGGAACTTGTTTTGATAACAGAATGTTGACCATTACATACGATCAAAACAACAACTCAAACATCCTATATACGAATGGCTAAGGAGACAAATTGCTATTTAATAAATAAATATAATTAACGTTACCGTGACTCGACACACAAATATTCAGACGAAAGCAAAATCCGAAAAGTTACATCAAACATTATAAAAAGTGGGGTTTTCAAATTTACCGCTAAAAAGGATAACTTATATTACTATAAATCCATTACCATGAGAAACTACATCCCCCCACTCAAACCACCTGGATAGTTATCTATATATTTGTGATGGTCTAAAAGCTTATTACGGTTTCAGTAACAGTCTACATGTAAACTGGCAAGTGAACCTTGGTCTTAAACAGAGATTATTATCAAGTTATAACTTTATTGCGTTATAAAACGTTGGTTTAAAATATGAAACGTATATATGCTGAAAACGTTGTCTGTGAAGAATTTGGTTTTCTGTGAACGGAATTCTAGGGTACACTGAAATAGTTTTCGAATTCCATATTTCACATTATTGTTAATAATACACTGTATTAATGTAACCAAACGCAATGAAGCCCAACCTAACCTCATCAAGCCTTAACCTTAAAAACCCATAACCTAACCTAACAACTGGACAAAGAGTAGATAATACCACTAATTATGAAGTCATTCTCAATTCATTCCCGTGAGCGTATTTCTTCCCTGAAGACAGGTTGCATACAGAAAAATGCAAATTCCATCTTAGAAATTTCAATACTAAATATTAACAGATAATGTGTGCAAATAAAAAAGCAAAATAATAAATAACAATTATTAGTAAAAACTCCCAAATGAAGCCAAATTTGAGTATGGTGGAGTGACGTGGAGCAGCCGCAGCAGCAGCTGTCTGTGGTCTGGAGAGCGCGGGGAACACACCACTCACGCTCACAATGTTTACCCTCAACAATCTCTTGACATGTGAAAACTAATGAGCTGACATATGTTCTATAAAGCTAGTGTCGTCCCTTACTCCTCTTTCCTTGCATTAAGTACGTATGGCTAATCAGACAGAAGAATTTATCAGATGCAAGGAATAATCATTTACATAATTTTCCCAACGTTATATTTGATTTTTTTTACGTATTAGTATTGCCTTCACAAATCGAATCATAACAACAACAGCATAGGGCAGTAGATACAGCCCCGCTCCTGTGCCAGGTAAGTCCACTACGGGCTCACCATAGCCCATGATACTTGGAACTTTTTGTTCCGAGCAGCTGAATTTAAAACAACAACATTGCAGTGTTTGCGGGTCCGGTCATAACGATAACGATACTATTTCCATGTCAACAATCTCTGTGCTGGATGCTGCTCCCTCAATTAGGTACATTACTGACAAGATTTGTTTGAAAACATTATGCACTCACCGTACGAAAATCATACATACACTCCCTATTTTCATTTATATTTCGGACATCGTCACAAAATTAACAGAAATATATAACAAATTAAATTATGATATAACTCAAATAGGCTATTCCAAAAATATTAGGCTAGTGTAGTGTAGTGTTATTAGGTTACTTCACAGTATCTTAAATTATTAATGATTATTTTATAAACAAGTCATATTTTAACTACTAACACTTATTTTTTATTTGTAACTAAAAATCATGTTAAAATAGTTGTTATTTTTTTTATAAATTGAATATATTTACATTTTAAAAATGCATTTATCATGACAAATATAGTAAATGTGGATGACACTTAACACTTCAGTTTTAAAATTAATTTTTACTTAGCAGACTTAATTATTGTGTAGTTAATACATTAATACAAGGCGCACCGATGCCTGTGGAAAATTACAAATTATGATAGTGTCTAAGGAAACACTTGCGCATGACATAAACCCTGGTGCTTGTGGAGCCTGCATGGGTGATGAGGTCAAGGAGGCTTAACCCATCATGACCTCTCCTGTCTTCACTGGCAGGCATTTCAAGAAATAAAGGATGTCATGGGGCATTAACCCCTTTCTCGGTGGGCCTGCTGTGAGCCGGTGGTCGGCCATGCAAGCATGCAGTGAGCGATACTTGATGAGTTCCACATTGATCCGCGTCTCAACGTGCTAGGCCAACTACGCTCACCGATCAGCTGACTCCGCCGAGAAGCTGGGTGTGTCTAGCCCAGGGTGATGGGGGCTAGGGCACTATTCACTTGACAGTCTCGGATGCAGGGATAGGAAGAACAAGAAGGGATGCAGCTACGTCAGAAATACATTATGTTCCTAATAAGAACATGTCACCTACCAGGTTTATCCTACTTGGATGTCCTAGAATGGTTATAATGTGTGGCAAATGTTCCCCGGGCGGCTGATTCCTGGCGGTGACACACACACCACACCTCACCACAGCCCCTTCAGCGACTCTTTCAACTTGACACCAGTTTCTTAGATATATTTGGCTTGTCTATCCACTGTTAAAATCCTACCGAGACCGTGAAGCCGCTCCGGTCCGCCATTTGTGGGAGGGACGACTGTGCGGCTGCTGTGCTGAAAATGGTGCGCCTCCCATGGCTAGGCATTCCCCGGGTCTCTACCCCACCCGAACGATGTTCTCTCCCTGTTTTGGTTTTGTGTACGTTGGAAGTTGCATACAGAGGGTTTTTATTACATAGATCCCTTGAAATAAGGATGGTTTTGAGGGAGAGTGTAAGTCTTGAAGTAGGAGAGGGGGCGTGCAGGCAGAGCGAGCCAGGATGCGCAGAATCAATATGAGGAGCGCGGCCCCCTCGCTGCCTGCCACCCCGCTACTAACAACACACCAACATCGCTACTCTCGCCCTATCAACACTCTTGTAACCAGTACCACAAACAAAACGTCTGCGGAAATGCTGTTATTCAGTGGACATCAATGCCAAATGAGATAGAGAGTGTGAGAGGCGAGGTCTCTCTTCACAGTCGTCGTCACCTCCAGAACCCATGATAATAGGGTTATCACAACTCGTTAGAAATCATTCGCGCCCCGAAATATCCAGAGCAACCAGCTTATGGAGTCTTATTTACCAAAGTTTCCTTGCTTTCGGCAGTTTGTCTTGGCCCAACTTACATGCTCGCCTCGGCCAAACCTCACCTATATAACTACTGCCAAATGATTATACTCCCAAAGTTCATGTCTGACAAAAACTCGCGTGAATTATAGTCTTAATTAAACCTTAATTGATACAGCTGTCTGTTTCTGCACAACTTACTGCAGCAGTGGCGTCCATAGTGATAAGATACGTTGGTTTTGGGTAAACTCGCAGCGGCGTTGCTTACCCCCCACACACGGCCTCTAGCAGCTGTCTTGTAAAGATGGTAGAACATCCCATGAACTGCTGCATAAACTGAGAATCGTACTATTCGCAGCCTAAATATTGAACTTTGGTTTAATTTATTCATACCAATGCACTCTGTTAAACGTTTTCTTACTGAGTGTGTGTATGCGAGGGATGCGGAGGTAGTTAATAGTGATAATCATGAGTGATGGTAAGGGAATATAAGAAGCAGTCAAAGCGGCAAAGAAAGATGTATAGCAAAATGGGGAATGAGGTGTACTGGTAATGAATGGTGATAGGGAGGCGAGGAGGGATGGCAAGGGCCCAACAGTTTCTTCTCGATCTA
Organism: Procambarus clarkii; assembly: GCF_040958095.1. Classification (NCBI taxonomy): domain Eukaryota; kingdom Metazoa; phylum Arthropoda; class Malacostraca; order Decapoda; family Cambaridae; genus Procambarus; species Procambarus clarkii. The sequence goes on from NC_091191.1 coordinate 4,697,511, forward strand.
TTCTGTTCATTTTCCATCTTCTGTCTCTCTATTTACAGAATTGTGTATTTTCGAAGTGCAATCAATACAAATTTAATCAAAATTATAATAAATCAAAATGCAAGGACTGTATATGGACGCATATAAATGATATCAGTGTTTCTTGGTATATAACATGCATTCAATATACAAGCCCACGTAAATAACAAACTATTAGTATAATGGATAAATGTATATTAAATTATTCTCGTGAATAGTCTCGCGGCCCAATGGATCTATCTGGTCATATGTCAACGGTATTGAACACTAATCACACTTAGTTGTTGTAGGATTTTTCCACCATGAAAAGACAGGTGGAATGGTGGTGGTAAAAATGGGGGGGGGGATGGAGTGAAGGTTTTACGGGCTATTCATGCCCGTGCCACCTCTTGGGTGGCTTAATCTTCAATCAATCAATCAATCAATCGAGTGAAGGTTGAGATGGTTAGCTTGAGCGAGAGGATGAATAACTGGTGAAGGGGTCGATGGTGGTGAGGGAATGAAGGAAAGTGGGAGAGCATCAGTGCTGATAGTGATGGGGGATGGTGTAGTACTAGTGATAATAGTGATGGAGAAAATGTAGGGTAGTGCAGATAATTATTCAAAAGAGTGTGGAGTACTGGTGTTATCGCGAGTCAGGGCAGTTCAACCAACACTACTGAAGGCGAAAAAAGGAAGGGTAACGGGGATGACTTAGTGAGTAGCGGAGGAAGGGAAAATAGATTAGAGAACGTTGAGGAGATAGACAGCGAGAGTAAAACGGAAGATAAGATAAGGAGAGGAAAATGGGAAATACTGAGGTCTTCATGCCTCAGGCCACAAGCAAATACCAGACGTCAGTGTCCTCAAGGGAATGTTTCCACTTAAGATTATGGCGTCCTCACTCGGGTTGCCTGGTTCCGGAATAAATTTTATCGCTATTGTCATCCAAGTCATTGTATTGTTAATATATTTTAGTTATTATATATATAGCTATGGCTGGTTCGTGTATAAGGTGCTGCACTATAGAAACCTTGGTGAATGTAACTCTGATACTTACATGTCATCATTGGATTTGCTGCCATGCTATGATCTCTTGCGACATATATTTTTTAGTATCATTCTATACCTTGTTTCATGTTTTCTAATCCCTCTCCCTCTTTTTTAAATTACAGTTAGGGTTTAGTAGGATTAGCAATGACGTTCTTATACATACAGTTATTTTCTATAAGCCATATATGTTTTAAAGCCTAACCCCAGACACATTTGTATCTGCCTTTTTCCTTCTGTCTCTCTTTGATCTATCTCTTGTTTTCTGTTCTTTTTAGTTTCTTTGTCCATTTGCATCTGTCTTCTTTTTTAGCATCTCTATAACGGCCGTGACTTCAAAACACTGTAAGAGACATGAATGCAGGAGACGTGCTCTTTCAAAAGTTACTTCCGACCCTTCACGCAGTCACAAATATATTATCTTTCACGAAACATATTTAAAGTGCTTTGAAGACTTTCTATGATGCAGTTTTTGTCTCTGCAATAAATTCAATATTCAGACTTGCTTTGAGACAGAGAGAGCGTGTGTGTGTTGGGGGAGGGGGGGGGGGGCGGGAAAGTTGAGGGAAGCCTTTTCGCTGAGAATATTGGCTCAACCCTTAGGCTTTTAATAGTCCACGCAAAGCAGTATTGGGTGGATGATTTTCTAAAGGAAAGCCAAGGGTGTATAATTGTTTGATAGGGAGCCGAGAGCATATATATATAGTTTTTCAAGGGAAACGGGGTTTAAACAGCTCATCTTTCTAAAACGTGAGACAATAATAAGTAGTTCTCTAAGGAAAAGGGGATTTTTATAACACTCTTGAGAGGGGGGAATATTTATGGCAATAATGAAAATTTATTGTTCTCTAAAGAGGAAACCGCGGATACTACTTTATGAACAAGATTGTATGTATAAGTACTTAGAGACAAATGAAGGCAAAGTGTACAATTCTCCAAGAAGAGGGCAAATGAATAATTCTCCAAGAGGGAGGCAAGAAAGCAAGATTCTCTAAGAGAGGGGCAAAAAGGCATTTTATTGCAGAGATATTCCTGCGTGAGCCCTAAGCCGGCCCACTAAGTGATACTCATTTCAGTCTTACTTTTCTCCATGAGGGGGCAAGAATATATGGTTCTCTAAGAGGGAGGTGCATGACCGTATGATTCCCCTTTGAATAAGCAGCTGCCTATGGTTGTAAGAGAAGGCAGTCACATATACAAACACAGAATCAGAAATGCGGAAGAGGGGAATCAGGGGATTGAGCACAAACTTACGTAGTCACAGTGTTGTCCAAATTGTCTTTCAAACTAAATTTTGTTACTTGTCGAGTAGGAGAAGGGAATTGTAATGAATAGAGGGAAGGGGAAAAGCGGAGGGAATGGTGGATGGCAAAATAAGAAAGGAGGCAAGATGCTGGGATGGGTAGCTGTGACAGGCTGTGGTGATGAGGATTTTTTTATGGTGGGATGGAAATAGTTAGGATGGAGTAGGGAGGAACTTGGATGGCGCGGAGTTGTGGTGAGGATGGATGACGTAGGACTGGGCGAGTAGGGACTGGGTGTGATGAAATGGAAACAGGAGGCTGGGATGGGGACGGGAAGGGTTGGGATGGGGACCGGAGGGTGATTTTTATATGACTGGCACAACCTAGTTTGATCTACAGTCAAGTGACACCATCACTTTTACCAAATTTAAAATTTGAATCTCAAAAGTTTTAGATAAAATTAGAAATTATATTTAATGAGCCCGTCCGCATGCCTACACACACACACCAGTTGATTGACAGTTGAGGCGGGACTAAAGAGGCAAAGCTTAACCCCCGCAACCACAACTAGGTGAGTATCAGCCCATCCTCCTGTTTTGGCAGTACTTATAGTAACGACGAAGACTATAGTATATATACCGACATACAACGAAATTAGAAAGTAGAAATCGGCACCATTGAGTTGGACAAACCGGAAAACGAATTTTTACTTGTGTTGCACAGACAAACTTAACCTAACCTCCCTAGGCCTAATACACGATATCTGAGGCATAAAATAGTACATATGTGTGCTATAGTAGGCCTAGGAATATTCAAGTTTGTTTTTTAGCCTCCTTTTGTTATGAACAAATTCCTTACGAGTCAGTATACTACTATCTAAAGGCTAAGTACGTACGAATTCGTGACTATTGACGATCGTCACAATAGGTACTAAACAATAGGTATCTAAACAGGAGAATGGGTTGCCCCTCCCCCACACACACACACTAAGAAAATATCTAAAGATATATAAAGATAGACCCGTTCAGAACACACAGCATCCGCATAGAAGCCACACTTTGTGAAACTTTTGATAAGCGCAGACAAAGCGGATCAGGACTCGCCGTGCCGCCAGAAAGACAAAAAGGCGAGGCACAGGTGGAAACTGCACACAAATGACATGTCAAGCCATAGAAGGTTGGGAGTTGATGCAATTGATTACCAGTAGTGTGGAGGCGAGAGTCAGAAGCTAGAGCTCTCACCTCTACTCACCTCACCTCACAAACACTACAGTATTAGGTAAGTCCGCACGGTTGTTCAGTGTATATTGAGGCTAACTCCAAACAGTTTCCAAAACATGTAAAGCGAAACAAAAATGTCAGGAGTCATGGCATCAGGCGACCGTAGCAAGAGAACACAAACACTTCCGTAAACGTCTGTAAGCCACACAGAGTAGCCTAATTAACTTAAAAACCCGAATGTCATATACCTGACGGTCACCTGGATCACGTCGCCAACTGATTAGGAGTCACCAGGACGCGGTAGGTCAAATGCAGGGGAAAATATTTATAGGCAACGCAAAGAGCACAAATAGGGCTTCAAATCTTTGTATGTATACCAGTATAAGGTTACGTGTCTAAAAGAATACCAAGGAGAAGCGCCAATGTTATGACCTCATGCTCCACAACATCGCTGGAATCCATAGTCTGGGCAATAATCAATTTGTGTCTAGGGTACAAAATAGGCTAGTAAAAACACCCCCAGTGTACTGGGGCATATAACATAGGTCACTGTAAAAATAATACGAAAACTACAGTTCTCTACAACTCACATTATCTAGCTTCTTAAAGCTTTGCAAGATCATCAACAGGCCTCATGCATACCCTCAGCACTAGCTGACAACAGGCTCTATCCTGGCGCAGTGGGACACTAACGCCTATTATGCTGATAATACAAATACAGGATGGTGGTGTCACAATCATTAATCAGTGAGATTGAGGAATCAATATCATAACATAGCACAATGGCATCACTTGAGATCCTCATGTACCCCACCCCAATAATACATATAAAAGCACCTACCACCTGGCATAAGTGATGTACATCGGTAGAAACTGATCCAGTAAAGCGACACATTATACATATATACTAGTAGGTCAAATAATCTTATGAAATTGATAGACAGGTCAAGAGCAGGACGACACATCCTCCTCCCTGGGAAGATCAAAGAGCAGTGCCGGCTCAGGCCGGGCAGGGAGACACTGTTTCCAAATCTACAAGTCAGCCGACTCTCCTCATTCAAATATCACCAGCTCATAACCAGATATTTTTCCATCGATAACTTCTAAATCATCCATAGATAATCAAGTGTTATAATATACAACTTTACATGAGAATACAAATCAATAAATCAATACATAAGAGAATATATATCATGATATACAAATTAGTCAACAGGGGATTCATATTAGCAAGATATGGTAACACTGGCTGGAGGGCGGTACGCCAGGGGGGAGGGGGGATAAGGGAGTATTTCAAGACATTACCGGTCAGCCGTTATACATAAGTATACATGAATACAATTAAAGCATCATATATCAACATAAGTACCAAAACCTTGCCTCTGTGGTATACATCTCACAGTACCAGAATATAAATTACTAACATGACAAGAAATTGATATTTCACAGTGTACATGCTCGTCATACATTAATTATATAAATGTATACATTCTACATCATAATACACATATCATGTCCTATACAGCAATACGTAACATTCCATAATATAAGCACATAATGGTGTTTTCCAAACTACAGGACATTAGGCTTCTGTTATTTACTATACTTCCAATATATCCACAAATACATGACATATACCCTTGGTACTGAAATATAATATGCATAGGTATATAAAACATACATTGGCAATACGTATTAATTACTAAGATATTGTCAAAAGGAGATTATATAGAAATCATAATATTTGTGATACTAGGCTAATCAGCCAGGATATCACTATACAGTTTGAACGCATCATACACCAGCCACAGTATAGCTGGTGTATGATGTGGTCATAACATATATCATAAATATATCATACTGGTGTATGTGTGGTCATGACAGCCAATTTCTTGAATAGGTTCAATGTGTGATATAAATGTATCAATGTAATGCGAGTGATAAAAATGTTGATAAATGCATCAATGTAATATATTAAAACAATAAATGTGAAGGAAAGATCTAATATATGTTTAAGTGTATTAATACCACATTTTATGGATGGAACCTACATTTTTATCGAGGTGTTGTAAACAATGTTCTGAACAAGTTTCTAAGAGCTTGCGTTTATATGTCTGGTTGAGGAGCGCCTCATGCGGCGTTCATTAAAACATTAAAAAGAGTTTAAACATCCTTCAGTAGAAGGCAATCTATGTCATAAATGCGTCACACAAAATATTATTTTTTTGTATTTGAAAGATTGGATAGGGTAGATACTCCATCGCTATAATTAATACTATAAAATAGATCTTGATGTGATTATTGTTATACAGTATTACTATTGCTTGTCACCAATAATATTAATAATAATAAAAATATTAATAATTAATAATAATAATTATTATTATTATTATTTTACATATCACTTGTTGGTGCTGCGTCATTCATTTACAAGATGTTTGAATTGTTGGTGTCATTGCATGATATAACGGCCAACCTTTCGTCACTGCAAGTTATAATTTGGCGCATTTGGATGAAACGAACCTCGAAACGGTTCTGTTCGTTGATCTATGTGGTTGGCACATGTGGCGTCCCTTGTTTGGTGTTATTCTTGAGGGAGGTAGTTGTAGTAAAGGTAACTATCCACTCCACACATCTGAACAAGAAAGTGATGTCATTTCAGCTCGTCCTGGACCATTATCAAGTCGTGTAAAGAAAGCTGCTGTCAATAATTCCTTGTGTCGGGGGACAGGAAGCCTGTGAGTATTCATACACGTTTGACTTTTATCCAGGTTTCCCAGCCCCTCCCCCCCAAGGCCGAATTACTGACCCCACCCAGGATGCAACCCCACAACACGCTGACTAACTCCCGAGTACTTACTCACTGCTAGGTAAACAGACGCATTAGGTGAAATGAAATGTGCCCAACCATTTCTGTCCCGCCTTGGATTCGAACCCGGAATTCTCGATTATGCGTCGAGAACGAACCCGACTGTACTACCGGGATCCTTAAATAATTACAAGGCAAGAATATGAAGGCGAAAGGCGAGAAGGTAAGAAGTAAACTAAAGGACCGACTATTAACAAGATGAAAGGAAACTGCAGAAAGCCTAAAGCCGGAGAGAAAGGGCAGAGCTAAGTGTGGAATATGGATTTTTTGTGGCACTGTAAAATACATAGCCCAACCACATCTCTTGTTCGTAGTCTGGATGCAAGATACTGAGCCGGGTGGATCAAGTGTAGATCTCACTAGATGTTCCATCTTGTATTTTGCCAATTTTTTAGATATACATTTACGTGGACAATTTCTACGTCTACTATATTAATCGGAAAGTTACGTCAAATTATTATAATCATAATAAATTAAAATTGTAGATAACAAATAAATTAAAGAGTTTGCGTATCACTTTTTTATACATCATGATATTCTTGTTCAAGGAAAGTTTCTGCTTAATTTATCTTATTAATGAAAAGTAATCAAAATATTTCATTATTGTGTTCAGCAAACTTTACTTATTCCTAAACCACAAATCCTCTCGTGACTTATTTTAAACGCCAACATTTTTAGCAAGTGTGAGATAGTTGGCTCACTAGCCTTGTAGCGAAAGGCTCTGGGTAAATTTCCTTGATGGAGTGGAATACTTAGGGAAAAGTTCCTTTATTTCATTCACTTCGTCGAATGATGGACCGTGTCCGGGGGGGAGGGGGGGGGGGATAAAACACTTGGGTAGGAGTTTAAAAATATATGAAATTGGAAATGGCTTCTAAGCCTTCAGCTTTAGAGAGAAACTCCCATTCCTGCCGCAGTACCCTTCCAATGGCAGTGAAAAAAAAGTTTGTAGTGGCAATGATCACAGAGTTTTGAGGTAGCACTCAGCCATCATTGCCAGCCCCCAGCAGCGAGGCAGGGTAATGGCTCTACCTATTTGTGCGTGCTTAGCTGTTCAGGCTTACCTACTAGTATTTGTATTTCCTAGTCATAAGTCATAAGACGCACACACACACACACACACACCTAGTCTTTTGTGTGTGTGTGTGTGTGTGTGTATGTGTGTCTTTACTATTTGTGTCTGCAGAATTGAGCTATTAGCTCTTGGACTCTGCCTTTTTAACCAAACTATTTTTCTTCTATTACATATACTTCTAACACACGCACATCACCATGAAGCTGCTGTCTAACTCTCAGGTACCTATTTATTAACTGCAAGGTGAACAGGGGGCATCAGAGTGAAAAAACTGCATTTGTTTCTTTCACACACACACACACACACGAAGTGTGTGTGTGTGTGTATGTGTACTCGCCTAACTATGCTTGTGTAATCCAACTGCAGCTCTTGGTTGCCAACACTTATTTCTAGAGTCTTTTGTGGCAGCAGCCTAGGAATTAAAAAAAACAGCGGTACGAGCCACCCACTTTTAGTACAGAAACCACTATTGGTAGCTAACGGATAACAGGCAGCCTGTGATCAAGCTATTCCATATATTCCATATATAATAATCTATAAGACGTGCAAATATTGTGGACGACCAGATGGACTTTCCCTCCACCACTATACTTGCTCAACTGTAATAGTGCCAGCAGGTAATCTTATCTTGAGGTTATCTTAAGATGATTTCGGGGTTTAGCATCCCCGCGGCCCGGTCCTCGACCAGGCCTCGTTTTTGTCACACATTCTCATCAAGCAGCCCGTAGCAGCTGTCTAACTCCCAAGTACCTATTTACTGTTAGGTGAACAGGTGCATCAGGGGTGAAAGAAACTGCCCATTTGTTTCCGCCTCTGCCGGGGATTGAACACGGAACCTCAGGACTACGAATCCCGAGCGCTGTCCACTCAGCCGCCAGGCCCCCTAAGTAAGGAGCCACTTACATAATGAAAGAAACAGAATCACTGGCATATGCAGCTTAAAACCCTTAAATACAAAATAATAAATAAATAAAATAGTAAAATAATATGCGAGTAAGCATTTGGACCTCTTGAAGGACATAAACATACTGGGAAGGGGTTCATAGAACGTCTTGTTAACTCTAACTTTTCAACTGAACTGCGCTATCAAACTGTCCCCTAAATTGATTAATGCTCTCTCAAACTATTCCTTTCCTCCGTTCTATCATAAATCTTTATCCTCGTATCCCTTTATCCAAGTGTTACATAGTCGTAATGGCTTAGTGCTTTCTACTGATAATTACCGTATTTACCACTCTAAACTAGTTTAAAAGTCAACAACTTTGACGAGTGCTGCAACGACCCTCCTTAACATTTGTAAAAACAACAGTGATATATTTCCTAAACGCTCCAAGATCATTGTTACTTTAATAAATAACCTCAAAGTATATTAGTGATAAGGGAATTATCTCTAGATTATACTGAAAGTCGTTAGCAGGTAAACTCACGCACCGCTGATCAAAAATAATCGTCATCAGTCATAATGTAATCGACTCGACAAATTATAGGCCGGGAAATATAATTTCAGGAGGTCCCCAGGGGTAGGATTAATTGGTTTTGAAAATGGAAATTCACGCAGAGGCAATTTGCTTTTGAGTTAACATGGGAGTATTGGGGAGGGAGGAAATAGTTAACATAGGAGTATTGGAGGAGGGAGAAAACATTTAGCATGGGAGTATTGGAGGAGGAAGGAAACAATTAACATGGAAGACTGAAATATTCAATATATATTCGTAAAGAACTTCATGACTTTCTAAGACACACGTGCCCACAAATGACCTTTTAATTTGTTTACCAAATTGTTAGTGTTTGGGCTGTAGCGTTCGTCAAGCCAAGGAACACACCTTAATTGCTGTATTTGTGAACATATTGCGTATCTCCTAGCGCATAGCTTTGCCCTTCAGGCTAGTTGCATCCTCCACAATACGTGATCACTGTAAAGCCCACGCGTCACCCTTTCACTTTCAAAGACTTCTTCAATACTAACTAGTTCTTTGAGATTAGATCTCAACATCTTCGAATCTAAACATTATTGTTAAATTGTAGCTGTCCTCATCAACAAGCCAAATGCTCGCCAATCCAGCCGGTGAACCACCTGTTATGAATGAAAAACGGCTTACACAATTTTGAATGCGTCTTGGGGACTCGGCCACACTATCCCCTAGTGCGTGTGTCGGTCGGCACACGCACTAGGGGCAACCCGTTCTCGCACTTTCGTATAGTCAATATTGACTTATTAAATATGTGCATATGTGATATACTAATTTATTGTGAATATTTTAGTTTACCTTGAAAAGCTTCATAGAAAACACCGACCTTACGTAACCTTCTTAGTATGTTAAGATAAGCATCTTATTGCTTTGTAATTACAATTATTACTTAACCTATTATAGGTATAGGTTAAGTAATAATTGTAATTACGAAGCAATAAGATGCTTATCTTAACATACTAAGAAGGTTAGGTAAGGTCGGTGTTTTCTATGAAGCTTTTCAAGGTAAACTAAAATATTCACACTAAATTAGTATGTCACATATGCACATATTTAATAAGTCAATATTGACTGTAAGAAAGTGCGAGAACGGGTTGCTAGGGGACACAGGTGGAAACTGAATGCCCATATGTGCCATAGAGACGTTAGAAAGACTTCTTTCATTGTCAGAGTAGTAGACAAATGGAATGCATTAGGAAGTGATGTGGTGGAGGCAGACTCCATACACAGTTTCAAGTGTATATATGATAGAGCCCAGTAGGCTAAGGAACCTGCACACCAGTTGAATGACAGTTGAGAGGCGGGACCAAAGAGCCAGAGCTCAACTAGGTAAGTACAATTTTAACGAGCTTAGTCTGAGGCAACCCGTCCTCATACTAGGCTGTTTAAAGCAGCGGCCTCCCTCCCCAGACGCATTCATCCATTTTAACATACAGTGTATTAAAAATTGGTTTGTTCTCATATATAAATTAATATTATTACACAAATATTCTATGTATAGTTACGCGTATGTTAGGTACCATTGGCGACTGCAGATGTGTACAAGTAAGCGTCAATTATGTTGTTGTTTTAGATTTAGCAACTCTGAAAAAAATTCAATGTAGCATGGGCTATAGTGAGCCTGTAAAATATAAATTAGTTGTTGTTGTTTTAGATTCAGCTACTCGGAACGAGTTTCAAGTAGCACGGGCTATGGTGAGCCCGTAACTTACCTGGCACAGGAGCGGGGCAAGTAGCACGGACTATAGTGAGCCCGTAGTGGACTTACCTGGCATAGGAGCGGTGATAAATTAGTTGATTGATGATTGATAAAGATTAAGCCACCCAAGAGGTGGCACGGGCATGAATAGCCCGTAAGTGGTACAATTTTTTTTTTCTCAGTATTCTGAGGTTGCATTTAACCATCAAGCTGTTATCGCGGGGGAGGATACTGCTTCACAGTCTTTATGAGGGTGTCCAGCTGCTGGACACCTTTGTTGACCAGGAGAGTGGCTGTGTTGATGGCTTCAGGGTGGCCGCTGCATGATTCAGGAACTCTTAAAGCTCTTCTAAGGTCATTGGTTGCTTCACATTCCAGAAGATAGTGAAGTAATGGCTTTTCTGTGACAGTTTGGCAGAAGATGCACTCTCTCTGTCGGGGTTCACCAATCTCCCAGTTGCATCTGTAACCTAGACGTAGTCTATATAACCTAACTGCTATTTCCCTGTGAATTCCTTTTGGGATATTTAACCTTTCTAATTTGGTTGCCTGAAGATACCATGTTGCAGATAGCGAACCTTCAGCTATTCTCTGGTGTAGGTCGGCTTTGTTGAGATGTGAGAGTTTTTTGGTGATGATGTTTTTTATGTTCTCTAGGCTGGGTTGAATTGTTTTATGTATCACTGGATGACGAGTTGCCAATTTAGCAATATCATCAGCTTTTTCATTTAATGGGATTCCAATATGGGATGGGATCCAGTTTAAAGTTATGTTGATTCCTTTGTATCTTGGAGCAGTCGCTAAAGGCAATTAGTTGAAGCTACAGTATATATATATAACCGCGTAAGATGAGGTGAAGTGAGGGAGGCTACACAGTTGATGTTGGTTGGAGCACGTGAGTGACTTGCATAGTTTGTCTTGAGGATGGTAGGCTGTACCTAAGTGTAAGCTGTCTGTTGATAGTTGGACGAGTGTAGTTTAATACATGTAGTTCCTCACCCATGTCTAAAATTCTGTTGTCATTGTATCTGTCAATTATTTTAATGTTGGTCAAGATATCTCTGGTGTTAATTTGGGTCTGTGTAGAAATTATGTTCTTTGATAAAGCCTGGTTATTCATACAGTCTGGCAAAATAAACTAGCCGCCTCCAGCGGCAACAACAACAAAAAAGTCTGGAGTCTTGAAAGAGACGTTTGTGTCATGCCTATATATTGAGATCATTGGGGTTGATAGTCCCTAGTGGGCATGTTAAGGTATAGATGTTCGTTGTCTCTTTTTAAAGTGATTCCTTGTAGTAAATGATGAATTGAATCTGGTTAGTGTCGGTAGGGGTCACATTTCTGTAAAAAGTTTAATAGATGGGACAGACTTGGAAGAGCCCAGTTGACTGGAGCATCAACAATGCTTCACTTATACTGGTCAGGGCACTCATTACTATCATTAGGGAACATTTCTAGATTAGTCCCTTGCTGTGAATGTCACCATTCCTTTTTGAGGTTTACATCTATGAAAGACAGCTTACCATAACACACTCCATCTTGTAAATGAAATTGAGCATGGAATGTTACTTGAAAGATTCGTTAAGCTGTAGCAAGTGTTCCATGTTGAGTACCCGCTAGATGATGTCACTAACATACCTACAGTTGACGTCAGGCTTAAGATCCATGTCAATAAGGACCTTTTCCTTAATAGTACCCATGTAAAATTTCACCAATAGGACCCCACGGGGAAAAAACCCATTATGTCTACTTGTTTTTTCTCTAAATATGCAGATTCCTCTTAATTAAATGAACAAAATTCATTTATTTGTTCAATCAATTCCTCTTAATTATCAATCATACATTGCAGCTACTACATTTAGGGACCAGGTACTGCAAAGTATTTTATGGTTTCTAAAATTCAGCATCTATATTTTTTCAGGGCTTTTGCAGTTTTCCATACTATATATGGTATCAAAATAAGTTTGTCATGTCAATTATTAAATTATAAAATAATAGTAAAAGGGAATTATCGGGGAAAGTACCAAACCATTACGACTATATAGCACTGGGAAGTGGTCAGTATAGTGATTTGGGATGGGATAGGGGATAGGAATGATGCCCAACCAATTGGATGGTCGGTGATTGAAAGCCGACCTGCATGAAGCGAGACCGTTGCTTTACGTCCAGCCCAAGTGGTTGGGCTGAAAAAAAGTCTGTAAAAGCAAGTGTTTATCAGCATCTGTATTTTTAAGGGCTTTTGCAAGTGTTTATTACACTATAAATACAAAATCAGTTATAGGCCTTTTTAGAAAATAACAAACTGATCTTTAACATAGTACTGTATTTTAATTTCTTTCATCAATTAAAATAGTCACATACTTAACAAGGGAACATTATAGAATTAATTTTGTTTAGCTTCAAATGGTATAATTTTTGTTGGTTCAGCAATACATGGGTGCATGCAATGCCAATTATAAAGTGTGAATTTGTAAATAAAAAAAAAAAAGTTTATTTAGATATAAATACACTCAAAGGGATGAGGTAGTTCAAATTATCATCACTCCACTCAAGGCATCTTAAAACCCTGAAATTCTGGCAGCTATCCTAAGTGGGAACCAACCTCCATGTCACTGAGTAATACAGTATATTTTTGGATTTGGATCACTTTGGATCCATAAAATTAACTTTTCTCTTATCATCAACAGCTGTTTAACCAGGCTTTCTTCACAGATCCACACTTATTATAATTCTTTCGCTACTGAATTAAAAAAATCCATACCTGCTGCTTTCCCACATTTTAACTTTGACACTGATACTCTAATCTCTTCCAGCTTTCCAGTAAATTTTATTATACATTTATAAGTTATGGCTCTCATCATTCACTGCTTAAAACCATCTCAAGTATTGTTTATACTCAAACTTTTAAAGTATTTTTAAACAACATATAAAATGACTGGCATATCAAACATACGTGTCTAATTGTCTCTATACTGTACACATAACAAATGAAAAGACTTTTCAAAATCAAAATAAAGTTACTAAGTTGGGGTCCACCCTCTTATCACACAACAGGAAGACTTCTTTGTAAATTTCTGCATATTTTTAAATACACCTGACACTACTGTGCATAAATTCTTAACTAAAATGTGGACTCTGCTTTTCCTCACATTTTTGTGTAACCAGCCAATATTCTTATGAAACTTTTAAATTATTAATGAAAGATACAAGTTTCACAAATACATCTTATGGCATTAATCTATTACTTAATAAAATTGGCACAATCCATCAGAAGAAATACTTAAAACTCTCAAGCCAATTAAAAAACTATGCAGTATGTAGAATATGTATGTATGTATGCATGCCTAATGTGTAGACAAATCTGACCCGTCTGTGATCATGATCACTGATGTAGAGACCCAAATTTTGTGACACTATTTAACAACAAAAAAGGTCATCATTGTATCATGAACAGTTACAACGGTATAGTTGGGTCATTAAAAAGAGCAAAAGAAAGAAATAGAAAGAGTGAAAGATAGGGAGAGAAATGGAGGTAGGTAGATTATACATTATTTTATTTTTATATACATGAGTTCTTACATTCTTTGTACAGCCACTAGCATGCATAGCATTTTGGACATCTTAATTTTCCCTGGACTACGACCCGCCAAATCGTTTAACAGCCAGGTACCCGTTCACTGCTGGGTGAACAAAGGTATACAGTTAAGGATTGGTGCCTAGTCAATCCTCCCCAGCCATAATACAAACCCAGGCCAAATCGCTCGCGAAGTGCAGTACGGGTATCTTACCACTCACCAGGGTCCATATGCTAATGTTCAGATACAATATACACAACATTATTCAATATAATGTCTCTAAGTTTTATAAATTTGTCTTTTCTCTTAAAATTATATTCCAGTTCCTAAAATTATCTCTAAAGTTGTTGTCGATACAACATCCTCAACAAATTGCTTGCCAGATAGTGACTGGATGAGATGACAAAATGAGTGTCCTGTATTGGGTGATAGATCTCATGAAAAAAGTAGGTGAGATAGTAATACAGTATCAACACACACTTGCATAGCAGTCATGGCAAATTGGCTGGCATGAAGAACTCCACATCTGAGCTTGTATTATTGCTTCTCCAGGATAAAATTACAATCTTTGAATAAGTTCAGCATAATAAGCACCATTCATGCTAATATAAATTATCAAGTACTGTAGTCTATAGCTTAAGCCTTTGCAGTCTCATGAGATGGCACATCTTCATGTATCTTGAAGACAAACTTGTTTGTTCTCGCTGTCCCTTAGTGCTTCTACTCCAGGGAATTCTGTTTGCCCTCAAATTCAGAATGGAAGTTCACTGAATCAGTGTTCTTCTTGTTAAATAGATCATTTATGTCGGTGAGCCAATTGTTTCTCAAAATCAGAACATTTTAGATAATCTAACCCACTATATCTCTTAGTATACAGTATAATATAGTACACTTAGTATAACTTAGCCTGTATGTTCATGCAATATTGCCTCTCAACATCCACATGAAGCACAGGTTGTCTACCCCCTCTCCAGGAGAATTTTGTTTGTTGCTTATGATTATATTATCTTGGGTAGTAGCTGTTTTGCAGGTCTGCCTTGACACGAGACCATGTTGTTCAGCGAATCAAATTCGGTAATAACATTTACCTGTGGCACAGAAAGTGGGAAATCTGCAATCTATTATATATCTACTGTAGTGTTTCACCAACCAGATGGCATCCCTGTTCATCTTGAGCACCAACACAAGTACGATGCACTTATTTATTTCTCTCTTACACATTAAATAGTTAAGCTCTCATAATATTAGCTAATTCATCTTCTTCAATTTTTGAGTAAAACATTTATAAATATTTTACTAATTTTATTTTTTTATACCTACACCCCCTATATTTGTGTATAGTTTCATAATGTTATGGCATGGTCTTGAAATGAGATGGATAAATGAGTGTGGAAAAGAACACATTTCCTACACTCAAATTAAGTTTTTTTTTCCATACTATAGTTCAGTACAGTACAGTACTATAAACTGGAATTTGTTGATATGTGACTGAAATTTATCAATATCTTCATTTTCATGTTGATTTATGGTTAGTAGTTTTGTCGAATAAAATATTTTCATGCTGATTTATGGTTAGCGGTTTTGTCTAATAAACTGATCACCGAGCAGTGTCACCCAAGATGAGAAAAAGAAAAGACCAAGCCAACAAAATGGGCAATATGAAGGTGACCCTGGAAAGCAGTTGAAAAATGTTTAGATGGTGAGGATGATGATGTAGATAAGTATGATAATGATGAAGGAGAGGCATGATGATGAAGATAATAAATATGAGGAGGATGAAGATGATGCATATGATGATGATGATTATTATGATGATTTTAAGCTTGGAAAATACTCTATGCAGCCTCCTATGGATTGTTAAAGGGGTATAAGTAACCAAATATGAGCAAATAAGCATTTTTATAAAAATAATTAAAAACTTTAGGATCATTCAGTCAGTAACAGAACAGTTGAAAAAAAAAGACATCATCAATTATTCATCTTCATCCTCTAAGGTAAAGTCAAATGGTTCAAATGCATCCCGGATTTTGTTGCGAAGCTTTGTTTCCTCTTCTTTGGAACTCTTGCATTCACGCCAGTCAACTAGCTCTGGAACATTTAGTATTGGGGGACTTGCTAACACCTCTCTGGAAAGACAAATTGTTTCATTGCATACATTTTAACAGAATAAATATTAAGTGGATTCAAGGAAGAGATTTAATTCTTATTTATATAGCGTGAGATATACAGCATGAGACAGATTATCTGTTATGTGTTGGATTTTAAAATATGGCACAAGACTACCAAAGGTATTATTAGTAAATGCATATGAGAACCATATGCAGTATACATGAATATAAGGAAAAAATTTAGAACTCTACAAGCCAAAATGCATAAACTTCATTGTAATGTATTGGAATTTTGATATTACTGCATCCTATCTTTTATTTAAAGCTTCCATTATTGATTCATATTGGAGAATTCATCTTCACTTTCTTTTTGAATTCTCATCTTTAAAATTTAAATCACCTCCGTTACATTGTCCTTCAGTCTTATTCCACATAATGTATGTACTGTACTGCATTTCGACATCCCTATTTGGTTCGTTCGTTCGTTCTCGTTCTCTCTCTCTCTCTCTCTCGTTCTCTCTCTCTCTCTCTCTCTCGTTCTCTCTCTCTCTCTCTCTCTCGTTCTCTCTCTCTCTCTCTCTCGTTCTCTCTCTCGTTCTCTCTCTCGTTCTCTCTCTCTCGTTCTCTCTCTCTCTCTCTCTCTCTCTCTCTCTCTCTCTCTCTCTCTCGTTCTCTCTCTCTCTCGTTCTCTCTCTCTCTCGTTCTCTCTCTCTCTCTCTCTCAGCTTCATTAGTAATTTCACATATAATATTTTACAGGTATTCTATAGCCTATTTATGGTAAGCAGAGCTCTATAGCATGCCATTTATATCCTACCTTCCAAACTGAAGTGGAAAGCTTTTCCTAATTCTGTGATAGAGCTTTTCACCAGTGGGAAGTTCAGCATAAAAGAATGGTGTTCCTGCCGGTGCTACTTGTGCAATATCTGATAACTTTGGAATTTCATCCAACTCGATGCCATTATCCTCTGCCACATCCTGGAAATGTTAAGTCAATTATTTATTATATCCAGAAATATGACATTAAGACATGAAATACAAGAAATACTGAACTGTCACTAAATAAAATGTACAATATATTAGGATTTATATAAGTATTACTTTTAAATAATTTTCAGCATGTACAATACATTAAAGCAAGTACAGTATTGTAAATTCTGCAAGGTTTCTGCACCATTAGCCAAAATTAACTAATATACTGAATTGAAATCTGACATTAAAGGAGCAGGAATATGTAATTAGCCAAACAAGATAAAGATAAGAGTTCGCTTGTGATAATATAGATACCCTTTGCATTTGTAAACTGACTACAGTGTATGTTAAAAATCTGTGTAACAGAAATAATCTTCCTTAGAAGCTCAACAATATACAAACCATGAATATCTCTCTGACTTGAGAGGCAGCTTCGGCAGGTATTGGAACAACTTGAACTTGTAAATGCTGAGTGCGGTAATTCCTCTCAAAGAAAACAACATCTTTGCCTTTCTTTTTAAACATTCTTTTCAGTGCCTTTTTGAACTTCTCAACTTCTGTGAGGATAAGTTAAAATTATAAATTTAATTGTGAATTATACAAACAAACAAAAATATCAATTAAATATACTGTACAGTACTGCATATGAATTATACATGTATTCATATGGCATTCAACTTAACGAACTGGGGGAACACAAGAATGTGTTAAGGTATATGTAATACAAAGAAAGTTACTGAAAACAGCATAATTTTGTCTAAGAGTTTAACGTTACATTTATGATAATGCAAGTATCGGATGAAAATTTGATGTTCAGGTAAGTGTTAATGATAAATTAGACAATACCCACAGAGTTATATTTCTATAATTTGATGAAAATTTAGATTGCAGTATACAATTACGAGATGATATTGCTGTACTAGCAAATTAGTGTCAAAATGAATGATGCCAAATCATTTTAAGAGATAAAAGATATATTGCAGTATTTACCTTCTCTGCTGTCATCATCCAGGTCTGGAGTACTCTGGAAGTGGGTTATGGGCAAGATGAGCAAATGCTGAGGTACAAGGCCACCCTTTGCTAGAGCCAGGTACACATGATCCCCCACACTCACCACCAAGTGCTTCTCTACTTCTGGGCTGGCCAGGCAGAACCAGCATGGACCTGAAGTCATCAAAGTTTGCTATAAAATCTAAATACAGTACATTACTTGGGATCTTGTCAAAATATTTGTATACTCAAATTAAAATATTAGGAATACATTAAAAATAAAATATTTAAAACACATTTTACTGCAAGTGGACAGTAATGCAAATAAAGCTTCATACTAACAAGATGATGCATTTGAAGTGATCTGGCATGCTCAAAGACATGCAATATGTTTCTGTTTTGCAATGAATTATGACTGCTCACTGTTCCAATGTTCCAAAACATGTTCCAAAACTCATTTTACAAGACATTCTTACTAAACACTAATACAAAATTTCACTAAATGCTACTGAATAAAAGTGTCAATACTGTAGTTAAATACATATACAGTACTGTATTTACAGTACTAATTATTCATCCATATAAATATTTTTTTAAGATTACAACTTGTGGGAAGCTCTACACCAAGTCACATGAAGAAGTGAGGTACTGCAGTGGATGGCTTGCTTAAGTGAGACAGTGTTAAAAGTACGAGAGGCTGGTTAGTGAAGAAAATACTTTATGTGCAGACTGGAGCGTGCCCAACAAGTATGCAAGTGCCCAGCAAGTGTGAGAAGTGACAGCAATTGCTAGTGGCAATATTGTGAGAACAGCTTGTAAACTTTCTTCACTGCTAAATTGCAAATGGCCACTTAGTAAGCGATTATGCATGTTATATTTACAAACAAGTATTTGCTCCAATTATCCTATTAAAGCTATTTAATTATCTTCCAACAGAACTAAAGCAGAAATATAATTACTGAAATATAGACATATGTTTATGTCTATATATATGTTTATGTAAACAGTATACATTTAATGAAATCTTTCTGTTTGTGTTTGTGAAAATGAATACATGTGTGTGATAATATGCAAGAAGTGTACGTGAATCTGTGCAAAGTGAATATTCAAGTACACTTTTATTATATACACTTGTATATACTGTACAGAAGTAAATGCATGTCAGCTACACAAGCATCTTCACACATACATCTATGGGGCCTCGTGGCTGAGTGGACAGCACTCGAGGGTCGTAGTCCTAAGGGCCCCGGGTTCGATTCCCGGCCGAGGCGGAAACAAATGGGGAGAGTTTTTCACCCTGATGGTCCTGTTCACCTACCTTGAGGTTACCTTGAGGTGCTTCCGGGGCTTGTGAAAATGCTTAGCGTCCCCGCGGCCCGGTCGTCGACCAGGCCTCCTGGTTGCTGGACTGATCAACCAGGCTGTCCAGCAACCAGGAGGCCTGGTCGACGACCGGGCCGCGGGGACGCTAAGCCCCGGAAGCACCTCAAAGTAACCTCAAGGTAGGTGAACAGGACCATCAGGGTGAAAAACTCTCCCCATTTGTTTCCGCCTCGGCTGGGAATCGAACCCGGGGCCATTAGGACCTAAGAGTAAATAGGTACTTGGGAGTTAGACAGCTGCTACAGGCTACTTCCTGGTGATGTGGGTGTGTGTGCGCGTGTGTATTAGAAATATATGAAGTTGATATAATTGAGGAAAAAATAGATTGGTTAGAATGGCAGGGTCCAAGAGCAAATAGCTCAATTCTGCAGACAAATACTAAATACACACTGTAAATACAGTATACATGTCCATATACAGTACTCATAAAAAGACATTTTGCACTTATAGTCTCAATTTATATACTGTTTGAATATCTTAATGATTAATATGTACTGTACTGAAACACCTCTACTACCAAATCCCTCAAATAAGCAAGACTTGACCATCCAATTTCATTTTCAGCATCAGCAGAACATGCCACACGCACTAACCAGTCGGTTTAGGAGGCATCCGTTTTTTTTGTCCATTCTCGTCTCCTTCTCCCCTTCTCCTCTTGCCTTTGCCATCATCGTATGGTTTGGGGTTCATATCATAGAAGAACTGTGCTGCAGTGCTTTGTGCCGCTGTCTACAATGTCAAAAATGGCTAAATTTTATGCAGATTATTAACTTAAGCAAATGTATTCATAAGTTTGCTCTTGAGAACCATTTACAATACTAAAAGAAATGAAAGAGGATATAAAAGCACAAGTACAAAATTTGTAATGAAGGGAGGTTCCTTAGAAGGTTCAATTTAGAAGAACAATGTTACCAAAGTCAGCTGCATAGAATACATGTCATGTCTGTGCCAGTATGACCAAGTGCAAAGATTTAAATAAGTTGCCCATGGCAACTTCTCAAAAGTTAACTTCTCAAACTTCTCGGAAACCTCAATTTCACCCTGTTTGACTATGATTTGCTTGGTAGACCCCGTCAACAGTGGAACCTAACCATGGGACAAGCAAGCAGAATAGCCGGGGAATATGTTAACCTTTGATAGTTATTGTATACTGAATGCTTGTAGAGCAACTTCTTGCTGTCACAATTTAATAATCAGTGTTAAAATGTACTGTACCTGTCTTGGTTGTTGAGCAATATTACCATCTGAATAGGGACACTCAGTGACATCTGGAGGCTGTTTTGTGAGCTCTGCTTGATCGCAGTGAACCATGGGAGTGATATTGAAGGCATAAAGCCATTTATGCTTCTCAGGATTTCCCACTTTTGCTAATCCTATGAAGCGACTGACATGGCGTGTTTTTTCTTGCAAAACTATGTGGTTCCTAGGCAAGTAAAAACAGAAAATATGAATTAATACACTCGTAGATTCATAATTGGTAATTATCCTATAGCAATATGTATCACCTAATACTGTACTTACAAATTTGATTACATAACTTGAATGTGACGAGGAAGAGAAAGATGGATATTTGGAGTTTAAATTTATTTGACTGGGTAATTATCAGAAAAATACAACTTTTTATATGAAAAGTTTTTTTTTCCAAGCAAGTCTTTCGGTCACTTCCTTAGGCAAAAGTCCTCCTCCTCCAGGACTCAGCAGACTTGAGCCAGGGTCAGGGCAATTTTATCATCCTCGACAGAAAGGGTTATTTAAAAAAAAACCTCCACTTGGCCATCTATAGGGAAAGAGACACTGAACTATTCTCAATCCAGCCCTGTATGATTTGGACTAAACACTAATTTAACAGTCTCCGTG
Organism: Procambarus clarkii; assembly: GCF_040958095.1. NCBI lineage: Eukaryota > Metazoa > Arthropoda > Malacostraca > Decapoda > Cambaridae > Procambarus > Procambarus clarkii. The sequence continues at coordinate 4,719,018 of NC_091191.1, forward strand.
GTGTAGGGGTAAGACACTCGCCTGGCGTTCCGCGAGCGCTATGTCATGGGTTCGTATCCTGGCCGGGGAGGATTTACTGGGCGCAATTCCTTAACTGTAGCCTCTGTTTAACGCAACAGTAAAATGTGTACTTGGATGAAAAAACGATTCTTCGCGGCAGGGGATCGTATTCCAGGGACCTGCCCGAAACGCTACGCGTACTAGTGGCTGTACAAGAATGTAACAACTCTTGTATATATATATATATATATATATATATATATATATATATATATATATATACAGTATATATATATATATATATATATATATATATATATATATATATATATATATATATATATATATATAAAAAATTAGTTTTTAAAATTAAGTGGTTTTAAAATTTTAAAAGTGGTTAAATGTACACTAAAGTGTACATTTAAACACTTAAACTTTAGTGTAGTCAGACCAGTGGGGTTTAGTGGGGTCAGACTAGCATATAGAATCCTGCGTATAAAAATATTGTTATACCATTTATTTTAGTTAGATGCTGACTAACAAGTAACACTTATTGGTTTATAGCTCAGAAAAAAAAGAGAAGAATGCAAAATATTTGAATAAGTTCCAGCTAGCTTACCTATATGGTAATCGCTCATAATATACGCCTTCAACTCCAGAAAAATGGTATCGAGGTCGCACTTTGAATGCCAATCTTGATATCATGGTTGATCCTGTAACCTCAGGATCACAGCCTTCCTGGAAACATTGATACTCATTGACATTACTGAAAAAACTTTTTCACTTACTTGACTTTTTGTCTATGGTTCACAAAATCAGTCAACTTCCCCATCATTCATATCAATGCCACCATTAACCTGTTCCCCCCCCCCCCCTTCATGAGATGGAGAGAAATGAGCCTGGAAGAAAAATAACAACATATAGAAAGAAGGATAAATATATTCAACCCATCCTCCTGTTTAGATAGCACCTATTGTGACGATCGTCAATAGTCAGAATTTACGTTCTTAGCTTTTAGATAGTAGTATAATGACAAGTAAGGAATTCTTTTCAAATAAATGAAGCTAGAACACAAACATAAATATTCCTCTGCCTAGTACAGCATACACACATACTATATTAGGCCTTAGATGTTGACCAGACCACACACTGGAAGGTGAAAGGACGACGACATTTCGGTCTGTCCTGGATCATTCTCAAGTCGATTGAGAATGGTCCAGGATGGACCGAAACGTCGCCGTCCCTTCCCCTTCTAGTGTGTGGTCTGGTCAACATACTTCAGCCACGTTATTGTGACTCATCGCCTGCACAGGCCTTAGATATTGTGTATTAGGCCTATGCAGGTTAGGTTAGCTTGTAAAAGCAACACAAGTAAAAAATAGTTTTCTGTTTTGTCCAACTCAATAGTTTAGACTTCTATTTTCTAATTTCACTGTACATCAGTATACATACTATGGTCCTAATCGTTACTATAAGTACAACCAAAACCGGAGGATGGGCTGATATATTATACACTTCATATCATCTTGTGACTGCACCCACCCCAGCTAACCATTCACAGCAGTGATCCATTGCCTCATACATCTGTGTGTAGTACTTTAAATGACAATTAATGGAATATATACAGTATGTCAAATATTCACTCCCTCTTCAAAAATATTCCACCTAACCTTACTTCCAAATGCTTCTTGTGCACTGTTCACACACTCACTCCCCACTACCTAACACTAAACCATTTTGTTGGACTTCGTCCTTCTCCAAACCTCAAATTTACTGGAATACATTTTCTTCACCAATCTATCGTAAGCTATTTGTTCAATATGACCAAATAACTGCCATACACATTCCTCATTTTTACAATTTACAGTTCACATCTTTCAAGGCTATTATCATTCCTTTCTCTATTCTCCTAACATCAAACATAAGCACAACCTCTCCTTTATGCAGCCAATCTCAGAGGAACTGAAAAAATAGAGCATGCCCAGAAAACTCGGCAAACTCCATATGGTTTGTAGTAACAAAGTAACTTCACACAACACCTAGTTTCCTATTTATGGGAATCTCTTTTTTTTTTCAACAACTTAGTCAAATAAAACCTGACAACTGAATTTACCTAAACAAATTAAACTATTACAGGAATTGCTACAACTTCAGTTGAAGTAATGATGCCCAAAAGAAAAACATTCACTCACACATTTCTTAGCAAAGTTACAGATAGCACTTGGCCACTGACTAGAGATGAGTATGTCTATAGCTGGTTTACTAGTAGCTTGAGTTTCAAGTGAAGCGATATCATCAAAGATGAATGTACCAGGACTTTTCTTATTTGTGCTGGCCTGCGTCCCACTCAGGTACATTATCCTCAAACCACTGGTGCAAGGATAGATACCACTTGGGCCTGTAGGACAGAATTGATGACATATTATTGCTAAAGAAGGTAACTGCTGTATGAAGAATCAAATTATGGAGATACTGTACAGTAGTTATTTGCTTTATAACAACACATAAGAAGGGAGGTGTATTAAATAACAGCAATTACAGTGTATGATTCTATAGTACATACTGTACAGTAAATTCCTGGTTCTATGCAGGGATGTGAGAATAGTGAATTAACTAAATCTTTAAGAATTTGTGCTATAGTAATTACTTTCATGTTCTTTAAAATTCTGCTAATACAGTAGAGAACAGTAAAAAAAATTGTATGGTTTTATAGCATGAGTGTATTGTTATGCATTACTGCCAATTTGTCGAGATACCATCACTAAATAAAGACCTATCATTATATACAATTACTTATCAGAAAGGCAATCAGACACCATTGTCTTCAAACAGCACCAATGCAAAAGTAGGTTAAGTCTGATGAGAACCAGTTTAGGCATTCTTAAAATAAGTCACAAAAATTAAGGGCAGACAAAATATGTGTAAAATTTAAATGGATGAGAGTTTGATAGTGCATTAATAAATCTATAATGCCTTTATTATTAAAGTAGTTCATTGGAACTAGGCAGCCACTCTTTCAAAATCCAGCAAAACCTTTTAGCCAAAGGTCAGAGGCCATACCAATCTATGTTAATCAGTTCTAGAGCACGTCAAAACTAGTTTACAGGTCAAATATGAGGGGACTCACAACACTGGTTGTGAAGAGAATGAAGATAAGAATATACTGAGTAATTGCTGTTGAAGCCAGGCATAGCAGAAAAACATCAAAATATGGCCATTATAAGTTAATCAGGTCTGAGGAACAATGAAACTCATCGATATTTTTACAAGTAAATTTGACAGTTAGCCAAGCTAATAACAATCAAAAAGATTTGGCTAACGGACTAAGGTATGTAACTTAAGTAAATGGATAAACAAACTAAGAACATTATGCTTCTCTAATTGCTTAAGTACTGAAAGAAAATAGTCCATTAAAATATACACAGCAAAACTATAAAATATCCACCTACAGGATATAAAAAGACTAATGTAACTAATACGTATAATATACAGTATATACTAATATAAGTGCAGATACTGTATATTAATGAGTATATAATATATATATTATATACTCATTACTTATAATGAGTATATAATATTTTGTAGTACAGTACAAATATACTTTGTACTGTACTACATTACTGTACTGTAATGTACAGTACACTGTATTTCACTTACCCAGGTATATAACATTTTCACAAAGCTCGCAGCCCTTCATGTCGGGATAATTGCTGTGGTGCCCTAAATGGCTAGGTCCCAAGACGTAAGTCGGCAGAGGAACTGGAATTTTACAAGCCAAAATAAATTAAAAATTCATAGATGGTGTTCTATTAAAAAGCCATAAAATGTTGCAAAATACTACGGATAATATTTTCTCTTATGTTTTAGTAATTTACAAGCTTAAAGAAAGTACTGTACTGATCAGTCTATATGTACAGGAGTTTATTTGCGGCCAAAAGCATTTACATGCAATAATTATTATATTTATGTTTGTTACTGTGAGAAGACCTCCAATCTTGCAGTATAATGCAATTTTACCCCAATTCATTAAACATATGGATAACATTAATATATATAATCTGGATGTAAAATATAGTCTTAAAAGGCATTTCTGAAAAACACCTGTGTATTGTATATATATAGTGTGCAAAACCAATTTTCATAGTCTAGTGATTTCCTAGTCATCAGGACATTAAAAATAAGGACAACTTCCTTCCAATCCATGATAGAAATCTAGCAAAATTACCGCCACTTCCTCATGTAGAATACAGAATTGCCAACTAGTCAGAATGCAGGGACTTGATGCTGTACCCCAGGAAGCAGTAGAAGAACTAAAGTCTAAAATAAAAGGATCAAGTTCAGAGGCACAAGATATTGGATTGCTGGTATCCATGCAAGGAAAAACTGCTAGTGCTCAATGTTCGAATGACTGGCACCCATCCTGAATACCCAAGACTGAAAAATAGCTGGCACCCATCCTGTAATGACGGTATTTTTTGAGCTGATAAATGTAAATATAACAGTTGAAAACAAAACCTTAAGACTGACCAATTTCTTTCCAATAAAGATAAAAATGTTACTAAAAAGTAAAGAGTTCTTGTGGTATAAAAACATGGACAAAGAAGTTAATACATTTTAGTAATTATATTCCTTAAACTGAAAGAGAATGAAAATACAGTTCAGTATCAGGAAATAAATTGATTACCTTTCACATCACCATTTTTGTACTGAATCCACTGTGAATTGTCAGGTCCAAAGAAGTCTCCCACACACAGCAGCATGGAAAATGGACCGTTCTTTTGATTCACATTTGAAACACGTTTAAAAAGCTGGTTGAAATTTCCAACAACATCTCCACACACAAGACTGAAAAAATGGGAGTAATTCATAAAATGATGTTAAATGGACTCTTCACCAATGTACAGAGGTTCCTAAAATTTATGTTGAGTTAGCATTAAAAGTAGTGATGCATCACAATATTTTTTTTTTATGTGGGGCTGCCTGTGTAGATGCATGTGTGGCTTTATTTATTATTTGTGCCTGCAGGATCGTGTTATTAGTTCTTGAATCCTGTCTTTCTGATAAGTTGTTTAATGTATTTACTCCCAACCTATTTTCCACTACTACATACTGTACAGTATACAGTATTTCTCTCTAAAATGCACACACACACACATGCTATATGAACACACTTTGTCATACCCAAAATACAATGTGCAGCTTTTAACTCAAAAAAGGAATGCTGGTGCTCTGCAGTTGACCCACACTGGCCTAGTGCCATGTGGAGCAATACATCTGTTGTACATTCTGTGGGGCTATTTCTGCAGTTTTTTGAGGAAAATGCCCTTACTAATGGCAGATATGAAGAGAAAGTGTTAATGGTGCACCAATACCAAGGAAGAGGTAACCCATTACTCTTGAAACCAAGGGATTTGATATGAGAATACCACCAATTCAGATTGTACATGTTTGGTGAAAGAGCTCCATAATCTCCTTTTAATTTTTTAATTTATTTATATATACAAGAGTTCTTGCATTCTTGTACAGCCACTAGCATGCATAGTATTTTAGGCAAGTCCTTAATCCTAATGTTCCCTGGAATACAACCCACCAAATCGTTTAACAACCAGGTACCCATTCACTGCTGGGTGAACAGAGGCTACAGTTATGGATTAGTGCCCAGTAAATCCTCCCTGGCCAAGAATATGGACTGAGGCCAAAGCACTTGCGAAACGCCAGGTGAGTGTGTTACCACTTTGCCACGGTACCTCTTCCAATATTTGTAATTAGACCTTTTCCTGCCTCCAAATTTCTCAAGCCTGCCTAACAGGACAACTCCATCATTTAAAGTAAATAAAACGCTGTTTGTTCTTTATATATAAAAAATAAAATTTGGTTTTATATGACAATTTTTGATGAACTGAGAACATATGTCCTTTATATAATTGCACCAATAAAAAATCTGATTCCAACTTACAAACAACATGACTTACAAAAGCCTTTCTGCACAACATCCCATTTGCAAGCAAGCCACTCCCTGTATATAACCACCACTTGCTTTCAACAAGAAATGCCTTTTGCTCTTTATAACTAGCTTTACAAATAGGATATTATATATCTGCTCACGATCCTCTAGCCTAGCCAAAGCCAGGCTTCTTTGCTCTGGTTGGACATCGGCATCAGCATCTTCCCTCAATGTTCAGTGGTTTATATCTTGCTATATTGACCGAGAGGGTCTGATATTAATATGCAAGGTTGCATGCTGTTTGGCAAGCATTGGTGGTAGTTTTAATATAGTTGAATTTACAATATTTAATTTCATGGATACCCAGGTTAGGCAACTGTTGTGGGATTGCATCCTTGGGTAGGTCAGTAGTTCAACCTTGGAGGCGGGGGGAGCTTTGAGGCGTCTAAAGTACTGTATATAGGATTCCTGCCCCGACAAAACGAATTGTTCATTATTATTATTCTCTGAAAGGTGAGTGATTTCACTCTGACATCTTACAGCTACATTTGCAGATTTTCTTTATAATAGTGTACTGATCCACTCAGAATTATCCAAAACTTGTGCTGGCATTTAAACTATGACCACACACACACACACACACATTGTGTACACTACATATAAAGCATAAATATTTGTTCTAATATTTTTGTTGAGTTAGATTAGTGAGTGATCACTGTCCATCTTGTCACTATAGTGTCTATCTCAAATTCACACTGAATACAAGTTCGTACATATAATTAAAATGTAAAATAAATTCAGGTTAAGAATTATTTGGGAAAATAAAAATTACTCTACATAGGCTATGATTTAAAACGTGTGAATTTACATTTTTGTTACAGAGGCGTTACTTCGCAGTTTCCTCTTCAGGGCGCTCTCGTGATGCGTAACTTAACAAAATAAACACATTGATACTCACATCTTTTCTACATTGTTTGGCATTTTCAAGATAGAAACAGCTCCCAGAATCTCTAAATAAAAGCGAGAAAGTGCAAAGGTTGTTTAAAAAAGAACAATCACATGGGTGCCGCCATTACCTCTGGATGTAAACAAGCTGGGATTGGTCAGCTTCCTGGACGCAACGTCTGATTGGTCCATCTGGTTACTATAGCAACCTCAGTTGTTTACACTCCTTTTTCACTAATTTACAAAACTGAAGATAATGCACGGGCATGGTTTATTTAATTGGTGGGGATTCTCACCTCCAGTTAACCTCCTAAGCTACATGGATGGTGAGTTGCATTCTACTGGTGTTATTAAGATAACGCTTAACATCTCAACCTAAAGGGCCTGTATTACCTGAAGGCCACCATCTCGATCCAGTGGCCACGACGGGAACTGGAAGCTGCACTGGAGGTTTGTCAAAGCTTTCCCCATTTTTCCTAATGATATTATCTACCTGGATTTTAAACTGGAATGTCCTGGAATTTACGGCTTCGGAGGGTAGGCGATTCCATGGGTTTATAATCCTGTGGTGTAATTTTTTTTTTATTTTTAATTAACAAGCTTAGGTACAAACACTAATGTTCTGCTACACTATTCTATATGAAGAACTACATAGTATAGATCGAAAGCTAGCTATGAGTTCATCTAATCCCATCTAACAAGATAGTAAATCATACTTTGAATAGGAAGGAAAACATAAGATGGAAGTCTAGTCTATTAGCCTGCACTAGCAAACTAAGGCTAGAATACAAGAATATCTCCCAATATTCGTGAATGTATCAACTAGTTACAGAACTCAAAGCATCTCATACTACTCAATCTGAAGGGCACTCACAAATAGTGTTGGAGTGTGTCCAAGGTCTACTTCACATATAGTTTACAGTTGGAATGTTCATTTTTGGGATAATAATAATTCGTTTTGTTAGGGCAGGAAGACTGCGCAGGCAATTACAATGTCACACTGGCTAGTATAGAGGTTTTGTGTTGTCGTACATATTGTTCTGGGTTTAAACAGTATGCAGCTTTAACTACAATGTCCGCATCATCCTGCTTGAGACCACCTATGTGATATGGTTTATATGATGGATGGTGGTGACGTTAATCTGAAAATAGAGCAGTGGCTATTCTGGCTGGTGTTGTGCCAATCACATTAAATAAAAAAAAGTAAAATAAAGTAAATAAGACTGCTTGTGACCTCTATACTGTGAAAGCTGCGAGTAAAACAAAGAGAATAAACACTTAAAACATTTAATATAACAAAAAATGACTAATAACAAAGCTCCTTATCCACTTGGCGAAAACACAATATAAAAATATAAAAGATAAACACAGGTGAGTTGTTATGTTAAGCAAAAGAAAGGTGCAAATTAATACATTATACAAAAGCTGTACACATCTACTGTCTCCTGGGAAGGAGACAGTATATGTTACTGCTGAGAGCACGAAGTGTATTCTGAGGACTGGATGATGTTTTAGATTCACCTACTCTGAACAAAAGTTCCAGGTAGCACGGGCTATGGTGAGCCCGTAGTGGACTTACCTGGCACAGGAGCGGTGCTGAATGTGCTGTGTGTGAGAATAATGCCGAGGGACTGGATTGATTGATGAAGATTAAGCCACCCAAAAGGTGGCACGGGCATGAATAGTCCGTAAGTGGTGGCCCTTTTGAGCCATTACCAGTATCAAGAGCTGCTACTGGAGATCTGTGGATGTGCGATTGCACCCTGCGTGACGGGAGATGTCTCCCGAATGTGTCCAATTGATGATTGATGAAGATTAAGCCACCCAAAAGGTGGTACGGGCATGAATAGCCCGTAAGTGGTGGCCCTTTTGAGCCATTACCAGTATCAATAGATGATACTGGAGATCTGTGGAGGCGCGACTGCACCCTGTGTGACGGGAGATGTCTCCCCCGTGGGGACTGGATGTCGGTGAGCTCCTTATATATGCCAGGCCAGCATAGATGGCGCGGATGTCGTGGGTAACCATCGGCTGGCAATTAAACAAGTAGTTGGGCTGTGTCGTTGGGTCTCTGTCCAGACAGCAGGTGTCCAGGTGTCTTGGGTACTTGAGGGCGGAGGGGAGGGAGTGGAGTCTTGTCTAGACACTGAGGCGTCTGAGCACGTGTTGTTGTTGATGTTGATTCTTTATGTTGGCGCATGCAAATACGTTGGTGAATAGGTGGTAAAGGGAACAAGCAGGATCTTCTGCCTAAACAGGAGATTACCGTAACAATATCCATACAAATTACATGAGATTCTGAAACTCTTGCTCTATAATGGAGAGAAAACTAAATAAAAAAATAAGGGACAACTTAAGAAAATTAAAGAACTACGCAGGGGAGAAGAAACTTAAACAATAATTGTTTATTTGAGTAAGTGTGTGTGACAAAAAAAAGTTGTTTTAAATTCATAATATTTTACACGTCTTAATGTAGCCATTACAAGAGCATTCAGTGATATGATTATCTCCCTGGTGGGCCAGGTAAAAGGAGCCTAGGAGACACGATGCAGGTAGTGGTGATAGGCGCCGGCGACCCTCGTCATCTTCTGCTGATGATGGCCAGGTACAGGAGCAGCCATAACCCGCGTCTCAGGGTGAGTATGTCTACCAGGAAGATGTGAGGGCGAGTAGGTCTACCAGGGAAGGTGTGAGGGTGAGTAGGTCTACCGCTAGTCATAGGTGTGAGGAAAAGCATGTCGGCACGTCTTACTTCTGCACACAGGAAAGAGGAACTCAAGAAACTTACAAAAAAAAAGGCCACCACTCCACCGACCACCAACAGACAAGCCAACACGCCCTTGGACCTTGAACCTGCCCAGTTCCTGCGCCTCCTTTCAACAAGCCAGACACAAAATACATCCGAATGGACCGGAAGACCACACAAGCCTCAACAACAAGACCCGGTGTCATCAGGAACGACAACATGCACCCAGAATATCAATATCCAGGTTATCGTCGCATATGCGGACAGTAGCACAAACCCACAGCGTGTTCCTCAGAATAGTGAACGAGCTACTGATGCAAACGCCCAGCCCGTCCTCCAAACAATGACCTAAAGTGATTCCATTGCACCCGCTAAGCCTCCTGTTTATGTAACCCGTCCTCGACTCGAGTCCATTACATCCAGCGGTCGACCCCACATACGCATTCATAAATTTTTACATGCTGTTCATTCAAAACTGGAATTTTCTCCAATATAAATTAATATTATAATATATTAGTATATTGTGCATATAGAGACATAGGTTAGGTTAGGTTAGGTTATATAATTCCCGGAACTCTGTGGTTGCTGCCTCGCCGCTTCGACTGATTAGAGTGCCCAACATAATGGGTCAATTAGTGCCTACCAAAATTGACACAGCCAATAGCTAACTCATCACTATCACAAATGGTCATCAGGTCACCATCAACATACCGCCGGGTATGATTGGAAAAGACATAGGATACTCCTATTCCGTTGCTTGCGGACACCCATATACAAACAAGAAACCGAGGAACAAGAAAAAAAATCAAATGGTCGACTTGATCGACTTGAGAATGGTCCAGGACGGACCGAAACGTCGTCGTCCCTTCACTTTCTAGTGTGTGGTTTGGTCAACAAGAAAAAATAAACACCCGAGAAGCCCCTTGAGACAGTGATGCAGTAGTGGTGGAGTGCTAAACAAGGACTTCTGGCTGCTGCTTGGCCCCCTACCCCGGGTGCTTTGTGTGGTGCGGTCGATTTTGCTACGACTACACCAAAAATTATCGCCCTGCTGCTGGATTAAGCCCTGGCCCTACCCTCTACAACTACGAACCTTCCTCTCTAGACTATTCTTCCATCTGTCCCCACTTCCCGCTCACACTTTACCTGTACCATCGATTGATTGACTGGGCTAGAACTCACTCTGTAAACTCATAGGTAAGCACATGAATTACAAACAAGCTCCTACGAACACTTACAAACATGCAAAACATTACACACTCGATTATGTAGATGCCTTTCATAATAATAGTTCCAACTCTGGTGTGTATGTGGGCTCTGACAGGTGTACGTGTTGGAGGCCCAGGTGGAGCTGTACGCGCGGGTGTTACTGCTGATGGGAGCCAGCCTCCAGCAGGGACTGGGACTCAGGGAGAGGGCCGCTCTCCTCCTCGACCTCTGGGGCAACCTCTGCCTCAGGCCAACGTCCAAAGGCTACCTGGAGCTCGCCGCACGTAGGCTTTCCATGTACGTATAGTACGTTATTTTGATGAACATTTCCAGTAGTTGTGAATAATTCGTCTGTCGGCTTAAATATATGTTGATCATATGTTCGTTGGCTTTCCATATACAAATTTTTCTCTCCTCATGGATATTTTCTTCTTGTTCTTCACGATCACTAAAAAATCCCACTCAGATCACTGTAAATTCCTCCCACAGATTGCTACACTATTTATCTTTCTCCCAGATCACTGCTCCGTTACTGTAACCTTCCCTCTTGACCTCAAGTGACTGCATATAGTCTAGTCCTTTGCTCAGATCAGTGACTGACGCGGCCCAGTACCAGACTCTCCTGGGTGTGATCTCTGCTGAGAAGCTCAAGTACCGAGAGAGGGACGCCATCGAGGCCGTCTGCAGGACTTGGTACACACTCACGCCAAAACAATATGACCCAGCGCTCTGCTGGTACTCAATATGTGTGTTTTTATATTATTTTTGTGTTATTACTCAGTTTCATGCGTATCCCTTGTTATATTCAGGACTTCATACTATTATGGTCGGTCAGTTTTGAATAAAAATCTGGCGCCTTCGATCCCAATAATCTTTAATATAAGCAATTTTCAGTTGTAGTGAGCAATTCACATATATAACGCGGAGTTGCCTCTCGAACCCATCCTGTGGGCGGCGACGGAAACGTTAGTCACGTGCATGTACTAGCTACAGTAGGCAAACTTGATACTTGGCTAGAATTTGGAATGAAATCTACATTCCTTGAACATTCGTAAAACAGCCATCTCTAACAAGAGTCAGAAATCATCTTTTTCTGTATCCATGTGTTAGGAAAAAAAAGGAGTGAAAGATATAAGAAAAATAACTTTATGCTACAAATATCTTGCAGGGATTTGCGTCTAAGACATCTGTTGAAGACTCGCTACGACAACAGGCAAGCGGAAGCGGACTGGGCTTGGCACATGCGTCTCGCTCACCGTATCCAGCACCTTCATGTGAACCCTTCCGGGAAATTGAAAGCTGGAGACGACGAAGGCAGGGGACGAGTAGATGGGTACGTCGGTGTGGGCTCCGGTTGGGGTCAAGAGTTCTTGGAGTGGCGAGAGTCGGGCCATGCATTTTCTGTGGGCACAGACGCCACCTCTCGTCTTCCAAACACCTCGCTGGCCTCAGGTAAGGATTCTTGTTTAAATAATATATTTCAGTACAGGAGACATTACGGGCTCACCATAGCCCGTGCTACATGGACACTTCGTTCTGAGTAGCTAAATCTAAAACAACAACAACAATACAGGAGACAGCCGTGCCAGGGAGGTCAAGTTGTAAATCTGCTGTTATTGTTTCATTCCCGGAAAAATAATGGAAAGCAAAGACATCGGATAACTTTTGGAAAGGGTGTGGGGATAAGGATCTGGGATTGGGTGGAGGGAAGGACCGGTACCCAACCATTGAATGGAGAAGTTGAAATAGACTGCAAATTTGATGATGTTTGTGATTTTATCAACTTTGCCGTTGATGTATATTGAAAAATAAAAATGTATATCCAGTATTTTAGATATAGCATACATAAAAAATAATAATGCAAATATAAGAATGTAAGAATATTAAATATAACACATGTGTAGCTGACACTAAGGCAGCGAAATCAAAGAGTTTCCAGAGACTGTTTATAACTAGTTCACCATTTATGTAGATTGTTTAGCTAAAAGCTAATCCTATATTATTTCCACCACCGCCCTCACGGTGGGTATTGCGGTATGCGAACAAGCTTGAATGGTCCCCAAGCATATATGCAAATGAAAACTCCACACCCTAGCAGTGACTCGAACCCGGACCTCCAGGAGCACATTGCAACTGGTATCACGGTGCCTTAATCCACTCGACCATCAGTGACTGCACAAAAGGAGGTGATAGCCGAAACTATTTGAGCCCCCTCTACCCCCCCCCCCCCGGTGGCACTTTGATGGTAATCTTGGGCATAGCTATTTCATCAAATCACTTCATTTTAGTGATTGCTCACGTGGCCCCACTAAAATGAAGTAATTTGATGAAATAGCTATGCCCAAGATTACCATCAAAGTGCCGCCGGGGGGGGGGGGGGGTCAAATAGCTTCGGCTATCACCTCCTTTTGTGCGGTCACTGATGGTCGAGTGGATTAAGGCACCGTGACACTAGTTGCAATGTGCTCCTGGAAGTCCGGGTCCGAGTTACTTCTGGGGTGTGGAGTTTTCATATATATATATATATATATATATATATATATATATATATATATATATATATATATATATATATATATATATATATATATATATATATATATCTATATATCCCCTGTGAACTATCTGAAGGGAAGCATGTAAGAAGGTGGAGGTTGTGTTGACAGTGGCGATGGTGTCGGAGGGGCTGGCGAAGCATCGCCGGGTCGGGTACTGGGGCGACCTCCTCACCGGACCTTTCCCTGCCCTGACCCTCGCCGCCACCGACCCCAGGGTCGCCATGACACACAACGGCAAAACCAGATATGTATGAGTTCTATATACTTATTGGTATACTTTTTTTTTGTACACCCGCGGTGAACAGGAAATTAATTTATAATAATTGTTTTCGTCTTGATCATATTTTTGCTAATAAGTCTGAAAAATCCTTTCTTCCCCCCCCCCTCAGCCAAAAAGTCCTTTCTTCCCCCCCCCCCCTCAGCCACTCCCGGTCCCCATCCTATTATTAAAAATAAGTACTTAATTTACCCGTCTAAATATAGTACTCTATATACTGTATATGGATTGCACATGTATATTTTTTCATTCCACTCATTTATTATATATAGAAATAGTGTATCAACTTGATATTCAAAGGATCATATTACATCGGTTACCTTATACATAAAATATTATTATTATTATTATTATTATTATTATTATTATTATTATTATTATTATTATTTAATGAATTAAGATTAATAAAATAAGTTATGCGCATTAAAAATATATATTTTTTACTATATACTAATCTGCATTTTGTAACCAATACTAATTCTTCTAATTGAATTATTGACTAATACTAATTGAACTTGAACTAGTTCTTCGAGAGCTTCAGCTTCTCTTTACATTGCAGGTTTAGCATTTTAAACTTTGTTAACCCTTAGTAATCTCTGCTTTTATTTCAAGTGCTTATAACGACACTTGTGACGATATTAACATGCGTCTTCGCCTATATATTGAATTGGTTATATCAAAGTAATTATGCCATCATCTCCCTCAGAGCGGAAGTGAGGCGGCCTTGTGGAACCTAGATAACCTTCTACACGAATTGTGGACTCACCACCTCCTGCAGGACGACCAAGTGGTGGGGAAGCAAGCAGAAGAGACTTACCACCACCTACAGGAAGACCAGGCAGTGGGGGAGCAAAGAGAAGAGGGAGTGGATGATGTGACAGATAAAGAGGTGGACTGGAAAGTGGTACAAACACAAAAGGAGTTAGAACATGAGATGCTAGTGGAATGGAAAGCAGAGAAGCAGTTAGAAATGAAAAGAGAAACGGCACAACTACTTGATCAAAAGAATGTGACAAAGAATTTCAGAGAGAAGGATAAGAATAAAATGCCAGTGGGAACAACAAAAAATACAAATACAAGCACTAATGCAAGTACAAATGAAAATACAGATAAAAGTAACTTTGATAATGAAACACTTACAGGTAACACAGTGCGTACAGACGCATCCAACCAAGAGTGTTCGCCGGTGTGTCATGCTACGGAAACACAACCTACCCAATGTTCCGCTTCAGTTATTCTTAATAACCAGCCTCAGACGGAAGCAAAACATGTAGAGAACAGTGGAGGTGAACCAATGTGTAATGCTTCACAGGAGTGGGTACGTTGTTGGGTGGAGGAGGAAGGAGAACGTGGTACCTCCTGCAGGACCGGGTTGGAGGAGGCAGGAGGGCGTGGTGCCTCCTGCAGCAGCGGGTTGAAGGAGGCAGGAGGGCGTGGTGCCTCCTGCAGCAGCGGGTTGAAGGAGGCAGGAGGGCGTGGTGCCTCCTGCAGCAGCGGGTTGAAGGAGGCAGGAGGGCGTGGTGCCTCCTGCAGCAGCGGGTTGAAGGAGGCAGGAGGGCGTGGTGCCTCCTGCAGCAGCGGGTTGAAGGAGGCAGGAGGGCGTGGTGCCTCCTGCAGGACCGGGTTGGAGGAGGCAGGAGGGCGTGGTGCCTCCTGCGGTTACCTAGAGCTGGACGGGGTGGAGATCATCCTCCTATCTCCATCTCGTTTGAATGCACTTATTTCACTGCCAGAGGTTAGCTGTTTTACATTCCACTTACACTACGGTAAATGTAATTACTTATTTATGTTACTTGAGCGCTAGAAGAATAACCCGCAATTCAACTTATTCGGTCTATGTCCAATAATTGATTTACATTCCACTGGATTGACGTACAACCCAGTGGAATGAGTTGTACGTGAAATGAGTGGTTGTTCTAAGAATCCCTCTAACCTAAATCTATGAGAGAGAGAGAGAATATATATATATATATATATATATATATATATATATATATATATATATATATATATATATATATATATATATATATATATATATATAAAAGGGAAGGGAGTACCACCTCTGGCTGGAAGAAGGGGGACCCATAGCCTCGGAGGAAACCACACATAACGCATTGGAGGGAATGTAGATCCCCTCCAATACAGTTTCTGTGTGCTTTTCTCCTACCACCCCTTCCCTTTATATATATATATATATATATATATATATATATATATATATATATATATATATATATATATATATATATATATATTAGGGGTACCACCTCTGGTGCAATTGCAGGGATCCACATCCTCGAAGAAGAAAACAAAGAGCATTCAGAGAAGATCAGAATATATATATATATATATATATATATATATATATATATATATATATATATATATATATATATATATATATATATATAATGTCGTACCTAGTAGCCAGAACGCACTTCTCAGCCTACTATGCAAGGCCCGATTTGCCTAATAAGCCAAGTTTTCATGAATTAATTGTTTTTCGGCGACCTAACCTACCTAACCTAACCTAACCTAACTTTTTCGGCTACCTAACCTAAACTTACCTATAAAGATAGGTTAGGTTAGGTTAGGTAGGGTTGGTTAGGTTCGGTCATAATCTACGTTAATTTTAACTCCAATAAAAAAAAATTGCCCTCATACTTAATGAAATGGGTAGCTTTATCATTTCATAAGAAAAAAATTAGAGAAAATATATTAATTCAGGAAAACTTGGCTTATTAGGCAAATCGGGCCTTGCATAGTAGGCCGAGAAGTGCGTTCTGGCTACTAGGTACGACATATATATATATATATATATATATATATATATATATATATATATATATATATATATATATATATATATATATATACAGTATTAATAAATAAAATTTTATTATAAAAATGGGCCCCAAGAATCATCTTGCAAATTAGATTTGTTGTACCTTAAAGCAAATCATTTTAAAATATGTGAACATAATGAGCAATCAAAATTTCTTTGTCATAGGTTGAAGGCAGCTTAGATGTGGTATACCTGTCCGTAGCCATGGCACATCTGCTCACCCCAACACTACTTCGTTCTCACCTCTGTCCACACACCAAGCTAATCCTCGAGACTGCCTCGTAAGTGTAGGCTATCGAATTCAAGTTCAAGTATGTTTATTGAGACAAGAAAAAAATACATCTCAACGGGATAGAGTAGCTTAGGCTATTTCTACCCCCCCCCCCCCTCTACTTCAAGTCCCTCAAGGGGCGCACAAATTCAGTGAGGACAAATACAAATCACAATACAAGAATCCCATTTAACATTGCTGGTTAATATAGTAAGCACAGTATATAAGTGTTACACTCTTGGGGCAAAATTCTTGTAGCTCCTAAGTATACTGTATATCATACCATTATCACACATCCAAACAATTTGATGTGGTACACTACTTATTTCCTTATTTCTATAGTTATCAATAAGTTGACTCTCTAATACATAATGTTCTAAGGTGTGGGCGTGCGGCATACTACATAATTTACACTCCTTATCTTTTTCACTAACATCAACACCGTATTGCCAGATATATTTGTATCCTAATCTTAATCTCATGTAAATTGAATCCTTCCAAGCAGACTTTCCTCTACCATAGGTGAAGGACGAATTTGAATTTATTATTGAATAACTCTTAAGTGTGTTACTACTGGCCACTATTCCCATTCGCTTTACCATTTCTTCACCCTCTTGGATCATCTTGATTCTAGTTTGTATTTGTTTCAAGGTTAACTGACATACAACATCAAGAGTTTTTTCCGTGGCTCTCTTCGTTAGCTCATCAACTACCTCATTCAACAGTATTCCCACATGAATCTTACTTTATACCCAGTTTTTTTCTAATTTCTTAACATTCTCTCTACACTACATCACAATATTCTGGTATACTGAGAGTCTGCTATTTAAAGACTCTAACGCTCCTCTACTGTCAATAAAGAAGCAGGCATTTTCACCACATTTGACTACTTCCTGTAATCCTGCTAATACACCTTGGAGTTCAGCCTGTGTTGAAGAGACATTGTTAGTTAAGCGGCGTCCAATAACAGTATCTACAGTACCGATGTCAGTGTACTCCCTGATCAAGACTCCACATCCTGCCTTCCCATCCCTAGCTACTGACCCATCACAATATACATGTAGAGTGTTTTCTGTAGGTAATTTTGTAATTATACTATCATATGTTGCCCTCAGCTCTCTTATGTCATACATAATTTTTTCTTTTGCAAGGGAATAACTACTACATCTACATTACAATCCTCCCATGGTGGTGTGAATTGTCTCTTAGGCACAGCAATACATTCTGTAATAACATCATACTTTATAACATTAGAGCATAAGGTACTCATATAGGCTCTCTTCTTTATCATACATTGTACATTACTTCCCACCTTTTGAATTGAGAGGATTAATTCATTAGCTCCCCCACCTCTCATTACTCTAATGGCAGAGGCTACATTTATCTCTTAAATTCTATCTCCAATACTCTTCAGATTCAACTCCATCCTCATTATCTCAATCATAGCATTTCTTGGGCATCCTAAGATAATTCTCATGGCTTCATTTTGTACCTTCTCCAACTTGCCCATCCTACCTTTACCAAAACAAGAAATGACAGGTGCAGCATAATTAATAAGGGATCTTACAATAGTCAAGTATATCATTCGTAGCACAGGGGCTCCCACTCCCTTTCCACAGCATGCCAAGGCTTTCAGAGGTTGTAATCTCTTCCGACATTGACCCAACAGTCTGTTCATCTCAGCTTCCAAACTCTCATGGGTATATCCAACATATATGCCTAAATATTTATATATATTAACTCTATATTTTTACCGTTTATTTTCAATATAATGGGCCTCCGACTTCTACATTCAAATTTAGTTTTGTCTTCATTAACTATCCGTGTAGGCTATCGCATTGGGTTAAGAGTTACCCCTCCTCTTCCCCCTCCCCCCAGCCCTTTAATACATTAAGTCAGAGAAAAAAATAGAAAAGAAAACAACATAATTGATTTAATTATTGGTAATATCATTCAATATATCTTTGGTATATGCGATATGATTAAGGGATAGTCCCAAGGGGAAATAAACTTTTGTGTTGTTGACATGCTTAGGTACACAGCACACGGAGTCTACACTAGAAAATGTGAGGGGTTACAGCATATAGTTCAGGAGTTATAGTGTTCATCATATTCTTATTGTACAGGAAGTTTGTCATACATTAGAGCAGGCAAGTAGATCAACTCTACTAGCTTGCTCTAGCAAACTTCGGGTAGAATATGAGGATAGTCTCAATATTCTTGGGTTAATAACTTACAAATCTCCATGCACCTCATGCTATTTTAAAATTCCTGCCATATTTCCTTAAACTCTATTTGTGAGTATTGCAATAACCGTCCGAGCGGATATGCATCCTCTATGCTATCTGTATAATCAACACTTTGTATGTATGCTATTGCCACAACAACATTTTCTGCCAGATGTAAATTAACATAATTGATGTTTTCCACTTTTTCGGTTATTTTTTGTATTGTCGTACATTTTATTTCAGAATGCAAATTCCTGATTTATGATTGACATAACGGACAGTTAATGAAAACTTTAAACCAGATTAAAATGGTTCATTTGACCAAATGGTATAATTAAATTACTCTCGAACGTTCTTGACTGACTGACACCGTTCAAGCATCCTGACAGCACTACAGTACATTTAATTTCCGCTGACGGGTCAGGAAGCCTGTATACTTACGCTTAGCGCGTTCCCTCTAGGCCAACTAGCATACAACCCACAGCAATGGCTTAACTCCCGGGTAGCCATTTAACTGTTAGGTGAACTGCGGTATCAGGAGAAAGGAAACTTGCCCAATCCTACCCGAGGATTGAACCCGGGTTTCTCGGTTGTAGTCAGGTTATCTTGAGGTTATCTTGAGATGATTTCGGGGCTTAGCGTCCCCACGTCCCGGTCCTCGACCAGGCCTCCTTTTTGTTACAACCCCCCCCCCAGAAAGCACCCCGTAGCAGCTGTCTAACTCCCTGGTACCTATTTATTGCTAGGTAACAGGAGCATTAGGGTGAAAGACACTGCCTATTTGCTTCCGCCTTCACCGGGGATCGAACCCGGAACCTCAGGACTACGAATCCGAAGCGCTGTCCACTCAGCTGTCAGGCCCCTGGTCGAACACTCATTTCAAATGTTTTATTCATAGATGTTTGTACATTTATAGTAATGTCTATAATTAGTAATATCTGTATAGTAATATCTATAATTAGTAATATCTGTAATTATAGTAATATCTATAATTAATGTAATATCTATAATTATAGTAATACCTATAATTTCATACTGTATACTCAAGATTTAGAGTTAGATTTAGGAGCTGCATTTATCAGATTTAAAAAGCATTACATTTGTCAAATTTAGAATCAGCAACCCATTTCCAGAGCATATTACACACTAAATATTACGTATTGAGTACCATTTAGTTACTAACCTTATATTTGAACATGTGGCGTAAACAACCTTTGCAAGAGTAGTTCACTGCCCCCAGGATGTTACCGGAGCTGACAGATGACCAGGTGAAGGAGTTTGAGACCCGCATGATGTCTTCAGCAGACGAGGCCGGGTGGGAGGTGGCCAGCCCGCACCCTCTGTGTCACTTGAGGTTTAAAAGAAGATGAAATCCTTGTTTAATTATGCTGATATATTGTTTTTTGTGAAGAAAGATAAAAATAAATATAAGAAAACGGGAGCCTTCTCAATTTCGACTTTATTTAACCAATTCTTTAATAAGACAAAACATACAAACACTGTACGTCACACACATTAGTATTTAATAATACGAAAGTACTTAAGATGTATTCTGAAAATGAATACATGAATACAAGGACCCTTCTGAAGATGTATTATTAAATACGAAAGTACTTAAGGAAATTCCTGTTTCAATTCTTCCTTTGTGGTCTGAAGGAAGTTTCTTAAGGATCTTGGTTCCAGGCTCAATGACGCTACAAGGGTCCAGATACAGAGGGGAAATGCCCGCTGCATCCTCGGTTCCCGCAATGATAATCAATGTGCTGGTTATTGTAGATATTTTATAGCAAATTTAATTCAGGGTCAATGGTAGTTTGCATAGAGTAAGAATGGAAAAGACTTTAATGTTATTCTGATTGGAAATTGGGGAGGTGTGTGACGATGGAATATAATAAACAATTACAATAAAACTTGGATGTACAATTACAATAAAAAATTAGTGTAGCTGATGATTGCGAGAGGTGTAGTTGATGAGTGAGTGAAAGGTGTAGTTGATGAGGGGGTACAGCTGGTGAGTGAGGGGGTGCAGCTGGTGAGTGAGGGGTGCAGCTGATGAGTGAGGGGTGCAGCTGATGAGTGAGGGGTGCAGCTGGTGAGTGAGGGGTGCAGCTGATGAGTGAGGGGTGCAGCTGGTGAGTGAGGGGTGCCGCTGGTGAGTGAGGGGTGCCGCTGGTGAGTGAGGGGTGCCGCTGGTGAGTGATGGGTGCCGCTGGTGAGTGAGGGGTGCCGCTGGTGAGTGAGGGGTGCAGCTGGTGAGTGAGGGGTGCCGCTGGTGAGTGAGGGGTGCCGCTGGTGAGTGAGGGGTGCCGCTGGTGAGTGAGGGGTGCTGCTGGTGAGTGAGGGGTGCCGCTGGTGAGTGAGGGGTGCCGCTGGTGAGTGAGGGGTGCCTCTGGTGAGTGAGGGGTGCCATTGGTGAGTGAGAGGTGCAGCTGGTGAGTGAGGGGTGCAGCTGGTGAGTGAAGGTCGCAGCTGGTGAGTGAAGGTCGCAGTTAGCCAGAGAAGGGTGCAGCTGTTCAGTGAAAGGCGCACGTTGTTCAGTGAAGGGTGGAGATGGTCAGCGAAGGACCCAGTTGATTAGTGAGGGTAATAGCTGGTCAGTGAAGGGTGGAGTTGGTCAGCGAAGGGAGTAGTTAGTCAGTGAAGGATGCAGTTGATCAATGATGGGAGTAGCTGGTCAGTGAAGGGTACATTTGCTTAGCGAAGGGCGTAGCTGCGTAACTGGTTATTGCAGGGCAGCTGACGCCCGAGGTACGTAACAGCTGATTCAGTGAAAAACATGCGTCTCGACGGTGTCATCATTTGGCTTCATTCACTCAATATCAGTGGATCATATTTCCCATTGTCTTATTAAACTAATGTGTGTCTGTGTGTGTGGATTATAATGGACGTCTTTTTTATTGTTACAGGAACTTTATGGATAATAGGATAAGAGTATATATATTGATAAATATATGGTTATATTATGGTGCATCTCGGTAGCCCAAGTCTGAGCCAAAGAAGCACCAGTCCGGACGTAATGGCTGACGAGGAGGTGGTAGGTGTTGCGGCTGCTGCTCCAGACACACACGCCAAAACTGCACTTGGGTGTAAACACTACAAGAGAAAATGCAAATTAGTAGTGAGTACGGAGTTTGTAACCACGTGGAGGATGCGGAGTGGTAGGGAGAGGTACGAGGAAGGTGTGGTAAGAAGGGTGCTGGTGAGGGAGTCAGGTTTAGGTTTGCGTGGGTTGAAGGGCTACGCTTGGCTGGCCTTGACTTATCCCTTTCTGGCCTTCATCATCTTCATGATGAGAGTAAAGCTTCCTATATCCACTCCTCCTGAAGGGACGTGTGGCCACCAACTTTGTTTTTGTGATTCTCACTTTAAAATTGTTGCTGAACGATAACAGAGCTCTGTAAGGGCTAAACCATATGGAAATTATCCACAATGATACATTTAGGACTTTTTTGTTCTTATAATGCATAAAGTTCAGAATAAATATAGTGTGTAAATAAACATCAATAGTTATAAAGGAAAGCTAAACATAGAGTAGCAACCTACCATATAATGGTTTGAGCACCTCGCTACCCAACCCACACAAGAAACCACTTTGTTGATATTGAATCCAGTGGATCTTTGCTAAAGAATTTTTTGGTTCACCTTCCCCAGTATGTCCATTTGAACTACTTCACCCGTTGCTCACCAAGGGACATTATCTATACATACTGCAATATTTAGAAAAATCATAGTTCTCGGCACAGTAACACTATTATCTCTGTCCATGATTAACTCTAATGTAGACAAACTGAATTATTCTGGAATCTGTCCGTGAATTGAGGCAGGGTCTTTGTCATTGATTAAAGGGTAAAAGGATAATCAGTAGTCTGTATGAGAGTGAAGACCCATGGCTGATGACCAATTATTAACTAGCTGTTGGCAACATTGATGAGAAAAACGTTTATAAAGGCTAGTTGATTACCTAAAAACTATTAGCTTACTAACGTAATAATTGTGAATTCAGAAAAGGGAGTACAGTAATTGGAAACTGCACTACAATACTTCAGTTCTGTTTACAAGGAAATAGCTTTTGTGCTCTTAAAGCAATTTACAAATATCATTAGTGTTAGGGTTTTAGAGGCCGGCTTCGAAGGAATGAATAATTTTTTTATATCGGTCATTTGCTGCAAGATACAAACAGTATAAGAGCTGCCTACTGAAATCTACATACGTAAGAATGTATAATCTGTAAAGTTAGTGAGGAAGAATATGCCATCTCTGAACCTATGTTGATGTTCTAAAGCCCTTTCTCTTCTGATATTCTATTAGCCTCTTATGATCTTTTCAATTATCTTGCATGACGATATCTAAGTTAGGGACACACCTGTAGTTTAATGCCTCTTGTCCATTTCTAAAGTTTGAAACATGCAAACCTAACCGACCCAGCCAACCCACACGTAGAAAATGTGTGTTTTGTGAGCTGCTGTGATTCATAGTATGTTGTATTTTTGTCAATTGGGGATTTTAGCATTAAATTATGATGTATTATTTGAGAGGACAGGTTGGTGAGTGCATCACAGGATGTCACTTATTGCACATTGTTCATTGATAATGCAAGACACAATCATTCTCCTTTATACTTTTCATTTCTCTTAATCCTGCCTTTATAATTTTAGTACTGTAATTCTAATTCTCTTGATCTCTACAAGGGTACTTCATTCCACACAGTACAAACATTCAGCATTTCTAATCATTTGCCTTATCTCCCCCTTCCTTTATTCTATACAGCCATATATGTTGCCTTCGATCTTAAGTTTCTGTGTAAAGATGAGGCCTCAAACCCAGTTAATTTTGTTTCACAGGGGATGCTGGGCTGTGTGGTGAGCAATGGAGTTGCAACTTCCACATATTAGGGTACTGTACGCATACAATACTTAAATTTTGGTAAATGTCGTAGATTTAACTACAGTAAAAGCTAATTTGGAGGCTTAATATACTGTATACTGTATCTTTAAACATAAATTAATTTGTATAATTTTAACTGATTTCAGAGTCCCTGCTGCAAAAACAACTACATATGTCGATTTTGCCACAATGCCAGCGAAAATCACCCATTGGAAAGATCAAATATATCGGAGGTGGAATGTATGCTCTGCCAGACAAAGCAGCCCCTGAGTCAGACGTGCAGTAATGAAAATTGTGGTGTAATATTTGGAAATGTAAGACATATACTGTACTGTGTTTTTTTTTGCTGATAAAATTATTTAATGTTATTTAGGCTTTGACTAATTTTATTTTTAGTGGAGGACATTTATTCTGCTTCTCTTATAAATATAGTAATATAAATTCTATAACAATTATGCAGTTTTGTTTGAAGGTTGTCGTGGAGCTGTGCTGTTATTTAAAAGTTATCTTTTAAGATTAGCCATGATTGTTATGCAGCTTTTTTATTAGAAAATTGCATAATCAATTTTCCTCGCTTCATTTCACAGTATATCTTATAATATATTGTGAATGTAATAACACATGCATATTTACCATTTCTTTGACAGTACTTTTGCCGCCTGTGTAAGCTTTATGATGATGAAGACAAAGAACAGTACCATTGTGAAGGCTGCGGATTATGCAGAGTGGGTGGCAGAGTCAAGTATTTCCACTGTAATACTTGTGAATTGTGTCTCCCGAGAGATATGGAGAATAGTCATAAGGTTAGTACTTGCATAATTTTTTATTTATTTGTGCTATGTACCTGATTTTGTAAATTAAGATAATAGTGTGGGTCATAATGTGAAGAATTGTTTAACATAGTCATTTTCTGAAGTCTTGATATTGAACTATGAAGTGTGGTGTTAACCTGCCTGTGCTCTTTCCTGCCCAAGTTACTTTGGGAGTCACCATACATGTCTAGTCTAAATTTAAAAGAATTCCACAACTATAATGTTAGTCAGTAATTTGTTCCAGAAATCTGCTTGCTGTATTTTATCTTGTTCACAGGTTGTCAAGAGCGAGCAATGGCATAGTTATTCTTATAAAATTGATCTTTTGTGAATCTTATTTTTAATATGTACTGCATGCTTGTTGAAGAAGCCTATGTGAATATATGTTGTCTCTTTCAGTGCATTGAAAAAATGAGCAAAGCAAACTGTCCGGTTTGTTTAGAGGATATCCATACATCAAGGATTGTGTCGCATGTTCCTCCTTGTGGCCATCTAATACATCGACCATGCTTTCATGATCTTATTAAAGCAGGATTTTATGCTTGTCCGACATGTGGCACGTCCATGATCAAAATGAAAGAAGTATGTATAAACATGTTTATGGTACAAAAAACATTGGAGCAGGACATGGTTGAATGAGCATTGTAGGTCACCCCAGTTGCATACCTTAACCCATTGGACCACAATATGTTGCAAGTTGTCCACTAGGGGCTGGTCTGGGGTGATCAATGATATGCTCCAATGATTTTCATAAAGATATATCATGGTATTGTGATATATGATGGTATTTCCTAATTTGATTGTTATAAAAGTGCATTTGCTGGTGGGTGTGCACTTTGAGAATAAGTTTTGAGTTATATTGAAAGGAAATTATTTTTCATGTCACCTTGAGCATTTCAATAATATTTCCCCGACATATTTTCAGCTATGGAAATCGCTAGATGAGGAAATAGAGGAAACCCCAATGCCAACCGAATATGCTGACCTCTTTTGTAATGTTCTCTGTCGGGACTGTCACAAGGTATTGAATTTTTATATAATGCATATACAGAAGTTGTATTTTAGATTAGTGAAGTACTATGTAGCCATGTTTTGGATATCCATGATTGTGATTTATCAAGCAAAGTGTGATGAACTCTAATTATACTGTTTATCCAATTGTGCTTATTATACTATCATTTTACAAAGGTGCCGTTGAATCACTGTAGGTATGTGGCTTATAGAGCAGTAAAGAACAGTTGTACTTGTTTATCCTCTGTTCTTGTTTTATTACTTTATTGTTGAATGGTAGATGTATGAGGCTAATTCTGTTAACTGGCTGAAATGATTAGTAGATTAATTTTTTCTTGGTTATAATTTGTTATTTTCCTCAGGAATCCTTGACTGCATTCCACGTATTAGGTTACAAGTGCTTGGCATGTGGATCCTACAATACTGTGAGAAGCAAAGGTGGTCTCTTCCGGAAGCAAGGTAAGTCATCAGAAAAGTTGGGTACTTACTGCTTATTTAATATTAATTTTGAATATGAAAAAGCTCCTTTCCAAGCAATACACTAAGTTGCTTCATAAGGTGAGACTTGCACCACTGGAAATCTTGTTGGACAAGGCAGTTGGACAATCTTATTGGATGCAGTTAGAAGTGGTTCATCTTGGTACTTGTTGAGTGAAAAAAAGGTGGTAAAATGTAAGACAGGAAGTATAAAGTATTAAGGATAATGTAGATACCGAACCCACGTATCAGAAAATGAAAATAGGATGTTTTGGACCATCCTGGACCATTACACAACTTGATAATAGCTCAGGACAGACAGATACGTCTAACCTTTTTTTCGGATGTGTGGCTTGGTATAAACTTTTTAGCCACATTTTCGTGACTCCACGTCTGCAGAAGGATAGGGTAATTAGACGGCTTGGTCATATTGAGAATAAAGTACTATGAAATCTTAAAAGTTTCACTTGAGAGGGAGGCGAGAAAGAAGAAAAAGCAGGATAGGGTCAATGTGTGGCTATGGATGCTTTTAATGAGAAATACAGTACAGTATTTTGAATTTAAATAGTTTTTCTAAACAGTAAATGTGATTAGATTGTGTGTGTATTTTCAGTGTCTAGAACTGATAAAAATGAAGATCCAAGAGGCCCTGGTTCCAGTTCAATGGGAGCAGAAGGCTTCAGTGATGAAAGCGAATAAACTGAGCAACAGGGGATGGGTTCCATCTTTAAGCGTCCCACACAACACGGTTTGGGTATAACAAATTGGGTGGTAATTTTACCATCTTTTATAGTAAGCTAAACATTGTGTGATAGATGGTGGTGGTTAAGCCACCTATTCTAGTGTTAAATGTGGAAGTTGATCCCAAAGGTAGATAACATGGCTTGTGATTTTTTAATGACAATGTGATACTAAATATTTTTAATATTTACTTTAAATTGTATAAAAACTATATTGTTTTGGATTTTTAATAGGATAAAACCTCTTAAGATTCTTCTTACTTTGAATTCTAGATACAGTATTTCAATAGTTTTAATACAGTATACACAGTATCTGAACTGGTCATTATCACAACTATTGCTTTGCATCTTGCATAAAGATACTGTAAAGGAGGATGACTCAAGATATCCTCAGAAAAGAGGCCTTAACCCTTACCCCACAGCTACATTTTCTGATGGCTATCCACATTTATGGTAAAAAAACAAAAAAAATCCTTCAGATTCAATAGTTACAGATATCTCCATCAGAGTTTTTGGCTGGCTCATTTGTAAAGCTGTGCTAAGAAGCCGATTTTGTTTGGTATCCTGGTATTGAGAGATGTAAGATCATGCTTCCTTAGTCTCAATACCTATTTTCACCTAGCAGTAAATACGTGCATGTCGGTTAGCCAACTGTTGAGGGTGGCATCTTCCTAAAAAAAAAAAAAATTGCTGTTGGCTGTATAAAAGGATCTCAATAAGCTTTAACAGGCTTCTTGTCTCCAACAATAGGATACATTTGTATGTTTTGAGACTACTGTATTTATATTCATTATATGACATGATAGTAAATTGTTGAATTAATGCATTCTGTAACTTAAATTTGTTACTACCATTTAAAAAATATTTACTTATTAACACTTTAGCCTCATCCATACTCTGACAGTAAGTGTTCTGGTGATGCCAAAGTGCTTTATTCTTCTCAAAATTACAGAGAATCACTTTTTCCCATTTTTTTATTTAAGTTTTGGAGCATAGTGCTTATCGGGGAACCATCCAGAGATCAAACTAGCAAACTACTTATCACTCGAAACAATAATTGCTCTGCTTGTGAATATTATCAGTATTTGCAAACTACTGGCCAGAAAAGTTTGAAAGTTAGGTTTTTCTTTTACTCTAATATATACAGATAATGTGCGCACATTTTTATTTTTTTTTTATTTATTGAGGAATGTTAAATATACAAGGAATATTGAAATGTTCATTAAAATTCACATATTCAGCATTGTCATCTATAAGCTATTATAAAAACCCATTTCATATGGCAACTATACTGTAGCAAATTCATATGTAAACATTTTAGAATAAAATGCCACAACTGTTTCTTGTAATGTTGCATCCATCTACAAAAATCATTAAAAACATAATTGGAGCCAAATTAACAGTTACTATTCATACCCTAATATTTCCCATGCTCTATGGGTTGATTTTGCTGAGCAAAATTTTAATTTCAACCTGTTATATGAAAGACAACTACCATATTTGCCGCCATATATGACGCGGTTTTTTATATTTTTAAACGTAACAAAAAATTGCACTGTCTAATGTGGCCGTATTACGGATGGGAAAGGGACGTGCATACTATGCAAGTTCACTAGGCACAAAAATTGTTGCTAATAATAAAATATAGAAAACAAGCCAAATTATTAGAGTAAATTGTGTTGCTAATAATAAATTATTGAAAACAAATGGTTTTCACAAAATCATGAAAAATTGCTTACAGTACGTTGGCAGTTATGAAGCAAGCTCACAACATCTTGCCACCTTACCCAGCATACATAATCCACACCCGGTATATGTCATATATTATTTAACGACTGTATTACCTTTTAAAAAACATTTATTCAGTATCTAAATGGAAAAATGCTGCTAGAAATTTGAGAGGAATGTTAAACTTTCATCTGCCTGTCGGCCATTTGCAATGAGCGAATGACAACAAAACCAGAGTGCTGTGATGGTGTGCTGCCCTGGTGGCCTGATGCGCCAACACAAAACATCACATCCAGAAATACAAGTTTCACATCCTGTTAGCAATTCTCTTCCCAAAAATATAAACAACTATACAGCTTATTTTAGAGGAGGTAAGAGTTGGGGTACAAAAACCAGCTTAAAATATCATTCAATACATGTATGATGAAACATACTAAAATAGTTTTTTCCACAAAATATCCTTGTAAAATAGGGAGTGCGTTCTATGCGAGGGTGCGGCTTTTATGCCAGCAAATACGGTAACGCTTTTCTTCTAATCTTGTGTCCATCTTTGAAAAATCATTAACAAGGTGGTTGGGGCCCCTATTAAGAGTTACCATTCACACCCTAATATTTCCCATGCTCTATGGGCTGATATTGCTTAGGGACTCTAATTTTAACCTGTGATATAATGGGCAACGTTTCTACCAGTATGTAAACTGTCCCAACATCGTAAGCAAATCTGCATATCTCCTGCTTTTGCAAACTCTTGTTCAAGTCAGGTGAGTAAATCTGGCATGGATAGATGTGCGTTAAAACTGGAGATTGGCCAAATCTAGGTTCATTCAATTGAGGTTTCGCTGTATAAACATTTTAGGCATTGCTGAGTGGGACCCCAAGATGCCGGAACATTAATGGTTGAAATGCGCTGATAGGACAGACTGTTAGTTTTAATTTTTATTTACATTTAAACATTTTGAAATTGAGTATGGTTTTAATACTACAGTTGATTGACAAAGATAACACGTTAAAACCTAACTATTGTAAGTTGCCCATCACATCAAATTGCACGAGAACATGCAATGCATAGTGTTCCTCTCATTTTTGACATTGAGTGCATACCTGGCAGTGTAAGGTTTAAGGTACATCTATCTGAGAACTGCCTTTTTTTTTTTTTTAATTTATATTTTCATACGAAGTTTGATGTAAAAATATGATGGTAACATCACTGCAAAATGCACACAGTACTACAACAGCTACTTTTATATGTTTAGTTATTCTGATGTACTGTATTTTCATAGATTTTAACATTTGTTTTCAATATTTTTAAAAAGATTAAGGGCAGTATGGTTAAAGAAATCATTTTTAATTTATAAGTTCCAATTGGCAGAGCAATGAATAATGCAGCATTGCTGAAATAGAATGTGTGTGCACAGTGGCATAGCTAGTGGCAGGAAGAGTGGTCCCTTATTTTGAGCACATTCCTTCAAAAGTGACACCTTTTTAACAATTTTTAACTGATTTGTGCAATAAGTTAAACCTCATTATCACGTGCATTTTTTTTTACTTCATGGCATGGCCTTGGAATAACTTCCTGGACTTATTACTTAATTCAACCAACCTCCCAGTTTTTTTACCTGTTTGCTTAGTCTCCTGTGTATCCTCGTTGAATGTTCTGACTTCCTGGACGAGCGTGTGTCTTGCTTTCCAACCGCCCCTCGCGGTCACTTGTCCCTCGATAGAATTCTTGGTGAATCGGATACTTATATCGTTCGCCTTATGTGTTTCTGTTCTCGTATTGGCATCCTTGGTGATATTTAGCGCCCTCTGATTATTCCGCACATTTGATGGTGCTACATAGCCTTCCCAGTTTTGTG
Organism: Procambarus clarkii; assembly: GCF_040958095.1. Classification (NCBI taxonomy): domain Eukaryota; kingdom Metazoa; phylum Arthropoda; class Malacostraca; order Decapoda; family Cambaridae; genus Procambarus; species Procambarus clarkii. The sequence goes on from NC_091191.1 coordinate 4,749,555, forward strand.
CCTTCTTTTTGATAATTACTTACTTAGTCTCCTGTGGTGACCACTGGCATCTGGAGAACCAAAACAATAGTGCAGTTGTGGAATGATCCTTTAACAGGCTCAAGCACAGTCATATTGGACCTTTATTCTACAATAGACAAGATAGATTATCTGGGTTAGCTTTGCATTCCATTAAAAGACAGTTGGCTATCGAGGTGGATTGCAATAAATACAGTACATAACCTTGCAAGAATAAAGCCTAGACAAAAGAGGCTGTTGTAGTTGCTTCACACATTTTTCATATTACAATACTGTTTTGTTTTCCTTTTACATTTAAAATGAAAATTAAGTAACAAGTTTTGATTTTAAATACAACATAACAATTATGTACTTCACTCAACCAACAAATCTGAATTTATAAGAATTTATGATACTGTATTACGGTCTATCCTGAACCATTATCAAGTACTGTATTGAAATGACACAATAATGGTCAAAGGATGAACTGAAATGTTGCAAATTCTTTTATTTTCAGATTTGTGGGTTGGTGTCTAATTTTTGTCTGAAGTTTGTATTTCCTTTAAAACTGTATCTTCCTTGTGTTTTTATTTTAAATACAGTATAATGTAAAAGTGTTTTTAATGAATTTAAATTTGGTATGTCATAGCACCTTTATGTTCTCGCTCCCCATGACTTTAGAACCAGGCTATGCTATTATGTGTACATTACCTCAACAGGTAGACAGGTGTATGTCATTTAATAATTTGCATACTGCATATAAAACCTAAACTTCATATTTTGTGATCATCTGTTGATCAATATGGTAGCTACTCATGAAACAATATGCATATACCATTCAGTTCATTTGGGGGTAACAGGTGTGGAAACACTAATACAGTACAGTATTAATTTTTCCTGGCTTCCTCTGAATAATAGAATCCAATAGAAGATTCTGGAGTTAATGTTTAGATTAAAATATTTTTATGAATCTAGAACACATTTCTTACTGATACTTAAAGAGGTTTTATTATATTTTAAATCTTAAATTGTACATAAACAATTCTGTTGATGTTTTTCATTTCTATTTTTTTTTTTTTTTAAGTGAGACTATTAAGTGTTAATATTACAGTATTTTTGATTGCAAGACTTGATATTTTGTTGAAGACATTTGTAATTCACAAAAGTTCTTATACTGTACTTGGTTTTAAGCATTTTATTATTTTTTTCAATTCATCAATTAAATACTCTACATCTCAGTGTTGAGAAGGCCACAAGTTACACTAAATTTGTGAAAATATAGTTGAACAATGAAATTCACATTTACCAGCTTTGTCATTGGAAGTTTTAGAATCATAGATGCCAAGAATTTTAAATAGATAATGTAGATGAAGTTACATAAAGATATTGCTATTATCACTTAGATTTGCTATATATACTTACACAATACTGATTATGTAATGATTTGTATGCACGTGTTGGTAATGTGCATACAAGAATGTTTCAGATACAAATGACAGAAAACGTATTACAAATCTTCAGGAATTTTTTTTATAAACCTAATGATTAATGAAAATTGGTATGTAAATAAAATAAATCAAGGCTTGTAACAATGGTTCAATGCATGTTTAATGAAAGTGCAAACATTTTTATACTGTATGTATTTTCATGTAATGCCAGATTTTTACTGTGACAGTTTAACTGCCAATATTTTAACATGAATGTGTTTTACGTGAATCTTTAGGCATGTAATGCTCTGTAGGTGTTTGGAAAGAAACCATGGCAACTGATGGAGCTAATCAGGTGAGTGTTTCTCTGGATAATGTGTGCGTGAGAAAATAATGATGTGGATGTTTGTGAACCTATCCATGGCCACGAGTTTTGGGTTCATATTATACATATGTTGCCTGTGGTTCAATGCCTCAAACTATGAGTTTCTTTTGCATTAGGATAAGCGAGAGCTACTTTTTGTGGTATTTTAGAGCTAGTCATATTCATTCTAAGGGCCTGAATTGAATTAGCCTTGGCATAATAAAGTGCCCCATATTATGCAAAGGCATTAGCATGTTTTAGAGGATTATGTAATTTTCTTTTAATGATTGCAATGGTAGTGAAGTAATAAACTGGAGTAATTGTTATAATTCCTGCTGATTATCTAAAAATCTTGCAGGTGCTCCTCCTAGGTGTTTTATGATGTCCATGCATAGTCGTCACTGTGCTGTGGTAGCCTGTCCAAGACCAGTATCATTTTATTCACTTATAGAATAGTTAAAACATGTTAATCTTGTGCAGTGTTTGGCAATTTATTATAATATTTTTAGCACTTTTTATGACATTTAAAATGTCTGGAAGAGATTACATTGAATCCAACTTTCTCAAAGAAGAGAATTACCAAGTGGGAAGTAAGAAATAAAATTTCAAGCCCACAAGATACTATTTTCAAACTTATTTAGTACAAACAGGGTAGCATACTAGAGCAAGATAACAACGTTTAAGTACATTAACATAAATAGCCAAAAGGTCAAACTTGCGTAGCAAAACATTTATTTAATCTTGGATTCATTAGTATGAAATGTATTTGTATTACCAACAGTATTACATTTGAAATTGATAGTACAGTACAGTATGTGCAGAATCTCATTGTGTGGTAGTCCTCTTTTTATTTTCGAGATTTGTACTGCAAGTTGTACTTCTTATTTCCTGCCCATATTTTAGTAGGGGTGTCTGGTGACAAATTTATTATTAAATATTAAAAGAAGATTGGGAATTAGTATTGTAAACTTGTTTACATGATTCATTTATTTAGTAAGTGTTCACAGTACAGTATTTATGTTGATACACTCAATCCAAAGTCCATAAACTTTTGAGTACTGAATTTGCTCTTATTGTAAAGTTTAAATTATTTGAATTAACAATAAATCTGGGGGATTCTGTTTAACAGACTATTTAAAATGTTAAGGTTTTCTGTAGGGTAGTAATAGATTTGAGAATAAATATTTGCTATTCAAAAGTACCTTGAAATTTAAAACTGTGCAATATTATAAGCAAACTCAGGAACAAAAATATTTTATACGTGAATTATTGCACTGCTGAATTATGCATCGTGGCCTTTTTATTTTTCCTCTCGAGCATGTAATCCTCTATATTAGGCTGCAACCTACACATTGTTACAGTATTTACTATTGTATTGAGAGGATTTTTTAATTCGGAATACAACCAGCAGATTATATTTTGAAAAGCAGAAATTAATTTCTGAATGCAGTGTTTGGTCTTATAATTCTTTAAAGCTGTTGAGCGTATTATGTCGGTGTTTTTTCTTTTCTTTTTGAAGCTTTTTGTGTATCATGGGACTTAAGTTTACTGACACATCTTGTGAGGAAGAACTGCCTGGCTTAGAACTGCAGTTCTCCATCAGAAATCCTCATTTTGTTTTAAAAGACTATACAGTACATGTTTATTTGTATACATAGTAAATAAACATTAATAAATATACTAGTTTTTATCTGATTTACCCAAGGGCCACTAACTCTAGTGGCCTCGATGAGGACAGGAAGCCGGCGGCTTGTCAAGGTCCCCCCCCCCATTTGCCTTGATCTTTTTTATATATATTTTGAAATTCAGCACAGTTTTGGCGGGTAGGCAGTTCCATGGGTTAATCCTGTGGGTGAAAAAGCATCTCCTGTTGTCAGTCCTACATTGTGGCTTGAGCTAGATTGATGATTAAGATTAAGCCACCCAAGAGGTGGCACGGGCATGAATAGCCCGTAAGTGGTGGCCCTTTTGAGCTATTACCAGTATCAATAGATGATACTGGAGGTCTGACCAAGTCGTCGGCCTGGGTTTATGTATATATACAGGCGGAGACGTCACACTGGCGCGAATCGGAGTCTTGAGGAGGAACCGGCAGCATAACGACGGTCATGATAGTTTGTCTGGGGAGCTGACGAGACGGCAGGTATGCCGCTCGTGAAAGTAGGGGGGGGGGGGAGGAGATACTGACCAATACGTTTTGGCACGTATTGTTGGTGTTTTTTGATGTTGGAGCATACGGATATTGAGGTCGTAAGGAACAGGCAGAATCTACTGCTATGCAGGAGATAACCGTAACACTATATACACTGATGGTTCCCTACACTTCCCCACTGGTGCAGCTGGAAGTGCAGTTGTCCTGGCAAGGGGTGATGGATAGACGGAAATGCATCTGGAGAAATGTTGTTAGTGGGGGGGGGGGGGGGGGGGTGTACCGCAAGGGTAATTTTGGAGCTAATACTTTTTTGTCATGTACATCACTTACATAGATGAGTTGTATATTACAAACCACCACATAATCAAATTTGTAGATGATACTAAGATTTATGGTAAAGGGGAAAGTGAAAATGATACTGAGGCCTTGCAAAGAAGGGAACTCCACAAATGGTCAGAAGACTATCATATTTCTTCATTACTTACGTAATACTAGGAAACTTTGGGTAATTAGACGAACCAGAGCAACGGTTCCGACCTCATAAGCGCGGACTGAAAACAAACCATGAAATTCAAAACATGAATTTACCTGAGGGCATTAACATACTAGTGACCTCGACGAGGACAGGTTTAAGAAAGGTCCCCTCATTTGTCCTGATGACTTTTTCCAGCTGGATTTTAAAGTTCAGTAGAATTTTCGCATTTACGGCTTAGGCGGGTAGGCGATTTCATGGGTTTATAACACTGTGGGTGTGAAAGTATCTCCTGTTTTCAGTCCTACATCGAGGAATTGTTGAGCGTGACCCCGTTGCTCCTTATTTGGAGCAACGGTTTCAAGCTTTTTTCATCCTTAGTGATATAAACTCGTAGAACCGCCCACCGCCCAAAGCAATAAAGGACAAAACACTGCCGAATTGCAAAATCCAGCTCGATAAAATCAACAGTACATATGGTGGGACCTTCGACAACCCGCCGGCTTCTTGTCCTCGTTGAGGCCACTAGCGTTAGTGGCCCTCAGGTTGTTTTAGATTCAGCTACTCGGAACAAACAGTTCGAAGTAGCATAGGCAATGGTGAGCCCGTAGTGGACCGGGGCTGTGGCTCTTAGGTAAATTCAGGTAAGTAGATAATGGTCCCCAGGAAATTTCACGTAAATTCAGATGTACCCTGTGGAACGCCAAATTAATTGGCCGTTTGGGTTCAGACTAACGTGGAAATTTGGCAATATCCTCGAATGAATCAAACAATTACAAAGCTCCAGGGTTTCTCATACCATTTAGTTTAAAACAATACCAATTACAGGTATTGTTAAAAATAATAATATAAATTATTGGGTGTTTGGGCCAACATCCTAAAGGGAATTCCTATATGTTCAGGTATATGAGCAGTTCTGCGACTTATAATTATTGTAGAGGTTACCTTTTATTAATATCGACAACGATGATGATATTAAGCTCTAGACCAGACATTTTTTTTAATAAATTTCACAAAGATTTGATATATAAACGCCAGACTGATAGCCATCCTTGACATTATACATACTCAAACCATTTAAAAAGAGGTATATACATTTAAAATTAAAGAGTATTGTAAATAAATATATGTATTGAGTTGTTTCTAGAAAGATATATTGCCTTGTAATTGAGGTGTAGGATGCGAGCTGGGCGCTGTCTGGCTATCTTATCAGTACTGTAAACACAGGAAGCTTTAGAGGGGGGGGCTCTGACTCTTCTCTCCTAACTCATTCACCAGTAAGGAGTAATTGCACAGTTTGAAGCTACTCAGTCGAGTAAGTGGAAGGATTTATACAGCATATATGGTTTTAAAGTTTGTTTAAGTTTTCAAAGGAAGTTAGGTATGTTTTCATCACGAGTATATTCGTCCATAGATTAGCTTCACTAGTGATTTTGTTTGTTTTTCAGTGCTAGTAACTCGTACGTAAAGGAATTATGTGAAGTTTTGTCGCAACCTAATGTGTTTAAAATGTTAAAATGACGTATGGTGTACTTATTCCATGGGCGAGGTCAGTTTACACATTGGTGGGGGTTCCCAAGAGGTTGTGCTGGGACCTTTTGTAATTTTAAATTTATTTTATATAAATTTCAAATTACAAAGGTAGCGATGGGCCACTCCGGTAACTTAGAAGTTACACTTGCAATCAAATTATTAATAAAATAATAATAATTATTAATTATTAGTTACTTCCATACAGGCTGTTATTATGGTCACCTTCCAGTTAGTGGCCAAACCCAGTAGTGCTTATCTTAACCCTACCCCAAAATACTATGTGTGTTAGTAGGTTTCTCAAAAAAGTACCATTTAATCATCTAAATACATACATAACTTCTCAACCTATTGTGCCTTCTTGTATGTATAATAATAAATAAATAAATAAAATAGCTGACTAATACACTCATGCACTACATAATGCCATACTATGTTATTCGGTTAAAAGATTTCAATATTACAGACCTGCATATCAGGCAACCCTGCATATAACATCACTAAGTAATAGCATGATGTTTCCCAGTCTTATCCATGACATTTTATACCATTTTATAGCTGAATGCGCAGGTTATGTTTTAAGTTTATAGCATTCAGTAACGGTATTCTGCTGGGAAAATCTATAACTTAACAGTGAGTTGTAAGTACTTTGTAGCAAATTGCCATAAATGATCTGAAGCTCTGTAACAGTGGTCACTGCCATCAAATTACAACTGAAAGGTCCTGGATTTGATTCCCGTGGCAGGATGGAGACGTTTGGCCACATTTCACATTGCTTGACGCCTCTGTTCATCAATTCGTAAACGAGTATCTGGGAGTTATTCAACTATTATGTGTTGCATTATTCAACTATTATGGGTTGCATTCAGGGGATACTCGGTAGTTAGACTGAGTAAGATTATTCGTATATTTTACGACTGGTTCCAGATTATGAAAGTAAAATTGATAGAAGGGTTATACAAATACTTTTTATATTTTTGTTGTTTTCCCCTCCTGAGCATTTATGCATATGGTCGGGTGAAAGATGGGGTCATTGAGTCCATGGACTAGTGTCACAATTTTGCCAATTTGTCATGTAGGGGAGAGCGCTGTGATGTTCAAGTTAGATGATTTATATGTTCACTGTTAACACATTATGAGGAATAACTCTGTATATTTACACTTTATTAACACAAACAGTGAGTACTTGTACTGTATATTGGCCTATAATATAATATTTTATAGGTCTATAATATTTACACCTATATTGTATGTAAATCTCGTTTGCTGCTATTGTCGGGTATTTTTCTTCTGAAATACTGTAGATTCAAGCACCAGCAGGAAACACCAAATTGTGATTAAATCATAATCACATGGCTGCTGATATATATGTTAACATAATTACATAGTAAGAATAAAATTCTATAGCATAATACTTGAAATGACTTGAATGACGGACATTAATGAGTGCCACGACTCTGCCTTTAACAGCTGACAGCTTTAGGCAAGCACACAGAGGTTAGTCCATGATTCAACTAAATTATCTTGAACGGGTGATTTGTATTACCTCACTCTGTTCTCTCTACGTATTTTTATCTACATTAGGAACTTAAGGAAACATGGTGTTCTTAATTGTTCTTCATGTTCTTATATTTATCAAATCATATAATTATATAGCTACTAAGATTCATAATTCTAACAGGAATCTTCTCAATATTTCTTTTGTTTTTCTTCACTGTCGGTGGTAATAAAAAAAACAATTCTCCGAAATTCATTTTTTAATTGTCTGACGCCTGAACGCGTTTTGTAATTCGTATTACATTTTCAAAGACTAAATTTACACACAAATTCTTCGTACTTATACTCTATTGGATGAGGTGATATAGTACAAAAGTTTTGGGTGAGGTGACAAATACAAGACAGAACACGAAACAATGGGTATAAATTGGATAAGTGAACATATGAGTAGAAGTAACTGCAGAAGGCCTATTGGCCCATAGTTGTGCATTAATTGACTGTTGATTGCTGGTATTGACTTTTTGATGTGTAGTGCCTCGCTGATGTCAAGCCGCCTACGATCGCCGTACCTATCGATGATTTCTGTGTTGTTTGTTAAGATTTCTCTGGTGATGGTCTGGTTGTGAGAAGAGATTGTGTTCCTTGATGGCTCCCTGTTGCACACCAAGGAACACATAATCTCTTCTCACAACCAGACCATCACCAAAGAAATCTTAACAAAAACACAGAAATCATCGATAGGTATGGCGATAGCAGGCGGCTATACATCAGCGAGGCACTACATATCAAAAAGTCAACACCAGCAATCAACAGCCAATTAAACCAATTTTGTTAAGATTTCTGACTGACCCTAAATTTTTTCTTCCCTAAAAATTTCATGTTCAGATCTCGAGCACCCAATATATATTTAACACATACTGTAGCTAAAACAGTATAGTATGCATATCATGGATTATGATTAAATAGATACTGACTAAAAAAATACCCCCCTTTCCTCTCTCTAAAAAATGAAGAAAATGGATTGCTAGCACACTTCTATAATCTTTCCACCCTTACCTACAGCATGGTATTGGGGTCCTTAATTTATCCAGCTAATTGAAGGCATGCAAATATTAATTAGTTTTGGCATTCAGTATTCCAGCCTAGCTAAACCCAAACTTATCTAACCTAATCAATCCCAATCTGCCCTAGCTTACCCAACCCAGGTATATATAAATTAATTTGTGTAAAGACCTCTACCCACCTCTGATATTCATACTCTGACAATGACATAAAGATAAGATAAAGATAAGAACAGATTTATTCACATTTAAAATGGTATATATCCATACTGCACAGTTAAATCTTAGTTTTACACCAGGAAAAGTAACAATTTAGACCCTTAATTCATTTTGCACAATCACCATTTTGGTATAACTTACACAAGTTAACATGATTATATCTTCTTAAGTATCTATTTATTATATTTATTGTAGTAGAAAATAATTTTTGGAACATTATTCTTTCAACATTTTTGGGAGGTGTAAACCTATTGATGGTAATGTATTTTCAAAATCATTCTTTGGCTGGTTTTCAGTTTGAGTTTAATATCAAATTTGCTCATTTGATTTGGTTACTGTGTCACTTAAACCTTGCACTGTATTTTACAGTTGACCTACCTGTATTATTAAAAATTTTTGTGTAATGAAATTCCTGGTATTTTGAGGTGCATCTGATTTTTCCCACAAGAATCTTAACAATATTTTGCACATTGCTTTAATGTGACTCATTTTAGAACTCATCACTTAGTCATGTATTAACTGTAAACCGTCTACAGTACACATTGTTGACCAAACCACATACTAGAAAGTGAATGGACAACGACGCTTCATCCCTTCACAATCGACTTGGTCCAGGACGAATCGAAACGTCGTCGTTCCTTCACTTTTGTAGTGTGTGGTTTGGTCAACATATTTCAGCCACGTTATTGTGACTCCTTGTCTGCATACAAAACACATTTACAGTGTTTAAATTTGTGGAGCCAATTTCCATGCATAATGTTTGTTCAAGACGAATGCTAATAGTAATGTGGTTTTCCACAATTGGGGATAGGTAGCTTGTTTAGGGTAATTGAGGGTCCCCTAACTAACCTCTCTGACCTCTCCCAGGACACACCCCACAATAGTTGTCCAAGTCCTAGTTACCTACTTAATGCTAGATGAACAGATGCATCAGGTGAAAGGAAATGGTACCCAAATGTTTGTTCTGCTGCAGGACTCTACAGTCTCTCTAACTTTCCGAGCTACAGCACTGAAACAGCCAAACCTACTGAGAGCCAAGACTAGAATCTGGCTCTATATGAGGCACGGGGAGCTTGAGGATCAGAGATTAACCCAAACCTAAAAAAAATAGGCAGAATGTAATACTGTAATCACATTTAAAAATAGGAATTGCAATAATTTTTGTGGGGTAAACACCCATCCTATAATGTACCGGACTGAAACCAGATGGCAGCCCAAATTACCTGGGATCTCTGCCAGATAAGTTTAGCAAGGAATTCTTTAAACATAAACATTAAAACCTTGAAAACCTAGGCTTAAATTCATTCTTATCTTGCAAGCATTGTATAACACACTTTAAAATATTGTACATTACTACACTGTACAGTACTTATATTAATACAGTATTTGTTTTTTTATTCATATATACTGTACAGTACTCTTATCTATTTTTCAGGACAATCATGAAGGCGGCACTCATCAAGATATTCGGGAGGAAGGATGATAATCCCCATGAATCTGAAAATATGGACATATCATCCCCCACACAGATCTCGCACAATGTGCATGTTACCTACAATGCAAATACAAAGTCCTTTGAGGGCATTCCAGAAGCATGGAAAAATTATATTGGGAAAGCTATTACGTATGTTGAAAATTAACTCGACCATTTTATATTTTCCTTATATAGAGTACAGTAGTTTGTTTCACATTTTTTATTTTTACAGTGGATGTTCCTTCTCATTAAATGGTCTTCTGTGTAGCCCTATACAACTAAATTAGTATTTTATTATGTTATTTTTGTTACTGGCAGGCCATCAGCTTTTTATATATGCAGAAGAGCTTATATATGCTCTTCTGCATATATATTTGAAAGCAAATGCTTTCAAAAGCACTTGAAAGTTCTGTGCAGTACTGTAGTTTAATGTTTTAATATTCTTTTAGTAAAGATGAAATGGAAAGTAATCCAGAGGCTGCCATAGCAGCTGTAAAGTTTTGGAAGTATTCCATACGACGGAAGGAAACAGATGTCAAGTTAATACCAACTCCTCAAGTTATTCTAGAAGAATCTGAAGCTATTGAGCATATTTTTGAAAGTGGTATGTATGATTTAACTAATAAACTATATTGCAGTTATGCTGTTTTGCCTTTATTCATTGATATTTTACTAATTTAGTATCAGTCATGCTTATACTGTACCTTTATCTAGGTAGGTCCTCCCCAGTAGCTCCATTCTGATTAGGACACTAATGCTACAGGGAAACATTCAACACAGCAGACTCTTGTGAATATCTACCCACCTACCTATCTACCCATGTTTGTGTATACATGCACAAACATGCATGTACATATACATTTCTGTTATTCCCTCGTGCCTCCTCAAAGGCTTGGGAAGCACCCAAGGATAACGGATCAGCTCGCTACCGAGTTGAGCTCCTCATGACAAGGGATAGGCTACAAGACTCGATAATCCACCTGAATTTTTTTTGGAATTTAAGAAATTGCTAAACAAACTCAAAAGTAACCAAATCACTATTGAACCATATTTAATCTCCCAACTCATCCACATGTCCCAATTAAAGCAGGGTCTTGTTTGATGAAATGCCTATCCTGGTATTCAAGGAGAATCCAAGCTGATTTTAGTCATCCTGCATTGAACTATTATTACCACAGTAGTGATGTAATGTCCTATTTTCTTTACACAAATATGCTTGTATAATTTTTTGGTTCCATTGCTAGATGCAGGTAGATGAGATATTTTACTTTTCAATCCACTTTTTCATGTTTTCATTTTGTGTAATGTTCTCTTACAGTTGGTCATTTTCTGAATACAGTATTTTCATATTACATGTAACTGCAATGGGTGATTTGAATGATATAATAGGAATGGGCCCTGAAAATTATGCATAAATAGTGTTCCAGGAATGAATGACCTTGGCTGTTGATTGAACAATTTATGCAATTATAGAAAGTTATCTATTCAAATATATAATTTAAGCATAAGGTTATACTGTACATTGGTATACGTGGTACAGAGTAAATGATGAATAAGTAGAAAAAGTATTTAACGGTGTGCATGTGAAGAGCCTGTTGAAATGTGTGTGTTAGCATGTGACGTGAAAGCAATTTGAATAACATTGAGGCTTACCTGATCACATGATTGTGCTGTGTAAGATTGAATGGTATAAGGGTAATTTGACTTCAGAAGGCTCCACGAGATATGGGAATAAAATTTGAAAAGTTGAAGGAAAGAGTTGGTCAATGAATACAAAAGAGTTGACTGTGATCTTGGAAGAGTGGGAGCTATATATAGGGAATGTTTGGATACAAATGCCATTGTGTAAAGTTTCATAAAAAAACTAGAAGAATGAGTGGAATTGCTAATTGGGAAATGACAATTGAAGAAGTGACAGTTGTCAGGAGCAGATTATAATAAAGAAAACTTGATTTTGGGGGATACAAAGAGAATGACACAAGAAATCAGGAGTAGTATGAGAATAAAATGTATATAAAAAAGATTTGTGAACATTTGATATTTAACTGAAAGCCTTGACAGGAAGCCAATGACTTGACAGGGACAAGAAGTCAGTGGCTCATCAAAGGTCTCACCGTTATTCTTTACTTTTCCAGCTGTTGTGAATGGACATTTTTTAATATTTTTAACCTTCCTCTTTCTATTCTGCTCCCCCTTTTTTCTCATGGATAATAAATCCTCCTCCCCCCCCCATTAAAGTAGAAGGGGGGATATTAATGAAAAACATTATTTATAAAGTTTTATTTAATAATTTAATGTTTCAATTCTTTTATTTTCAGATAAAGATTCTGGTGAAATAATTGAGAATAATGCATTGGCAATTAAGGTAAGACTTAACAAAATATGTTCTGTAATGTCATTCAAATAGTTTAATGAAATCGGGAATGGGACTTTAGATTTTGTTAGATATTGCTTTATTTCAAATATGAAGATGTAAATTACTGTACGTGACATGAACGTATTTAATCAGCGTTAATATACGCAAGTAAAATGCTAGTGATTGGAAGAGAAGGAAATTGAAAATTGACAGCTAACATTTCTGTAAACCAAGCTGAGGGCAGAGTAAGTTGGGAAAGACAAATAAATGTTTGAATCAGTGAAAGCTCTGGTCAGGATGAAGAAAATGGAAGAGATGTGGCTAGAAGTACCCTGTATGCATAAGAGTGGTTACATCATTCCTGAGTACTGATGTGAAATACTTGTGTGGCATGGGCATAAGAGATGAAGGGATAGAAGAGTAGCAATGGACAGTCTGAGAAGCGATGTGAGGTGTTGGAGGGAAGAGTGAGAAAGAGAGATAATAGTGTTAGGAAAGGTATGGAGTATGGAGATATGTGACTCATGAGCTTGAAGAGTGCTATGTTGCTTTGGTCACTTTGGACACATGGACAATTATAGGAAGGAGAAAACGTATGCAACCCATCTTCCTGTTTAGATACATAGTAGTTTTTATAGCTATGTGCACCATAGTACAAACATTGACATACTAAGCAATTAGTAAAATTTGGTACTACTCACTTTATAGAGTCCAAAAAAAGAAGCTAAAAAAATAAACTTGTATATTCCTAGGCCTAGTATAAATATAACACACACATGTACTATATTAGGCCTCAGATAGTGTGTGTACTAGGCCTAGGAAGGTTAGGTTAGGTTAGTTTAGGTTTTCTTTGCAACATGAACACAAAACCTTTTCTGGTTCGTTCAAATTCAATAGTACAGATTTCTAATTGCGTTGTATGTCGATATGTGTACTATGGTCCTTGTCGTTACTATAAGTACTACCAAAACAGGAGGATGGGCTGAAGTATATCATCATGCACCAAAGCTTTGGATTGTTTTAGTATTTGAACATTTGTCTCGGTATTTGTAAACAGTGCTTTGGGTTACATTGTGTACACTAGATTGTGAAACATTGTTGTCTGTCTGGTGGTATGAGATCTTAATCGCTATACAGTAATTAAATGATTATATATTGTTAAAGCTAACAAAAAAATGTTGCAGAGTATTTTAATGTGTTTCGTTTTTTCTAGCCTGTGCCAGATGAAATTGACAGTAAGGAACAACAGTCTCCAAACTCACTCTCTGTTACCCACAAAGGACTTGATCAAGTTGATAGAGCTGAAGTTAAAAATGCCCAAAGCCCTGTACAGGTCATTATCATAAGGAAGAATCATGTCTTCCTGAATGTGTTGTAATGGTTTAAATAATTCTTTCTGTTCATACTGTATACTTTTATCTTTGTACTTTATGCCTATTTATATGTTGATCTGTCGGTTTTTCTCTTCCTTTAATGGCAATTCAAATTTCATATGACTTTGTGCATTCAGTAGACTATCTTCCGCTTTTGATCAGGGTGGTTCATACAATTTCCCCCCATGTATTCAAGCTCTCGCAATTCTTCGCTTTTTTGTGCTAGCACCTTTTTCTAATAAATAATATTTAGTTGCTCCCTCAATTAAGAATCCACTGTTATAGAGAGGATTCATAAATAGGAAGGATTACACCCTGGGTACTGGTACGCCAGGAACACTTTCAACTATTTCTGAAGGGTCTTATAACGGGCTGGGAAGGTTCTGGAGAAAAGCTCAGTTTGGTCTCCTATCATTTACATACCCACCTCCAGTCATTTACACATCCCTTCTATTGTTTTCATAACCTCCCCCCCCCCCAGCTTTTACATTAACCCCCTACCATTATTTACATAAACCCCCCCACCAGCATTTACATATCCTCCTACATTTGCATGCCCCCATCCTCCTCATTTACATACCTCCATTATACTGTCATTTACACTCTCTCCCCCATTATCCTGTCATTTACAGCCTCTCCACCCCCATCATCTTGTCATTTACTTTCCTCCATTATCTTGGCATTTACATTCCTCCATTATCTTAGCATTTATATTCCCTTCATGTTATTAGGTATCACTGGTAAGAATACCTTATGTTCTTTGTTTAATACCTACCTCAGTCACCCTTTAATATTTGTGACCAAAATTATTAATTTTGATTCCTGTGCTCTGTATACAAGTCTAGAAGAACACTCATTATAGTAGAGAACATTGGTCCTGTAGCACGGTGTTGTACTTTCTCAGTTTACAATTGAAGAACCTGGGTTCGATTCCCGGGAAGGACACGATTGGTTGGGCACATTTCCTTTCACCTGATGTCTCTGTTAGCAGAGGCTTCAGGTGAAAATAGTAAAATAGTTACCTAAAAGTTAGGCAAGTGTTGTGGGGTTGCATCCTGGGTTACTAAGGTCAGTAATTGGCCTAGGGTAGGACCTGTACAGGCTTCCTGTCCCCAACAACAAGAAAAACATAATCTGGCTGTCATGCACGAGAATATATTTTTATTTTGTGGAAATGTTAATGATATTCATATTTTTTGTAACTAGGTACGGAAAAGACCGAGCGGCAAAATGACTGATGATGAGGTAATGGAGCATTTCAGACAGATTTGTTCCCCGAGGAATCCTGAAACAGTGTATGAACGGGATAAGGAACTTGGGGCAGGGTATGTATGTAAAGTTAAAATCCTCTACAACTTGTATTGCCAACAGTTTAGATGTTGATTTTAGATGTTGGTGATCGGTTAATTTCTAATTGTTTTAACTCTGCTCTATTCTCTTCTGACCTCTACTCATGATTGAAGTACAGTATATTTACTAGAGGATACAGTAGTATCACCTCGATTCAATGAACTGTATGGAAACAAACCAAATTCATTGCAGTGAGGGATTCGTTGCAACTGGAGATGCCTCCATGATGCATTCCCCATGCCCTGTGTGCTAATTTTACTTAGCAAAATTTCCTTTTTAACCTGTAATAGACAACTACCAAATGAACATATCTGCAAAAAATTGAACCACATCTAGCTCATTTCTCATGTCCCCAGCCTTAAAACTTATTTTCCAAAGTTAGCAGGTCCATTCCTGAGTGAACAAAAACATTGCCAACTCAAAGTGAAAACTCTAAAATTTAGTTCAAAATATTCTCAATAGTTTTCCCAAGGCTCCAACTGTTTCTTGAAATGTTGAGTCCATTTACAAAGTCAGCACAAACATAATTGAAGCCATATTAAGAGTGTTACCATTCATACCTAATAGTTCCCATGCTCTGTGGGCTGATATCACTGAGTGAAATTATAATTTCAACCTGTCATGTAGGGCTACAACAAGAGAACTACTCTGTAAAGAGATTTAACCACATCTAGCAAATTTCCCATGCCCAAGCCTCACAATCTCATTTTCTATATGTTTAACAGATCTCTAACCCTGTCCATGGAGGACAGAAGAAATGTACATATGCTGGTTAGCATTGTATATGTGTGGCCACGTCTGTGGTAGAAAATAATAATAATAACAAAATAATTTTCAAAAAAAAAAGGGCCCATATTTTACTGAACAAAAACTTCTACTACTAGAAATAAGAACGAAGAGGGAATTTTGTTTTCAATATGCTCAGTGACTTTCCCAAGGTCCCCTAACTATTTCTTGTAATGTTTCCTTCATTTGTGAACTTGGTCCCAACAGCCTAAGTAAATCCACACAACCCCTGCTTCATCAAAATATTGTTCGTTGAATAGGGTGATTAAGTCCAGCATGGAAAGTGAGAGTTCCAATTGGAGATTCACTGAATCGAGGTTCCAGTGCATGTACGGTATATTCATGCTCTGTCAACAGTTAAATAAATCATGAATTCAGGCATGTCTGTAGTACAGTGATTATAGGCCTTATGTTAAATTGCTATTATAAGTACAGGTGTATGATATATGAACTATGAAACCAGTGATACATTTTCTCTTCAGGGCATCTGGAACAGTGTTCATTGCATGGGAGAGAGCTAGTGGTCGTCGAGTGGCAGTAAAGGATATTGATCTTGACAAACAACCCAAAAAGGAACTAATCCTGACAGAAATCAGAGTAATGAAAGAACTTCAACATGATAATTTGGTCAACTTCCTTGATGTATTCCTTTTGAATAATCACTTATGGGTAAGCAAATCTTTTGTGAAGTCTGCATAGTGAACCGGTTCTCTAGAACTCTTAAAGAACAACAGCAGGTGCTGTTATGGTTTGGTGCCATGTTATCCATCTTCACATTGCTCTTGCAGTAATTATTATTTGATAATGTTTTCTCTGACTTATGCCTTCATTTTTTTCCAGAGGTGCCGGAGCGGCACTCCGGAACCTCTGGAAAGAGTAAGAGTTACATACTGTCTATGTAACACTTGTCCTTTCTCTTAACTTAAGAGAAAAGACAACTGTTTCTCATAACTGTTGATATCTTGTCATTATGTTAAAATAAGAAATGGGGTAGAGATGGTAAAGGATGACAAAGAGGTGGAGGCAGAAAAGGAAGAAGTGGGTGATGAAAAAGAAAAGTAGAGAAAGAAAGGCAAAACAAGTTTAAAGGTGGAGATAGCAGATGAAATAGAAATGATGATGTGTGGGATTGTCTGTTTGTATTTACTGAAAGAGAGTTACGTACCTGTATACTTGTGGTGTGTTCTCTGTAGAGTTTGTACATTTCATCAAATAATTTAAAAAATAGCAGTGGTTTTGGCAGAAACTACCTTTGAGAGTTTATTCTAGCTATCTCATTTCTTATCAGCTCCTCTGGGAAGTAAAATCTGGCTCTTGGGTCCCAGCTTTCTAGCAATTAGTACCTGGTATATTTACATTCTCAGAATTCTAGTACACATGAAGTACAGTACAGTGGAGCCTCGTGTGACGAGCGACTCCAGTTACGAGCATTTCGAGTAACGAGCAAGCCACTCGCAGAAAATACGTCTCGACTGACAAGCTTTCCCTCGATTAACGAGCGTTCCCACTGGTTCTCAGACACCTCCGACGACAGTTTTGTTGTTGTTTCACAAGACGAGTTTTCCACATGACCAGCTTGGTGCTGGAACGGATTAAAATTGTTAATCGCGGTGCCACTGTACTTGTTCATAAAACTGCATGTGTGGCATTAATGTCTTACTTCATTTTCTTCCAGTGCATTCCACGTGCCTAACACTTGAACTTCATATGAGTAATTTCTTATACAGTATCTCTGATATATATTGCATCCATTTTTCACATATATCCTTTCATTCTGTTCTCCTTCACCTTGAAAAAGACTGTCCTTGCTCACGTCCTCAGTATTGTGTATACCAGTACAGTATTGTGATTATATCTCCTCTGCTCCTTCTCTTTCTTAAGGTTGTTAGATTTAGTTGCCTTATCTTGTCTTAGTAGTTTTTTGTTATTTTATGCACCAGTTTTGTTGCTAGGCCAGGATATACCACTGTCTTGGGGGATCTTCCTTTCTCCAATATCTTTTGGGCTTGTCTGGTCATCAATTCAAGGTTGTGGTGGTTGTTGTTTGAGTTTTTGGAACTTTTCATGACTGTGCCTCTGCTGTTGTCATTTCTTATGCGACTGTTTTCCGAATGGGGTGCAGTACTAAAACCATTGGTTTATATTAGGCAGCTTTGAGTTGCTACTGGAATTTACCCTGAAACTGTCCTCTCCATTTGTGCTACATAGTCACCCCAGCTTGTTGCCTTCTTTTGATACTTACTTGCTTACTGTCTTCTCCATTTATTAAACTTTGTTGAGCATTTTTCCACATTCGTTCTCCTGATATTCCACTGGGTCTTCCTTATTCTCTTGATGTGATTTTGTACTTCTTGAGTGCTTAGTTTCCAGTGTGTCCATTTGAGGACCCAATTTTGAAAACATTATTGTTGCCTTTGACTTTTGTAACCATTGTGGAGCGTAATGCATTATTATTATTATTATTATTATTATTATTATTATTGTTATTATTATTATTATTATTATTATTATTATTATTTATTATTATTATTATTATGATGTTGCTGTTTTAGTTTTTCTTCATGCATACTGGGGCTGATTCAAAATACTGATATTGGTGTATTGCAATCTACACATGATTGAAATAAGCCCCTTATGTACCCCTACACCCGTGAACTAATTATAACTGTGAACCATTATGGCTAAACCAGCTTTGATTGTATTTACCTAGTTATGTTTTGTTTAGCCTATATAAATAATTAGTAAACAATTGATCAACCCTCCCTATTTTACTTCTAGGTAGTGATGGAGCTGCTTGATGGTGGACCTCTAACCGATGTTGTAACAGAAACTATAATGAAGGAAACACAGATTGCGGCAGTGTGCCATCATACTCTGTGTGGCATAAATTATCTTCATCAAAATGTATGTCTGTAAGGAAAAGTCCTTCCTTGTCTTTATATTCCATAAAATAAATACCAGTACTGTAATGAATGTACTGTAGTTCATTAATGTTTATATATATTGTATAGTGGAATGCAGCCTGCTTGTACTTTTCAGGGAGTGATTCACCGAGATATCAAGTCAGACAACATTCTTCTTGGAAAAGATGGTTCTGTTAAAGTGACAGACTTTGGGTTCTGTGCCAACATTACTGGAGATGAGAAACGACAGACTATGGTTGGCACTCCATACTGGATGGCTCCTGAGGTAATATGTTTACTTCTTAATTATTAAATTTACTGTTTTATTGAAAATGAAGGAAGTTGTTTTTTTGTGAACATATTAATGGTTTGAGGCATCTTGAACAGTAGCTGTTTGTTCACCCAGCAGTAATTTGGTACCTAGCTGTTAACCGATTAGTGGGTCATGTTTCAGCGGAAACTAGTGGGAAACTTTCCATAGCTTAATATGAGGTATGGGAAGGGAAAACAGCAGTCAAATGCTTCTGTACCCATCTGTATATATAAAAAAAAAAAGTGCTTGGAGATATTTCAAGACTTTTTCTGGCAGTAGTTGTCTGTTAAACAATAGCAAAAGTTCTTGATGCTATTGGAATGTAAGAAGTAGCAAATATTTTCAAACATTTTCCCCAAACATAAACAGACTGCTTGTCTATTTTACCTTATTAATATGCACTACAGCACAGAGAAATATGACATAAGTTCTTAAGAATATATATAGAAATTGATTTAATTTCTTTGTGCAATATATATTGTTGAAAAAATGAAGAGGCACCAATTTGAAAAAAAAAAAAAGTTTTATTCAAGTTAATATTTTGCTTGTAAGGCTTTATCAAATTTAACCCTTATATAATCATTCACTTAGTGCAACACTTTTACTTTTGTCCAATATCCATCAAAAGTCAAAATGGTGCTGAGAAGTAAAACTGTTTAATTCACATTACTATACACTATACTATACTATACACATTACTATAATAAGACTTTCTTCATTCCAGCTGTGCCATTAAAAGAAACATTGTGTCCGTATTCTATTAGAAAATATGGCCCAAGTAACACAAAATCAGGCTATATAGCATCCAGGACATACTGTATTATAAATAGAATCCTTATCCATAGTTGTGAAAGAAATTGAAATTTATAAAACAAATATTTTGTGTTTTGGTTTTCTCTATTTTATTATATTTCTAATAAAGAATATTTGTTTTTCATATACTGTATACCATGAAAAATTATAAACAAATTTAATAGGAAAAACTTTTTCTAAAAACAAATTTGTATTAAAAAGACTCGAGTAACTCAATATCAGGCCAATATGTGTTTCAAATGGATTGAAGATCATGAAAACAATATACGGTGGTACCTTCGTTTTCAAATTTAATCCGTTCCCAGTGATGGTTCTCAAACCCAAAATTTGTAAACTGAAACGAATTTTCCCATAAGAAATACATACTGTAGGGTAAATTGAATTAATCCATTCCACACTCAAAAATATTAACTTAAAAATATATTTTATACATACTACTACTTATATTTTGTACTGTAGTTGTTGTTGTTATAGATTCGGCTACTTGGAACACGTTCCAAGTAGCACGGGCTATGGTGAGCCCGTAACTTGCCTGGCACAGGAACGGGGCAAGTAGCACGGGCTATGGTGAGCCCGTAGTGGACTTACCTGACACAGGAGCGGAGCTATGTGTCAAGTACTGCAGTATGTACAAGTGTATCTTACCCTTAATGAGGACTCTTGTTGGTGTATGGAAGACGGAGAGGAGGAGAGGTGTTAGTGTTTGGAAAGGGCGTCCCCTTCCATTATAGCATCAGGCACTGAGGACATTTCTGGGGGTACTCTCTCTCCTATATTTTGCAGGCATACCACTAGGACCTCAAATTCAAATAAGTTTATTGAGGTATAAATATACATAGACATCACAAATAATAAGCATTTATTATTGCTGATGAATACATCAATAATGTATTACTGATGCATAATCAATAATACACTGTATTATTGATTATACATCAATAATACATATATATGAGGAATATATATATTGTATATCTGTCATTTTGTATGTTTTCTTTTCCATTTTAATTACTAATTAGTAAAGAGAATGCAGTATTCATATTTACCATTACTCATTATAGGACGAGTGTTAAGCAAGAACAAAATATTGACAAAATCTCTTTCCATGGCTCTAATATGCTTAAAGATATTTACTGTACAACAAAAAGGATAATATCCTTGTAATTATTTTCTGTAATTTATTATATACAGTATACATTGTATACAGTATTATATTGTATTATTGTATACAGTAACTAAATTATAATTTTTTTTTTGAATGCCTAAGCATTCCACATCTTATTGGTTACACATGCTGTATTATCATTTCTTGTGCTATGAAACTTCATAATATGATTTGAAATAAGATGACTTCATAAGTAAGTATTTTGTGGATATTTTCCCAGAAGCCAAGTAGAATGTCATGAGTATTTGTTACTTTTAAATGACTTGTTTAATGTTTACTTTGCAGGTTGTAAATCGCAAACATTATGATAAAAAGGTTGATATTTGGTCCCTGGGTATAATGGCCATAGAGATGATTGAAGGTGAGCCGCCTTATCTGAAGGAGACACCACTACGTGCACTTTATCTCATTGCGTGTAATGGGAAGCCAGACATACCTTCGTGGAATAAATTGACTCCCGAATTCCAGGTACAGTATATATAATCTATCTTGCAGCAAGTAAAACTAATAAAAATAATTATGCTGGTTTGTATAGAGGTTTTAGCACTGAATTAGTGGAATGCATTTGTATGTAACTATTTAACTTCATACTAGCCAATTAACCCCCAGGATGAGGTCGTTGTCAATTTTTTTTATCTCTTGGAGCCATTGTGGTTATCATCATCTTATGTTTAGTGGGCCAGCCAGAGGCTTAGGGAATGTGCAGGAATATCGCTGCCAAAAAAAAAAAAAAAACATATACCTGCTTGATGGTTGATGGGGTTCTGGGAGTATGATTTTAAATATTATTGCCCCATTTTTTACCAATGTTGTAAATTTGATTTTAATACATGTATATGGATGCAGACCAGGAGTCACAGTAACGTGGCTGAGATATGTTGACCAAACCACACACTAGAAAGTGAAGGGATGACGACGTTTTGGTCCATCCCGGACCATTCTCAAGTTGATTCTCACAATCGACTTGAGAATGGTCCAGGACGGACCGAAACGTCGTCGTCCCTTCACTTTCTAGTGTGTGGTTAGGTCAACATGTATATGGACCTAATGAATTTAACAATGACTTCCATAACCAAAATGTTCTTATTGTTTTATAAAATTTTGCTTCTATGCGATGCGGCTATCATGTTTTTAGGGGCTTGCTGTTATCCACAAATCATGATTTGGTATTTCATGCCAGATTTAAAGGTGAAATAGGGTAAATTAAATTGATTGTTAGATGTGCAACAATTAGATGATTAATATTGATGTGAAGGGACTTAAGGTAGAATGGACTTGTATTCATGACTTTTATTCACCTAGAGGTGCTTGCAGAGGTGAGGGGTTATTTTCTACATACTGCCTTTCAATGTGTTAATAAAATGACAAGTAGTTTCAACATATTGCCCCTAACTTGCTTCCTACCTTTATCTTGCCATAATAGTTACTTTTATTTCTTGAATCGTCTGCATTTTTTACTGGTGTGCATTACTCTTATTGTGATCGTCATAAACATTTCATCTTTATCAACTCTGTGTCTCGAAGAATCTTATAATATATATCAATATCTTTTCTATTTCTTCTTAAGTGGGAGGTGGGGGGGGGGAGATCCAATATGTTTATTGACGGCAAAAGTGTTTAAATGTAAGTAAAATTAGTAATACAGTGAAGCATTGTGAGGGGATGCTGAATAACTACATGTTCTAGCTCAAAGCTGAAAGATTTTCCCCTGATGAGAATTAAAACTTAGTGATGGCATGTGTGTGCACTTGATGTGCAGTGCTTATAATACGTAGTGGACATCCTGCAAGGGTCATCATGCTTAATGTTGGGGATTAATACATAATGTTTACATTAAAAATTAATAATAACTTGCTTGCACACAGGACTTCTTGAGTCGATGCCTTGAGGTTGATATGGAAAAACGTGCAACAGCGGAGGAGCTTCTATCTCACAAGTTCCTTACTAAGGCAGTCAGCACAACTACTCTGAAACCTCTGATTGAAGCTGCTCAAAGGATTCTTGGGAAGCGTATCAGCCAGGCCACATAACCTTGTAAATATTATAATGATAAGCACTAGGGAATATTGTCATTTATTACATTTTGATTTATTATAGGCACAGTTCTATAACATTGTGGAAATTCTATATTGCTGAGCAAGTCTCTTAACGTGCATAAAAAATTCAATGTTAGCTACATTAATAATGTCATTCATCAATAATTCTGAGGGATATTTAATGTGCTGCAGGTGAATTGTGTAAAAATAGAACATTTAGGGTGAATATTCTTGTTCTCAAGTTATTTGAATATATATTTTTTGGAAACTGTGTGAATACAAAGGTTCAGCATCTCCCTCTGAATCTGCCTGTCTGAAACTGTTGAGAATTGTAATCCTCTACAAATGGGGTTGATTGATGGTATGGTTTTAAAATAAGCCATGCAATGTTATCTTTTATCCTTAATAGAAATAATAATATTCATATATTTCAGCATATCTAACTGTTTAGCAAATAAGTTTTTAATTATAATTCCTGCGGCATTTTGATATATCTCGACACTTGGAAAGTGTTTTGAAATGACGATGATGAAATTACTTCGTTTGAGCCATTAAGGGTTCTCTGAAAATCGAAGGTACAAGTGAGCCATCAAACTATTACAAGAGCTTTAAAGTTTGACAGTAAAAACAAGATTATTGCATGGAAAGTTTAAATCCAGTGAAGTAGATGACGGGGGCTATGCATAAGTTTATTGAAGACAGAATATACCATTATATTGCATGTATTGGATTAGTTTGCTAATGCCAGTGACTGGTGTTAATCATCAGCTACTGCATGGGACAAATACCTTTGTAGCTCAGTATATACCACATCCTTATACTCTGCCTTTGCAATACCGGTGTTTATTTATCTTGATTGGTGTGTTTATTTGTTGTGTGTCGTTGCATAAAATATTCATAGATTTGAATACAAAATTGTTTTCAAATTTCCACGTAAAGCCTATTGGGTGTCCCCCGTGCTAATTCTCCCATCACTCTATTAACATAATGACACAGATTTTTTACTGGGAGTAGTAATACACTGACCTTTAAATGTGATCATAAAGATGAACACATCAGAATGGAGAGTGATTCTCAGAGTGATATACATAAACAATATTGTAATTAGTTCTTGCTGTTCTGCTACTATAGACAAAATTTGGGATTCCCCCATTCATATATTATTAGTAGGTGTGAAACTGATTTGCATTCTAGTCTTTAAAAAAAATGTTTTTGATCATTATTTTTTATTTTTTCACCCACTAGTGCAGGCATGTCAAACTGAGGGTACCCCCAAGAGCCGTATAGATCACAATTAGACACTTTCCTGTTCCATTTTGGCTTTCAGAGAACCTTTGTGGCTATTATCAAACATTATCATGGTTATGACGCTTCTTAAAATTTGTGCAATGTTCAAGATGTCGATGCATTAAAACCCACATTCTTATTGATATCATAATTGACAGTTAACAGTGTTGAAAAATTTGCATAATTTCTATTTGGAGTGAAAGGTTATGTCACATAACCCATTTTTGGCAAAAATACAGTACCCTCAGCAACCTTTTTTTCTTTATAATTGTTGGTTAATCGCTATTACTTTTGTTATCTCTCATTGTTATTGATACTTAAAATTTGGTGCATACATTACACATTTCCATGATCATGTGTTGTTTACACAGCACTTGGTTTCTATATATCATTACTGTACATTCAAGTCTTTGGCATTATTCATGAAAGCTTAATGTCTTGAGCACTAGTAGTGCTGAGCAAGTTGTTGTTTTATGTTGTTGTTTAAACATGAAAAATGTATACTTAATGATGCTGCTGTATTTTAGTAATATAGATGATACAATAATGACGATAATACAGATATCAAGGTAATGTAAACCACTGTTATGTTAAAAGCCTTCAAATTACCTTGGAATGACTATTTTCTTGAAACTTCAGCCAAACATTGTTGGTAAAAATGAAATTTTTGAAATATTATTTTCCCTTTATGTGTGTGAAAGGACAATATTTAGCTTGCAAGCCAGTCACTTCAGCATTTTATATTGTGCATATTAATCTTTCTTTATCTTCAGGGGTTATCTGTGAGTCTTGTCAGTGGAAATTTTATCTTTCCAATTCCACACATTCTTTTACTTTAATGCTCCCAGATGGTTCTGTCAAAAATCAAATTTAGTTGTGGTTGAAAATGGGGACCATCATCATAGCAGAATAAGAATAACAAATGATATGATCACCACATACAAAATTGTGACAAATCAACAGAATTGATAAGGAGGATTTTTTTTAAATTGCAATATTGAGAACAAGAAGCCTAGTTCAAACTAGAGAAAAGAAATTTATGTACTCTGTAATTTTTTATGCATATATTTTTGTTATCCCGAGTGATAGACAAATTGAATAAATTTAATAAGAACTTAGTGTTTGTCAGCATCATTAGAGGATTCTAACATTGTATGGCATAAATTAGAGGGATGATAGGACAACTTAAGCGTAGCTTTCATCCTGTAGCAATAGTAAACGTTGGTAATTACACGAATTGTCTTTGAGAGAGTTAAGTTGAAAAGAAAATTTCTTGGTAAATTATAGTTAATATAGTACTTTTATTTTCAGATGTTTTAAGTAATATGATGAAGGGAAGAGAATGACTTGAAGGAAATGTATAGTAATTTTGTTATTACTAGTAAAAATATTTTTGCATTGACCACAAGTCATTCATAAACAGAACCTAGAGCATCTCTCGCCTATAGTTATCCTACTTTGTTATAATACCAAACTAAGTCATTCTTTGGTTTTCTTTCTCTGCTGATATGATCTATTATATACTTTAAAGTATACTCACTCACTCCTAATATAGTTGTAATGGTGTGGTGCTTTCTGATAGTTCCCTTCCACATCCACCATCTCTTGTGATAAATATTCTATTTATTTCTGCTGCCTCTTTCCTGTGAAGCAACAGTTTTGCTTCATGCAGGTCGGCGTTCAATCCCCGACTGTCAAAGTGGTTGGGTACCATTCCTTCCCTTCTTTCCATCCTAAATCCTTATCCTGACCCCTTCCAAGTGCTGTATAGTCATAATGGCTTGTCTGTTTCTCCTGATAGTTCCCTTCCCCTTTTTAAGAAAATGTGGGAATGACTTGCTCTTGCTTGAGAAGCTGGTATTGCATCTAACCCATCCTCCTAAGGTGTCGCCACGTTCAAGAAACAGTCATACTAAAGTCCCTTATCCTAATCTACCAGAGGACCCAAAACAGAAAATGAGACAGTATGTCAGTTTTGCGAGCCGTTAGCATTTTCTAGTGCGACAATTTTTGGCCTTGGGTAGAGTATACGTCAAATGCAACATTCTATTAGGAGGACGGGTTGTCTCATCACTGATTAGAAAAGTGTAAATTACTTGATAGAGATTTCCAAACATTTTAAGATTCACATAAATTTTTATATATACATTCCATCTACTGGACCTCTTATTATAATTTGTATTCCATATTATTTTTTAAATTTACTGTAAACATCATATAAAATGCTCAATAGATATAAGCAGAAAATCAAATTAGGGAGTTTTCTTACTGTTATTGCTGATTTTTAGTGATAAGTAGCTTCCTATCAGGTGTCTTGCAACCATCAAAATTCTGAGAAGTTTCACTGTTAATTTCCAAAAATCTCTGAAGTTTTAGTTGTATAAAATATATTTTGTTATTCTTTTCTCATTTAAGCTCCAACAGCTAGTCCTTGAATTGTGGCTTGAAAGCTGTAAAATTGGAGCTGTAAAATAGGAAGCTTAAAGATGGTAAGGGGGAAAAATTCATCCCTCAGTTTAGCCTAGCTCAGTTTAAATATAAATTTGTATTTCATATTCATTTGCAGCAGTACTCTATTACTCACACACAGCTCATTTTTTGGTGATTTGAAGTATAGTTATGTAATATAATAAATTTTGATGCATTTCTTTAAGGGCATATATATGCATGCATATGAATAAATAAATAAATAAATAATATATATATATATATATATATATATATATATATATATATATATATATATAATATATATTATAAAATATGAAGGGAGTACCACCTCTGGCTGGAAGAAGGGGGACCCATAGCCTCGGAGGAAACCACGCATAAAGCATTAGAGGGAATGTTTAGATCCCCTCCAATAATTAATACGTATATATATATATATATATATATATATATATATATATATATATATATACTGTATATATATATAATACTGTATATATATATATGTCGTACCTAGTAGCCAGAACTCACTTCTCAGCCTACTATTCAAGGCCCGATTTGCCTAATAAGCCAAGTTTTCCTGAATTAATATATTTACTATAATTTTTTTCTTATGAAATGATGAAGCAACCCTTTTCTCTATGTATGAGGTCAATTTTTTTTTATTGGAGTTAAAATTAACGTAGATATATGACCGAACCTAACCAACCCTACCTAACCTAACCTAACTTATATTTATAGGTAAGGTTAGGTTAGGTAGCCAAAAAAAGCTAGGTTAGGTTAGGTTAGGTAGGTTAGGTAGACGAAAAAACATTAATTCATGAAAACTTGGCTTATTAGGCAAATCGGGCCTTGAATAGTAGGCTGAGAAGTGCGTTCTGGCTATTAGGTACGACATATATATATATATATAATACTGTATATATATCGCTATAGCTATACTGTATATAATGCTATAGCTATATATATCGATCACCGTGCCACCACGCGCTAGGTCGGCCATATGCGTATCAACAAACTTCGTTTCCCGAGGCAAAGCTTGTAACCCGATTCGGATTTTACGAAGAAATTGGGCTCATAACCCGAAAAGTTCATAAATAGGGGCATTCGTAAGCCGAGGTGTCACTGTATATGTCTGTCTGTCTGTCTGTCTGTCTGTCTGTCTGTCTGTCTGTCTGTCTGTCTGTCTGTCTGTCTGTCTGTCTCACTGTCTGTCTCTGTCTATATGTCTCTGTCTGTCTATCTCCAACTGTCTCCATTTATCTGTCTATCTCTATCTATTTCTGTCTATCTATCTTGTGTTAGAGAAATTATTGTAGGTGCTATAATATTTATAATGTATACTCTGTGAGGTTCAACAGTATTTTTGTGTAGTGTAGAGGAACACCAAGATTAGTATGGGTGTGTGTGTTTGTCTCCTGTCTTGTAATACTAAACACAAAATAACATTTTGTTACTCAAATTTAGTTAATCATAATATATTCTTGATCATTGTAAGGATATTCTTTATTTTGTAAAGTTCAAATTTCTATCTGGCATAATGCAATATTGACCAAAAGCCATGAATTATTCCGATTTGATCTTAATGAGTATTTGCTCAAATGATTAAGTGTTCTTCCATTCACAAACTATAAGTTGCTTAAATGCATTTTAAAGCTAAAGAATTATCCTTATACTATGTTTCTTTTTAGCCCTTAAAGTGCCATCATTATATGTTGATCATCTAGTGCAACATTTCTCAACCATTTATATCCTTGAAATAATTCCAGGTCATACTTTAGATAAACACAGATTTCTTTATCAACTGAAAGTAGACGAACTTTGTCTCTGCTCTTGATACTGGTTAAATGAGAATAGTTAAACACAAAAAAATGACTCAAAAATCCATTTGCATATGATTAGAATTAACATATTTATCACTATTTCTTGCGGAACCTGTAGTTACCTTGGGGTTGCGCAGAACACTAGTCTAGTGTAATGCTGTTTTATGTCGATACTTGAATACCAAAGTTGCCGTTATGGTTCCAGTAACTCGATGATGTCTCCCAGCAATCGTGGGAGGCTACAAAATACTTTAAGAGTCAGACGTCAGCTTCTGGTCTCCCATCATATGATTATTGCACTTACCTAGACTAACTTAAAGATCTTCACTATATATATGTATATTTATTTTAGCATTCATTTTACTTTTACATATCGATTCCTTACTTTCGAATATACAGTACTGTGCTTCAGGTGAAATATAAACAAGAATTTGATTGATCATTGCTATCATCACAATATACAGTGATGCTGATGAGTGCTACAAGGTATGTTGACCACTGCCCAGGTTAAAACAGATACCTGAATTTTTGTACTTTTTCTATACAGTACCTTTGAATAGCGATTTTCCGTAAAAGAAAAAAGTAAAATATTTATCTTTATTTTATGCACACAAGTTAGGTGCAAGTTTTATGACAGCCACATGTCAGAGATTAATATCTACAACATTCCTTCTCTATATTATTTTTTGTCTGGGCTGATTCCTCTCCATCCCATGAGAATGGTAAAATGAGGTAATGCAAATTTGTTTAGTATATCATTGTGCATAGAGTAATTTGTTTTATTTTACATCTATACAAATATTTTATGGTTCTCTGTATACAGTACTTGGTATTATTTTGACACTGCATTAATTCAAACTAGTAAACATGCTATAGTCTGGTGAACAGTAAGTTAAAATGACAGGCTTCAGCATGATATGGGTGATAGTTTCAGGATACCAATAAAACCTTACATACCCTGCTGATGTTTGGCAAGTATACCCAAGACCATATTTTGTAGTTTATTTTTAGAGTAGAGTAGGAGCCATTATACTACCCTTCATGATGACCTCTGCATCCATACCTTGTTAAGGGCTTTGATCCAAGGCAATTTATTGTTGTAGAAAGTGCAATGAAAAAGACATTTTAGGTTGTGACTTGCCAGCTAGCTCATATTTATATATACATTACTGTAAACTATTAAGAATTTTGGTATCAACAGTTCTCAAGATTTAAGTTTTGTTTCTCATTTTTTGTTGTGGATCGGGGCTTTTAACTTCTAATCAGCTGGGATATGACATAGTTAATATTTTCATGGGGCACATCTATTTTGTGTGGATAGAAACAAAAGTATGTACTTCTTTTATTTGATCAGGATGATAATCACACACAGAGGCAGATAACTCATTTGCATACTTCTTTATATGAACCATGATGTATGTTCTTACAGGAAATTCCAAATTTAAAAATAATGTATGCATATGCAGGAGCAAAAAAATAAATTTAACGTCAACTGCCACATACGCTCCTATAGCATAAAGAAAGTAGTCAATCAGCATGACAATATTACAAATTTCTTATAACAAATATTGTCTTGAGATTTTTGTTTCATTATTTGTATTTGTTTTTCATTACATCTACTGCATAGGACCTCATCCATGGGCTGTAGTTTATCACACGGTGTAGTCACTGGAGGTGTAAGCCGTGTAGGTGTTGTCCTGTAGGTGTAGGCCCTGCAAAGGTATAGGTCCTGTGTAACATGATCTTGATCAATTTAATCAAAATCCCTACACTAAATTTGTTTTCCAGATATAATGTTTGCGGCTTTTGTCTTTTAAGATAAGGGACATTAGTATGTCCCTCCAATACTAATGTAAAAGTCTGAAAATCAAGTAAAGGATACAATAGATGTTGCCACATGGAAAATATTTAAAGACTAAGAATAAATGAATTTAATTCTTATATCAGTATCCTAGCGCTAGGTGTGCCACTCTTCTTGCCAACTTACACAGATCATAAAGATTTTATTCATATCTACATATAGCATAGGTTATAATTACTGAGAGAAAACTGCTTACTATTGTGTACATATGTTGGTTGATTGCATTTCCGTATTTTATCCCAGGTGCACTGAAATGGTCACTTTTCCTCAAATAGTACTCTCAGGCAGTTTCTTTCCAAATTTTCCAACCATACTAGATTTTAATAAATAAAAAGAAGTCTTATCAGTGACAAAAATAAGAAAAAAATAACCTTTTAAATTTATATGGGGTTATAGAAATTATTAATTTTATTTTCTTGTCAACGAATCTTCAGAATTTGCTATAAATTGTAATTGTAGGCAACATATTTCAGATATTTAAGTTTAATTATTTTAGTTTGTAGTTCATTTGAGCTATTCAAAGGGTTTGAGAAGAAGTCTTGAAAAGAATTAATGTAAGAAAGTGATCAATGTGTTTTGAAGAAGAACAATATTTTATTTAGTAATTGCCATTGGGATTTTGAATCGGACTTAACCTTTGGTGACCTTAGATCTGCAGTTACCTGCTAGAAATGTCATTCTCTAGGATTGTTGTGACCGAACTTGTTTTGTTATTGCAGGTTTGATTATTTGATATTTTTGTTAATACAGTACTGTATAATGAAGTGCTGAATGATCTCTGGATTTGGTACTGGGCACCAGTCCAAGATTTCATCATATTAATAAATATAAGTTGTTTTTTGTATTTAAATGTATAAAATGCAAAATTAGATGAGAGATTTGCATTAACTTTTCATTGCGAACATTACATGAAAATTTTGTATATTTCACAAACAAATTTCCATGTGTAAATCCAATATCTTATTTTGTTTTCCAGACACAACTGTATAACAAAAAGTTCTGATTAATAAGTATTTACATCAGTTTACAGACATTTTATAATGTAGCATTCAATATATTGTAGTTGTAGAAAATGTGTTAAAAATATTTTTTTATTAAAAACGAAATTGAGGCTAAATATATACTGTACAGTATGTGATTCTCAGTTGCATTATTCTCATAAGCTTTCACGCCAAATTAATTTACCAGTTGCCAAAGTAGGTTAATGGGGGATATAAGTTTATATGATAGTTTTGTATTACATTTATTGTATTTTTATCGTGTATCTAATCACAAGGTATCAAAAGTATACTATACATATACAGTATATTGTACAAAATAGGTTTCCAGTAATGTTTATCTGTACCAAGCTTTTTCACAATTATGGGATATGCAGTATTAGATTTTACATTTTCAGATAGTAAAATCACTTGCCAGGTGTCAAACTTATAAATTTGGAAATGCACTTAAATCCCAGGCAAATGCAATTCACTGTACTCCAATTTGAACAGATTCATTCAGGGGCCACTTTTACTAATACTGTACTGGAATTCAGTTGCATCTGAGAGAACATAATTTTATACACACTTTGATTTTAAAAGTTAAATAAATAGTTTAAAATATTTTTATACAGTATATGTTTTTAAGATTTTAGTTACTGAATTCCAGTTCAGACCTGTAAATGCCCAGACTTGCACCACCAAAAGTCTCCAATTACTGTGTTGCACTCAAAAAGTGATTGTACTATTGGCATAGGCTCTTTCTTTTGCATCCAATTTTCTGATGCATCAATTTCCAGTCAAGCAGGAGTCCAGAGTTTACTGTGTGACTGCATGGCAATGTTCAATAGGTTTTGATGAAACTTAATTGCCAAATATTCCTGTAATAAAAATACTGATTATCAGAGTATTGCTACTAATTATTAGCATAGGTAGCAAATTGAAGCCTCAGGGTAACACATATGCTACATGCTGTCATCAACTTCAAATGCTGGGTTAATATATTTAGAGTTGAAAATAATTCATTTGTCATGGTAATGGGAGTTTAAGTTCTAATAGTTTTTTATTGCATTTTATAAAATGTGAGACAACACATATACAGGGAACATATACAGGGAACTATAATTATGAAAATGCAGAGATAATTCAGTATATTTTTGGATTAAAAAATTGTGAATATTTATATAATTAACTTCTAACAAAAATTAATATCATAGTTTTAAGATTTTTCATGACACTTTAAAGTGTTAATTTAAAATTGTACAATACAGTATATCTAAATTTATGAAAAAGGCACTATTCTTATCATCACCTCAAATAGGATAATTTTTTATCATTATTTTACCAACTACTCCATGAAATCTACGGTAATCATATCC
Organism: Procambarus clarkii; assembly: GCF_040958095.1. Lineage (NCBI taxonomy): Eukaryota > Metazoa > Arthropoda > Malacostraca > Decapoda > Cambaridae > Procambarus > Procambarus clarkii. The sequence goes on from NC_091191.1 coordinate 4,782,618, forward strand.
ATGATATCAATATAATTCTGCAGCAATTATGAGCTAATGATAATCTTGTCATATCATTCTGCTAATGGTCCATCTATTGCATTATTTCATGTAAATTTATAATTCTAATATAGAAATGTTGAATAGCTGACAAGTATTTGCTTACATGATCCAGAATATATATGCTGTATGGTGATACCTGATGACACCTTGCTCAAGAAAAGTATGCCTTGGAAGATGAGAATTATGACCTGCATAGATAAAAGGGTGTAGGGAAATGAAACAAAGAATGAATATATCAAAGGTTATTTGATTTAATGGCAAGATTGTTTATGGCTTGAGAATGTACATATTTCTGAAAACTGTCCAGCACTTGTATAGCAATGAATGTGCAATAATTCAGTAGGAGAATAATAATAAAGGACACTAGTGATTCTCTAATGCTAAAATTTCTGTATTTGGATTGGGAAGTCCAGACTAAATTGCTCAACTCTTCTGGACGTTATAACAGTACGTCCAATCCATCAGGAGTCAACTTTTAACATTACTGCTCCAGAGTTTTGAATTTATTGCAAAGCTTGTAGCAAGGGTTCCACCTCATTTAGTAAAGAATGGAATATGGCTGTTGACAATTAGACAATGATTCACTGAATGCAAAAGTCTTTAGAAGTGTTCTTTTAATTATGAATTGAATGTCATAACTATATATGTACAGATTGCTGTAATATTTATTGTTTCAAGTAAAAATATAAAATGTATTTAGTTTTTTCATTAAAAACTATTATCAGATATTTATAAACTATAACCCATTTAGTATCAAAAGAAAATATATAAAACAGCGACTAAAATATGTAGGTGACACCAAAACTTTTGCAGTCTGTTGTGGATGTTAAAAAAATTGAAGCAATAATTGGTACTGTATATGTATACAGTGAAATAAATGTATAAGTATGTGTGTGTGTTTTTTTAACAAATATCCAGAAATACTCCAAAGAGAAAAGGGTAAAAAATCTGATGCTTAATTAGCATTAGTGTCACCCCTGCCTTCTGCAAAGCCATGAATGGAATGCCTCCAGGCATCTCTTTGCGATGTACACCTCTTGTCTTAACTTTTATATTCTTGCATAATATTTCATATTTATACTTGCATATAAATAGCAGGAACTGAGCTCTCGGTTCCTGCGACGGCGCTGGAACGAATCGTATTGGCGTTTGCCTTTCTATTGGAGACTTTCGACGCCGTGGAGAGGGGGGACCTGCTGCATGGGTAACAGCTTCTCCATATCAACCTGCCCTGGCTTTGTGCCCTGTAGTGCAACTCCATAGTCTCCTGAGACTGATGGATGCCTACTACAGTACTATACTAGCATGGGTACTTGGCATTTCTTGGGTATCGAACATCACATCTTCACAACACACTATATTCATTACTGTAACCATTGATATTACACAGGATCTTTGTCACTGTAACCATCTATACTACACACTGCCTACATCACTGTAACCAACTACTGTACATATCTCCATTACTAACCATCTACACTACACACTTCATCATTGCTTGGGTACCCGGCTTGGCTCAGGTGATAGAGCTCACATATTCAACACATACTATCCACAACTTTCACTGTAACCATCTTAACTATTCAATATCTTCATCACTAATAGAATTCACTATGCACGACGACCGTCACAGTAACCAAATTCACAACACTATATTCATCACAAACCATCTTCACTATACAATTTCATCAATAAACAACATTTTTACACAATACTGTTTAATAAGTTTTGATTAATAAATGTTTACATCAGATTATAAACCGATTCTTTACTGTAGCAATCAGTATATTGCAGTTTTTAAATAACTTGTTTTAAATCATTTGTATTACAAATGAAATACTGGCTTCGTTCATTATTAGCTTGAGTATCCGGCCTTGCTAGGGTGTAGAGACCTCCCCTACACTACACACACACTCTTATTTCACCACTTAACATTTCCTTCACCAGCTCCCCTACCCTTCCACCATCTTCCCCAACCCTCTGCCACCTTCCCAAACTCTCTGCCACCTTCCCTAACCCTTCACCAACCTCCCTACCCCTCACCAGCTACCCTCCCCTTCACCAGCTTCCCTACCCTTCACCAGCTTCCTTACCCCTCACCAGCTTCCCTACCCTTCACCAGCTTCCTTACCCCTCACCAGCTTCCCTACCCTTCACCAGCTTCCCTACCCTTCACCAGCCTCCCTACCCTTCACCAGCCTCCCTACTCTTCACCACCTTCCCTACCCTTCACCAGCTTCCCTACTCTTCACTAGCTTCCCCACCCTTCACCAGCTTCCCTACCCTTCACCAGCTTCCTTACCCTTCACCAGCTTCCTTACCCTTCACCAGCCTCCCTACCCTTCACCAGCTTCCCTACCCTTCACCAGCTTCCCTACCCTTCATCAGCTTCCTTACTCTTCCGGCGATGGGAAACGGCTCTGGCTAGGTTACGTATTAGTCATAAACGTATAACTCACGGTCACTTAATGGAGCGCTGCCCTGCTCCTTATTGTCCAAATTGCATTGTTCCTCTTACGGTCATGCACATTCTTGTTGAATATCCTGACTTGCAGGACGAGTGTGTGTCTTGCTTTCCGACCATCTCTCGCGGTCAATTGTCCCTCGATAGAATTCTTGGTGAATCGAATACTTTTGATATCGTCGCCTTATGCGTTTCTGTTCTCGTATTGGCATCCTTGGCGATATTTAGCGCCCTCTGATTATTCCGCACATTTGGTGGTGCTACATAGCCTTCCCGGTTTGGTGCCTTCTTTTGATAATTACTTATTTCCTTACTCTTTACCAGTTTCCCTACCCTTCACCAGCTTCCCTACACTTCACCAGCTTCCTTACCCTTCACCAGCTAACTTCTTCTTTGCTACTTTCATTGCCCAACAACGTGGATTGGTCGGTAGTGTGATGTCTTGCTTCTTGCAGGTCGGCGTTCCGTCCCCAGCCGTCCAAGTGGTTGGGCACCATTCCATCCTTCCGTCTAACCCTAAATCCTTATCCTCATTGATTGATTGTTGAAGCTCAAGCCACCCAAGAGGTGGCGCGGGCATGAATAGAACGTAAATGGTAAATTTTTGGAGGGAATGTGATCTTAGGTCGTGAATTATCTCATCCTTTCCAAGTACTATATGTAGTAATGGCCAGATATGATCAGGCCACCAAATACAACCAAGTTCATAGCAACACTCAAACAAACAATATATAAAAGTTTTGAGTCAATAGTAATCACAATTAATAGTTGCTTCAAATTTTGAGCAACTTAACCACAAAAATTATCACGCCTATTTCTGACGTTAGGCTTTTTTTTTATATACGTTGTTTTATGACAGTGGTTACTTTTTTAATCGATCGGGAACAGTTAGGAGTAAAAACAAGAAAGAAAATCTGACTATCCTTCGGAAATTACGTAAATATTTTAGAGTCTTTACCTTAAATAATTTAGAATCGTGGATAAGAAGACATGAGTAAAAAAAGAAAATTGCAAAAGAAGCATGATTAGCCTATCTAGGCCATCACTGGCGAGCCTTACTTGCCTTGCGAGCAAGCCGTCGAAGCTCCTCCTTGCGCGCCTTCCTAAGAAAGTGTCGACGCCGTTCCTTTTCTGCCTCGCGAGCATGCTGACGCCGCTGTTGCTTGCGTCTTTTTCTAATAAACCGTCGACGCCGTTCATTGCGGATATTGCGAACACGCTGTCTACGTCGCTCCCTGCGTATCTTACGAACGAGCTGTCGACGTCGCTCCCTGCGTGTCTTGCGAACAAGCCATCGACGCCGCGCCATGTGTTGCTCCATGCGTTGCTTCTGAATAAGCCGTCGACATTTTTCTTTGTAGTAGCGTTCTTTCTTCTTTTGTCTAGCTGGGACGCGATGAGAACCATCACCGGCTGGGGCGGGATTATTGACAACACTATCGAACGGCGTTTGAGGATGCACCTTGAGTTGGTCGACGGCTATTAGCTGATTCACTAAGTCAATAGCTTGACGGGTCGCGTGAGCTAACATGTTGTTCCCTGGTAGTTGTTTTAGATCCCGTGTCAGCTCTGGGAGGGACAGCTTCTCTCCCGTCAAAGGCATGGGAAGGTCAGGGTCAGCCTTCCGACCCGCCTCTAGGAGCCCTTCCTGCCCCGTCAGCAACTTCACTCCGGCAGGTGCCTGGGATGAGGTATTCCCTCCAGGTGCTTGGAGTAGCGTATTCCCTCCAGGTGCCTGGGATGAAGTATTCGCTCCAGGTGTCTGGGGTGAGGTATTCCGTCCAGGTGCTTGGAGTAGCGTATTCCCTCCAGGTGCTTGGAGTAGCGTATTCCCTCCAGGTGCCAGGGGTGAGGTATTCCCGCCTGGTGCCAAGGGTGAGGTATTCCCTCCTGGTGCCCGGGATAAGGTATTCCCTCCAGGTGCCTGGGATGAGGTATACCCTCTAGGTGCTTGGGATAGCGTATTCCATCCAGGTTCATGGGATAGCGTATTTCCTCTATGTGGCTGGGGTGAGGTATATTTCGCTCCAGGTACCTGGGGTGAGGCATTCCCTCCAGGTGCCTGGGGTAAGGCATTCCCTCCAGGTGCCTGGGGTGAGGCATTCGTTCCAGGTGCCTGGGGTGAGGCATTCCCTCCAGGTGCCTGGGGTGAGGCATTCCCTCCAGGTGCCTGGGGTGAGGCATTCCCTCCAGGTGCCTGGGGTGAGGCATTCGCTCCAGGTGCCTGGGGTGAGGCATTCCCTCCAGGTGCCTGGGGTGAGGCATTCCCTCCAGGTGCCTGGGGTGAGGCATTCCCTCCAGGTGCCTGGGGTGAGGCATTCCCTCCAGGTGGCTGGGGTGAGGTACTCGTTCCAGGTGGCTGGGGTGAGGCATTCGCTCCAGGTGGCTGTGGCAGCATCCCCCCGGAAAACTTCTGCTTCCCCAGCGCCTCCAGCATGTGACGTTCGGGGTCTACCTTCTGCTCCACATCCTCCACTAGCCCTTTCTCCTCCGCCAGGAGCGAGGACCCTACAGCGCTCCCCAACACTACTAGTTTCAAAACTATTAAGTAGTTTTGCAACATAATTTTGTTGTAGTTGAGAAAATAAATTTGAGTTGGTTACCTTATTAATATAATTTTACGTGTACGAAAACAGACATCAGAGATTCCCGCGAGAGGCGCTGATGGAGTGTGAGGAAGTCACGAGGTCAATGTCTTCGTGGCACTCTGTAGTCTTCAGTTGATCCTCAGTTACCGTGTGCGCCTCTCAGCAAGGTCTTGAGAGTGTCCACCGGGAGGTGTATTTCAAGAGTGTATATACAAGTTGTCACGAATCATTCCCTCAGTAAGGGCTTCGTAGCTCTTACAGCCTTGGTAGTTGTGGTTATAATGGTCGTTTGGTTGTTGATAGTCCTCATAGTCGTTGCGGTTCGAAGTGAGCAAAACGCACACCGAGGAAAGCGTTTTTGAGTGAATGGAAACAGTTGCCTCCTAAAGCCTGGTATCTCCCTCGTGGACAGTAACCCTCCTCAAGTCAAATGAGGAACCCATGCAATGATTGAAATAACCCAACTCACACATGTGGAGTGACGACGTTTCGGCCGTGGTCCAGAACCGACCAAAATGTAATTTTCATTTCATATCATATATGTGGGTTGGGTTATTTCTTCCAGGACCGTTATTGTGATTTATCGTGTGCATTGTTTAATTTCACAAATGCACATTACACATGTCACAGTTTATATGTTTATCCTGCACACCGCCCCACTGGTTGGGGGAGGGGGGGTTAGGACAAACATATCAATTGACACCAGCTCTCCACATATGTCAGTTGCTTAAATTAGAGTCTGAACTTGTGGTTGAACTCAAGCCCATTGTTGATGTGACGATGTGCACTGAATTTTGTAATTAGCTCATCAAGACTGTAACTTGCTTAACTAAATGAATTGTGGGGATTCAGTCCCTGAGCCCATTATGTGCCTCTGTAACACTTTCCACTATCGCCCATAGGATGGGTATAGGGTGCACAAGAAATGAACTAAACTGAAACATGTGAACATACAATGCGAACAGCAATACACTTTCTGATCAGAGCACACTGTCAGCAACAGCTGGCCCAGTAATGGTGATCTAAGTATAACAGCACCATTATATCTATACCTATAAAAAAGAATGTTTGCCTGTTCGAGACGCTTGGGCTAGCCTAGCCAAACTTTGCAGGGTGACTGGTGGTAGTTCGGGGATAGTTACAGGCGGGTCGGAATTGATCCCTTGACTCTCCTTTGCACGAAATGGTAAATGATACCAATTTCCAATCTCGCTAAATACCAGACTCAAGCCTCACTAAGATTCATCCAGTATCTTACTTTTCTAAATTATTAAATATTAGCTTGTCGTATGTAGTTTATTTACTGATGAAGACAGTGATGTAGGGGAAATGGTGAAGAGGACAGAAGGTCGTCCAGAGAAGGTGAAGGTGAAGGAAGGTGGTGAAGGAGAGATAAGGTAATAAAGGAGACGGTTGTAGATGGGGCACCCAGCGGTGCCCGGGTAGTGAAGATGATTATAATGAAGACAGTATGTAATAAAGATGGTTGTAGTGGTGAGGATGGTCGTGTGTAGTGTAGTTGGTAACAGTGGTGAAGATAGCGTGTTGTGAAGATAGCGTGTTGTGAAGATAGCGTTTGTGAAGATAGCGTGTTGTGAAGATGTGGCACTAATTAATGTTTCAAGATTATATTTATTGGAAGATTTATATAGATTTTGCTTTATTCAGTTTTTGTAAATGTACACAATTTTTAAGCTGAAGAAATACATTTAAAGAGTTATACAATTATGTAAACAAATCCTGTTTACCGCCGACCACACTGCTGCATAATTTTTAGGCTATGTTTATTTATACATGTACACTATTTGGCTTAATAACTAATTATCACACATATGTTTCTCATTATAACAAAAATATTACAATGAATTGCAATAAAGAATTAAGGTTGGAGTCTTTTATTGCTTGTATACTGACCCGAGTTTTAAGGATCATTGACCTTAACGCTACACGCTCATGATGCAATGGTTTATGAAGTGTTAGTAAGCGACAACAGGCGTGTCGAACAGTAGCGTTGTAATATAATTTACAGTTTACAAAAACAAGTATTCAAAATGATTTAAACTCGCTGTAATTTTTTTAATTTTTTGGCATTTCAGACCCTCAACGCGGCGAGGGAGTAGGCTGCCCCGTCAAGCCTCGCCAGCCAGAAACAACAGCATATTTAGCATTCTCAGTCTGCCCTTCCTATTAGACGCTCGGCTTGATATTTCCGCAAGATGGCGACGTTGGTCTCAGGTGTGTTAAGTGTGTCACTGGCGGTGTGTGGCAACGACCTCGAGGTAGGGTAGGGGTGTGTGGTTCTGGGTGTTGGGGAGAGGGTGGGTGGGGGAGGCCATGGAGAATTAGGTGAGGGTGTTAGGGATAGGAGTGAGGGTGTTGGGAAGAGGGGTGAAGATGTTGGGGGAGAGGGTTGGGGCAAAGAGGAGTGGGGGGGAGGGTGTGGAAATTGGTGAATGGGGATGGTTGTGTTGGGGAGAGAGGTGGGTATGTTAAGGAGTGGGATAGGGGGGGTAACTAGGTAAGATGGGGGTTTGGGTATTGGGGAGGCGGGTTGGGGAGTAGGTTGAGGTTCGTTTGGAAGAAAGCTGGGAGGAGGGAGTGGGGCATGGATTGGGTGGGGGAGTGGAGGCTGTGTGGCGGCCGTGGTGGCGTCGGCAGCTTGGCCTGCTGCTTCCTCAGTTGGCTGGCAAAGGTTCAGCCGCGCGGACCAACGTTGGAGCGCTGCTCATTCTTTCGCCGACGTCTGTGAGAGAAACTTGTCTAGATTCCCGCCCCTACTATTATTTTTGCCCATTAATTTGTTACGCATCTATCATTCTTTACTAATTTAAGTCCCAACAATGTACATCATGCGTTCTGTTCTCCTGGTGGCACTTGTAGCCACTATAGTCCAGTCTCAGGGGCAACGACAGAGAAACAGACCACGACAAACGCGACCCGCCAATAATCTACCCGAATCCTCAGCTCCCAATCTCGCCCTCCTACCCCGGGTGGGAGAGGCGTCCGAGTCGTGCCCAAACCCAGGGGAGGAGGTGAGCTTCGAGCTCATCACTGGCTTCGTGTACTCCTCCGCCGACGACATAATCGACTCCAAGATCGGCACGCTGGTTCTTGGGGAGTGCATCGAGTACTGTCGCCTCAACTCCAGGTGCCAAGCACTCAACTTCGAGACGGGGCTCTGCGTGCTCTTCAAGACCGCCGCCGGGGAGAACTCAGGTGAGTGTCTTAAGTGTGAGACTTGTGCGAGAGCGGTGAAGCATTTATGCAGGTGCAATCTGAATAGAAGTGAGCGAAGCTCTGTAGGAGAAAATTTCGAACGTAATTATTTGGGAGACGTGTAAAGTGTTTTCGATGCACAAACGGGTAGTTTGGCTCCTGGATTAACTAGGATTTAGCCAATGTTGATGAGTATAGGCAGGTTTGGCAATGACCTCTCAAGGGTTCAAACTCCAGCCGGCAGAATGAAAGAAAACCCCAGCCCAATCCATCATCGGTGGCATTATAAGTAATGGAAGGTTATAGGCGGGTTATAGGAAGGTTATATATTTTTAAATTAACATATAGGTTATATGTTAATGAACACATTTTAAAAAGTACTTTTGAAAATTTGTTGATTAACACGAAAGCGCTCATAGTAAGGTAAGGTAATTATCAGGAGAGAACAGTATAAGCTATTACCACCGCTCAAGTCATTTCTTGTTTACTTTTTCCTTTCGTGGATATATATATATATATATATATATATATATATATATATATACTGTAAATGAAGGGTGTGATAGAATATAAACCTGCATTATTGTGGTCCTATAAGTACCCTGGAATGCATTTATATTATTTTTTACAAGGATATGGGATCCCATATTAACTAGAGGTGATACCTTTGTTCTATAAAAGAGATGCACATGTAAATCTTAATATAATTAGTTTATACGCAACTTTATCATATAGCTAGACAATTAGACAAAAATCTAAATGATGCTAAATCTTGGACATTTCAATTCAGAGACTTCAATGCAACCATAGAAAGTGAACTTGGGTAATATATATATATTATATATACTATATATCGTAACTATCCAAACCTTATATCGTAACTTTATATGTACTATATAAAGCAACAGCTCAAAACTTGAGAGCGCCGAGGTGGTGATTGTTTAGAGGAATCACTCGAAGAATTTTCATCCCAACCCCCACCACCCACTGCCCCCCAGGACACTATCCCCGTCCCAAGACAATACCACCACTACCACCCCTCACTACCACCCCACGACACTGCCACCACCACCACCATCTCCTTAAGGCATTCAGCGGAAGGGGCCAGTTACTCGGACTTCTCTGAGGTCTTCACTTATCTCACTCGACCATCTAACCCCATGGCATAATTATCACAGTGTGTAGAGCAGACCATACTCGTGTATATATATAAGGTATAAGACCTGGTGCCAATGTCAGAATGTTTGTTCGGGTCACTCACCTTCTCCCTTATTCATCCTCCCTCACTCATCTTTCCCTACTTCCTCTTGCTTCCTCACCCTCTTCTTTTGCCTCCCCCTCTACTTTCTCTTCGCCTCCTTTTCCACTCGTTTGAAATCAAGTTTGCTTCTACTTTGAACTTTTATATTTTTGCATATTTAGGTAACAACGATACATAAAAGTAGTCCTGGTATTCAGTCTCGACCACTGTTTGTGTTGCTCATGCAACTGATGCGTCTTACGTTGTGGGAATAATTAGCTTAGGATCTGCTGTCATGCATGTTTCTTCCTAACGTGGGAGTGAGGACAGTAGCTCTATCAGTCTACCCTGTCCTCTTCCGTCTAACGTATCTTAGGGGGCTCTTCCCTGTTGCCCTTCCGTCTAAAATACCTTGACAGGTAGCTCTATCCTGCCGTCTTAACAATTAGGTCTACATCTTTCCACTTGAAGTCGTTGACAGGCAACAATATTCAAATTAATGAACAGTCGAGCGAGAGGACATAATTGGAAAGGCAGATGAGCCACAGAAATGTGGAAAAGAACTTTTCCAGCCTCAGAGTCGTAAATAAGAAGAAGATGAGGACTAGATGAGAAAGTTGTCGACGCCAGTTCCATACACAGCTGTAAATGTAAATATGATAAGAAAAAACAGTTAAAAAGTCTCTGCATTGAACTAATGATGGTCGAATGGCAGAGCTTAAGAGCAGATGCTCAATCCTGCGAGCTCAACTTGGCGAGTACAACTAGGTGGGTACACACAGGACCTCGCGGCCCAATGGACATCAGTCGGGAAGCTGAGTTCAAGGGCCCGGGTTCGATTCAAGGCCGGGGTTGAAACAAATGGGTAGAGTTTCTTTTACCTCGTGCCACTGTTCATCTAGCATTGAATAGGTACCTGTGTATGTATGACAGAGAAATATATAGTAGACATGATAGACAAAAATAGGTCAAGAGTCGGTACATTAGACAACCGAAAGTTAGAGAGGCGGGGTCCAAGAGCTCGATCTTGCATGCAAAAATACAAATATTAAATACACACACTCAAAGCATATATATATTATTCTTCATAATGTGTGTTCTTGGACAAGAACGGGTGTTTTTCTTAATGTTTTCTTAACGTCTGTTTACCCACTTATGTCCTCACGCCTCCCCCCCCCTCCTCTCTCTCTCTCTCTCTCTCTCTCTCTCTCTCTCTCTCTCTCTCTCTCTCTCTCTCTCTCTCTCTCTCTCTCTCTCTCTCTCTCTCTCTCTCTCTCTCTCTCTCTCTCTCTCTTTCTCTCACATGCTGTGTCGGGTGCCATCACATGTGGGAACAAAAGGAAATGAAGCAGCAAAATTAGTCAGAACACGGGTAGGGGAAGAATGAGTGTCACTACACAGGTAGGGAATGAATGTTGGACATAATGAATTTGGATAGACCGGAAAAGATTTCCTATTTATGTTGCAAAGACAAACTAAACTAATCTAACTTAACCTTCCTAGGCCTAATGCACGATATATGATTCCTAACATAGTACACATGTGTGCTATACTAGGCCTAGGAATATGTAAGTTTTTTTTTAGCTTCATTTCTTTTTTGGACTATAAAGTGAATAGTACAAAAATCTACTATCTAATTCCTTAGTACGTCAATGTTTGTATTATGGTGCACATAGTTACAAAAAGTACTGTCTAAACAGGAGGATGGGTTATATCATAAATCGTAAAGATTTGAACAACTTTATACACAGAGATCACACTAACGTGATGCATCAAATGAAGAAATCCACAAGGGCCGTGACGAGGATTCGAATCTGCGTCCGGGAGCATCCCAGACACTGCCTTAATCGACTGAGCTACGACAGGGTTAAAAGAGTTGAAACCGAAGTTCTACTGAACTTACTGGATCCTGTAGCCTCTCCGAGGCACAAACCAGGATTTTACACAACTCCCCCCTGCACCCAAGCTATGTCTCCCGTTCTCCCTCTTGGCTACTCTCGTAGCTCAGTCGATTAAGGCAGTGTCTGGGATGCTCCCGGACGCAGGTTCGAATCCTCGTCACGGCCCTTGTGGATTTGTTCATTTGAACAACTTCATTAGGGTCAGTGATATTACAGTTGATGGGCGTAAATATTGGGGTAAGCATTGCCTCTGTTTTCGTAGTTAAGTTCTAGAACAGATGTTTTGTGTTGATCCGGAGGGGAGCCGGTCGTCCGAGCGGACAGCACGCTGGACTTGTGATCCTGTGGTCCCGGGTTCAATCCCGGGCGCCGGCGAGAAACAATGGGCAGAGTTTCTTTCACCCTATGCCCCTGTTACTTAGCAGTAAAATAGGTACCTGGGTGTTAGTCAGCTGTCACGGGCTGCTTCCTAGGGGTGGAGGCCTGGTCGAGGACCGGGCCGCGGGGACACTAAAGCCCCGAAATCATCTCAAGATAACCTCAAAATAACCTTGATCAGTGAACACAGTCACAATAACGGGGCTGAAAATGAAAGAGACCAAACCCACTCATCTAAAAATAGTGACGATGTTTGGTCCGTCCTGGACCATTATCAACTTGTATTGATGCTGTTTAAGATCCAGCAACTCGGATGAAAAAGTTGCAAAGTAGCACGGGGTATGGTGAGCCCGCAGTGGACTTACCTGGCACAGGAGCGGGGCTGCGGCTGCCAGGTAAGAATGGACTATAAAGGTAGAGTCATCACGACTATAGAGTCGTGATGACTCTACCACTGTGTTGAGTGGTAGAGTCAACACGAGAAGGGAAGGTAAAAGGAGGAGTCAACTATGAGACCGAGTTAACTTGCAATCAGAAAAATAAAGGAAACCCCAGACGGCGTGATGGCGAGAGGAAAGAAGTGAAATAGACAAACATTGTCGGTGTTTGTCATCTCAATCGTGGTGGACAATTGCAACAATTTCTGGTATTTGCAGTCTGGATGACGCCTAGCAACATGGGAACCATGTTAACCAATAATATTATTTCTGTTTTATAAGAGTGGAAGGAGAGACGAGGGCCAAAAATGACTATGAGAAAAAAGACCAATTAAGTGGAGTGGGAGGAGATGGATTATTGAGATGGGAAGGGGGCAGACACGCAAAAAAATAATAATTGGAACAAGAGGAATGAGGGAGAGCGTTGAGGGGGGGGGGAGGATTAGGAGGAGGGTGTCCCCCACCTCCCTGACCTTCAATCGCAAGACGGAGTTCAGGGTCAGTTGGGTTGCCACACAGCGCCCCGTTCCACCAGACTGTCATCAACTAACAACGACAATGAGGAACACCTAACACATTCTTCAGCCGATATCCGTGTCGTAAGAGGGTCGTGTTGAGGAGAAACGTAGAGCAGCAGCAGCAGCAGCAGGAGGAGGAGGAGGAGGCGTTGGGTCTAAACATGGGGGATGGGGGTGAGGAGGGATGTGGGTATGGGGGCAATGTTGGAGAGTGGGGGGATGGGGGTGGGGGAGACCCAAGCACCGTTACCTAGCGTGGCGTCATCGTCGATATCCCAGGATAACTGTTTCTCCAACACCTCCCCTGCTCGCTCCCTACCCTGGCCTTACCCCGTCCCATCAACACCGCCACTTAGATAAAGTTTGTACCTGACGAGCGGACCAAGCACTATGGCGCCGCTGTAGTCAACTTGAAACTTATAACTACAAACTTATGAACGACTGCAGGAGACACACTGTTGGGGTGGAGAGATAGCTTGAGAGATGACGTTCACTCGGTATACTGCAGGAAGGATCGACTCGAGAATGGTCCAGGACGGACCGAAACGTCGTCGTCCCTTCACCTTCTAGTGTGTGGTCTGGTCAACATAGTGCAGGAAGGTTCAGTGTTCCCGCCCCCCGAGTCCTTTCTCTGAACCACCCGGTGTTTGAACATCTCTCCTGAGGTGAACTACCTATCACGAACAATTATGTTTATGAACATCTAATAAACAGGTACCCACCAGTACACCTGGCGGGTGTAGGGTTGTGGAGGGGGGTGAGGTTAAGGGGGAGGGAGGGCGGATGTAGTGTCATTGTGTGTGGTCGTGGGTAAAGGGGGGGGGGGGAGAAGTAAAGGGGGCGGGGGAAGGGGTTGTTAAACTTGTTAGCATTGTAGGGCAGGTCGGGCAGCCTTGACCACGTGGTACTGGCCTAAAGCCCTAGTGGGCACGTCGTCCCGTTAACTAATCCAGCCAACTGGTCTACCCACCCCGGGCACCCGTACCCGCTTACTGCCCCTGCTGCCCGAGGAGCGAGCAGCACTGCTTGCCATGCAGCGGGGGCAGCGTGTGGCCACAGCGTCCCAACACACCAGATTGTTTTGTTTAGAGGTAGATAAAGAGGATGGAGAGCACAGATGAAGGGAAAAGCTTAGAAATGGGGAGATATCGTGCGAGTTATGATAGCAGGCCTTGTCTGAGATGGCGGGGGGCCCTTGTACGTATATGGTGAGGCCCTTATATATACACGGATGCAACTGTCCTTATACACGAATGTAGCTGTATGTATACCCATATTGACGAGGTTCTTATACACAAATGTCCATTACTAGGGTCCCGAGGCGTCCCTCGAGGCACAAAGGGAAGGGGGAAGGTGGCCAGAGTGGTGGCCAGGGAGGAGGGGGCTGCATCCGTCAGGACTCAGGTGGCTGACGGGGAGGCCCCCAGAGGTGGTCCAGGTGTAGCTGCATCCCTGGGGAGACGGGTGGGAGACGGGTAGGGGGGTAAGTAGGTCACGGTGCTTCTCCCACGCAGGTGCGCCTGGGAGGTGAAGGTGCGTCGCCCACACCTGGCGAGGCGTCAGCTCTGTGCTCTCTACACAACCAAGTTCAAGTTCAAGCAAGTTTATTGATAATGAAATACATCTCAAAAGGATGGCGTAACTTAGGCTATTGCTACTCTCGGCGTACTCGTCCCGTCCTCATAAATTGATAATACAACTGTTTGTACTACATTATTACATTTTGTTTTCATTACATTTTAAAGTTGTAATTCCCCATAATTTGCTATGTTGAGTGAGAGAGGTACCGGAGCGAGTGAGAGAAGTACCGGAGCGAGTGAGAGAGGTACCGGAGCGAGTGAGAGAGGTACTCGCATGAGTGGGCGAGGAGAAAGCATGAGGGAGGTGGGTATTAGGGGCGATGGTGAGTCTGGTGATGGTGTATGCAGCAATAATTCTGATAGTGGCCCCACCATCTGGTCACCATTTGGTCCGGGAGACATCTCCTGTCACGCTGGGTGCAGTCGCACCTCCACAGGTCTCCAGTATCATCTATTGATACTGGTGATGGCTCAAAAGGGCCACCACTTACGAGCTATTCATGCCCGTGCCACCTTTTGGGCGGCTTCATCTTCATCTTAACACATTCACAAGGGAGACATCTCCCATCACGCAGGGTGCATTCGCACCTCCACAGATCCCCAGAATCAGCTCTTGATACTGGTAATGGCTTAAAAGGGCCACCACTTACGGGCTATTCATGCCCGTGCCACCTTTTGGGTGGCTTAATCTTCATCAATCAATCTGATAGTGGCCAGTCTGATAGTGATGGCAGCGATGATTGTCACTGTCACAGTGGCCGTGATGGTGACAGTGACAGTGGTGACCAACTGGTCCGGTACCATAACTCTTATTTCCCACTTCTAAACATGTTCCTTTACCTGTACCTCTTTATCTTTCCCTCACCCCCTACCCCAGAAAAAAAGGTGATGACACTGGTAAACCAGGCAAGGGGTAGGAGAGGATTCCCACTACCAGCCCTGGGAGGGGGAGATGGGACAGAAGAGGGAGAGGACAAGGTCGTGGAAAGGAGGGGGGGGGGGATAATGGAGGTGAATGACCAGAGGGGATCGGTCTAGGCGGAACAGGAAGACAGCATCTTAATGTTCGTCTGACCTTTCCACATTAATCTCTCGTGTTCGACACTAATCTCACATTTTAAGGAGAGAGGGAGAGCGAGAGGAAGAGAGAGAGAGAGAGAGAGAGAGAGAGAGAGAGAGAGAGAGAGAGAGAGAGAGAGAGAGAGAGAGAGAGAGAGAGAGAGAGAGAGACTCTCTCTCTCTCTCTCTGCTTATTAATATCTTTAATATCTGTATACACATCAACTCTTGATTGAGGCGATTGCGATTGAGGACACACACACACACATACACACGGTCTTACAGCTGAGTGGACAGCGCTCAGGATTCGTAGTCCTAAGGGTCCGGGTTCGATCCCCGGCGGTGGCAAAAACAAATGGGCATAGTTTCTTTCACCCAGTTCACCTAGCAGTAAAAATAGGTACCTGAGAGTTAGACAGCTGTTACGGGCTGCTTCCTGTGTGTGTCTGTGTGTGAAAAGAATCAGTTGATTGACGGTTGAGAGGCGGGCCCAAAGAGCCAGAGCTTAACCCCCGCAAGGACAACTAGGTGAGTACACACACACACACAAAGAGTGATGCGATGGCGGCAGATTAAATACAGTTTCAAATGTAAATACGATAGAGCCCAATAGGCTTGGAAATCTATACACAATTTGATTGAACGTTGAATAGCATTGAAAGAAGTTATCGAAGGCCCCCCTCTTATCCACAATATATAGAGTAAATACAACAGTGATCTATAGTATTTCTCTTCAGTATGCAGCACCTGCTTGGACCCCAGCCTGGAAAGTACAGAACAGAACCAGAAAATGTTTAGAAATGAACAATCATACTGATGGATTGATGAAGAATGTCACCCAAGAGGTGGCACGGGCATGAATAGCCCGTAAACAGACAGGTAGCTGGAAGAAGCCAATCATGTGACTCTGTAAAATGTGGTGACCGACAGATAACGACGCGAGACCCTTGGGGATTCTTGATTTTATAGTCCATATATATTACAGCGGTGGAGATGAAGGGGAAGCCAGAGAGGAAGGACGGTTGGTGGGAAAGGAGTTAGAGATAGAAGAAGGTAAGGGACCGGGGGAAGAATTTACGCTAACATTACCTAAAGCCAAATCCAATATTATGGCAGCTTGCGATGACGCCCAAGTGTACGATGCTGCAACCCGTCCTCAGACGAAGTCCATTCCATCCAGCGGTCGACCCCAAAGACGCATTCATCAATTTTAAGATGCTGTTTATTCAAAATAGGAATTTTATCAAATATAAATTAATACTGTTATATATATTAGCATACTGTACATATCTAGGCACTGGTTAGGTTAGGTGTTTAGGTAGTGTTGGCGTTTATTTGTATTTGTAGTACGTGGGTGAAGCATTTACAGCGTTGTGGTTCGAACAAAAGTCGTCAATGAAGCACTTGTTCCGAAAGTGTTCGAACGTCATCAGTTGTAAGTCGTTTGTAAACCGTTTTTCATTCATAAACCAGGGGGGGGGGGAAGGTTTGGTGCGCGCATGGAATGGACTCTGGCCTTTGTGAGGACAGGCTGGATAATTTCCGGATGATTGGCGCGAAGGGTGCTGCACATGATTAGGCAGGGCCGAGTAGTGAGCATGATTCGCACATCTACGCGAACAACGATTTCAATTTCGACTTAATGGTCTAATTCCATACCAGGAGGCGCTAATTGAATTGCTACTTGACGCTGAGGACTATAATCTTTGGTGGTAAGATATGTATCATTAACGATACAACGCTGACCTCTGAGTGGCAGGTCAGCAGCTGGCTTTGTTACATGGAAAAAAATATATATAAACTTTAAACTTGAGCACTGAGCCGTACTTGAGAGCTGAGCTATGAGAGTGCTTGAGCACTGAGCTACGTTTGAGCACTGTTGTGTTTTCGTTCTACTTCTTTCTCTGATATATTACTCAGAACAGTTTCACGTCTGCTCTTCTAACGTGAGTGACCCCAACACAAAACACACACATGAAGCTTCACTTTCGGTCAAGACCAGAAATCTCGCAAACCTCTCGTTGTTTCACACATTCGTTTCCTCGTAAATCAGATATCATCGTTGTGGGTTTGATATCATCTTTGTATTCAGATATCATCTTAGTGTGTCGGATATCATCTTACTGGGTCGGATCTCAACTTCCTGTGTGACATGTCATCTTACTGCTAGTACTACATAGCTACATGTTGTCTCCAGCTACCTCGACGGCATGGAGACGATAACATATGGGTGTCCTGATGGGTGTCCCTCAGGACTTGTGCTAATCGTCAAATTAATTGAAGATGCATTCGATAGGTTTAGAGTTAGGAGAGACCTATGCGAGTACTTATCTGGAAACAGGGTTGTTGATTTTTAGAATACATTTCCAGGTAACACAATAGATTTGAGATTGATAAACTATTTCAAGCGTAGTTTGGGTGGATATAAACACTAGCTGCCTCGATTGGGCCAATAGGCTTGCATATTTCCTTAATCTATATTTCATAAGAACATAAAAATTAAGTCGGAATCATCATATGAAATTAAGGTCAAGTCAGAAACATTATGAAAGTAACCGAAGCGTTTTGTGAGCCTACTAATGCGGATGTCTCACGCACCTTCGTCAGAAACAATCGGATTTCTTCGGATTCATGACCACCGATGCTGCTGGCAGACGAGGGGTGAATGCTAGCTAGCCCAGGGAAGCTGTATATGTCAGGGAGGATCTTCGTATGTCACAATGCATTTGGCGAAGAAAATTTGATAAGCTTCCTAACCGTGCTTTGAAATCAGATGAAATCCGACACTAGCAAACAGAAGAGTAGAACTAATAGCACCGTAGAGCTTCAAACAGAGCCGTAGAACTCTTTCAAACTAAGTGAGAGGCTCAGACAGAGCAGTACACCTCCCTTGCAGGACTCTAAGTTCGGGGAATTGCTGTCATATTCCCGTTCGTGCCCAAGCTGACACGTTAGCACGGGCACTTTAGCATAGGATGGGACCGTTAGCATAGGCAGCCAGCCTTGAAGGTCTTCAACCCTCTAGTGACTCACTCGTGTCGTTCTTTTAGCATATTTTAGGACCATTTCGTGTCCTGCATACCTCTTGCAAAACCTACATAATATAAAATAATATAAATGTAACTATATATATAGGGAAGGATCGTACCACCTCCATAGTTAAACTGGAGACCCCCATAGTTTCGGAGAAAAGTAAAGACATTAGAGTGATGTAGGTAACCAACCTGTTTAAAATGTTTGAGATGCTTCATAAACACTCGTCGTCTAAGTATAAATTACTTATTAAAACATTTGCAGATGGTTCCAACTGGTGTGTGTTATAGCCCAGTCGTGTCTCTGGGGGTGACTAACCTCTTGTAATTCATCATTCATGACGTGTCATTCGATTACAACGCGTTTGGCCAGCTCCGTTGGCGGTGTCACATGACTGTTGCATGACTGGAGGGGCTATTGTCCCCGGTAAGTTACTGGACGTCTTGTGGGGCTACAAACCCCAGAAATGTTTGGAACTTCTTAGTTCCGAACATTGTTCCATTCTACATTGTTGTTACTGCTGTTCTTCAGTTATTATTTTATAGACAACGAAAGAGAGAGAGAGAGAGAGAGAGAGGGAGGAGGGGAGGAGGGGGGGATAGGAGATTACTGTGTAGGTCAGTGCAAGCAACAGGTCGGGCCCCCTCCGGACGGGGACGGCCGGCCAGAGGAACCGGTCCCGAGGTATCTGATGACCAGCGGACACGTGCTTCCCCGCCTCCCCCTTTACACCACACCGCTATTGCCACCCTCAGACCAACACCCCAGTAGCTAGATGCACATGCAGGTGACGCACGCACACACACGCACGCTCGTACATATTCGAGACATCTAGGTACACATTGAGATGATGTGTGCCTACAACCACAACGCACATATACAACTGACATGTGCGCATGCAGCCACAACACGTACACGCACGCTCACACACACACACACACACACACACACACACACACACAGCTGACATGTACGCGTCTGGACACCACACAGGAGCGCTGCCCCATATTTAATGGCCGGACAGTTATAAACATATACATTACTACATTGCCTCACTGACCAGTCACTGGCGGGAGCTAATGACCTCTCCAACTGTATATTAGTGATCTTCCTTCACTTCAGACACTCGCGTTTCAGAAATAATGACTCGAGTTCACGTACTGAAAATAATGATCTCGTCTAATCACATTTATAATGACTTTCTCCAATCACATTCCAGCTGTAATCGATTCAGTTGTCGACAACCCGTCCTCAACTCAAGTCCATTACATCCAGCGGTCGACCCCACAGACGCATTCATAAATTTTTACATGCTGTTCATTCAAAACAGGAATTTTCTGAAATATAAATTAATATTGTAATATATTAGCATATTGTGCGTATATAGGCATAAGTTAGGTTAGGTTAGGTGTTCAGGTTCTGTTGGCGATTATTTGTATTTGTAGTACGTGGGTGAAGCATTTACAGCGTTGGGGTTCGAAAAAAATTCGTGAGTGAAGCACTTGTTCCGGAACTGTTCGAACGTCATCAGTTGTAAGTTTTTATTTTTTTATTTTTATTTTTATATGCAAGCATGCAATTTAAATACAATAAAAACAAGAAAAGTACAGAGAAAACAAAACAAAACAATAAACCACCGGCCAGAAGGACAACAGCACAGGACAACAAATTACAAACACGAGAAATGCAAGAGCAAACATCAAAAGAGAAAACAATGTCAAACAAGCAAGCACAGTAACATTACAAAAGAAAACAGTATAAAACAAAGCAAACATCAAAAAGTATAACATGAAACATAACAAGAAAATCACAATAAACAACAAACAAAACAAAAATAAACAAGCACAACATGTAATGCAATAATAAACACCAGTGTAAGGTACATCACAGAAACAAGACATGAATAAAAACACTCACACCAAACCAACCGCCTCGCAACAAAGGGAGAGGCCAAAATATACAATAAAAATAAACAAACAAGCCATGCAATCAAGAAAACAAAACATAGTAACATACACAACAACAAACAAGCACCGGCCTGAAGGACCGAGAACAAAACACATCATAAAGGACATCATGAAATAGAACAAGAAAATCGCACAGCACACAACAAGCCAAAAACAAAAATAATAATAATAATAAAAACAAAAATGAAAACAAAAACAAAATTAAAACAAAAAACAACACAATCTAGCAAAGCATAAGTAGAACACACATGGCAAAGTAACAACACAAAAGCAAATACAGGAATAAAAACGCCCTCACCAAAACACCGGCCTCACAACAAAGAAGGGAGAGGCACGTGCACAAAATACAATAGGGCAAACAAAAGGCCATAGGGGCACACAACACTACAGTAATATAAAATCAGCTGACATATTTGCCCGGGAACAAGACCCGGGGGAACCGCACATTGAACGCCTCCCAAGAGGCTTGACCCTCCACCGGGTACGCCATGTCATCCGGAACCCCGGCAACAAACACCTGCAAACAGGGAACCCAGATGGTGTTACTTCGGAGGCAAGTAACCGGCACCCTACTCCATACATCGGGAACCCGCCCATCACGAAAGTCCTCCGGTCTTTCAGACCGCAGGGACTCGGCAACCACGGCCTCCAGAACCTCAAGTCGCAACCCCACAGGAGAGAGCCGGACAGTGGGCACCAGCGGCTATGGGCACACCACCAGACGACTGCAGGGAACCAGGGCGGCGCGCATCCTTTTGTAAAGTCACAACCAGGCCACGCCCAGCACCAGCATCCCACTATCCCTGGCAGCGGAAGCCACCACACCCCATTGCGGAGAGCCCCCTGGCGGGGAAGGAACAGAAGGCACACCCGAGACACGGGCATCAGCACCAGAAGGCACATGAACCTCCGCCACCACCACCCGCGGAGACAACGACGCATCCAGATCCACGCCGTCTACACCTGAAGACCCACAGTCACTGAAGTCCCCAACATCGGCCCAGGCAGTAGACGAACGCCTGGAACGTTTGGGCTCCGGCCGGATATCGTCAGAGCCGGAAGCGGATCCAGAAACACGAGCACCACTAGCCGGACGAACCGACGCCCGACGCAGAACGACTGCAGCCTCCACCACAGGGGGAACCGGACCACACACAGCAGGAGGCTCCGCAGCCACCCCAGCACCCAGCACAGTAGGGACCCGTGGTGAGGATGCAGGGCCAGGTTCAGCAGCCGAAGACGAGGGAGAAGGCGGCGACGCCTCACAGGGAGTACCAGGAAGGCCCACGGGAGCAGCAGGGCCAGAGACAGGACCAGGAGTAACATCCGACGGCACCGCAACATCTGGAGGAGGGACTGCGACAACCGGCGGATCGTCGGGCGACGTTGGGGGAGCCTCAGCAGCGAACAGGACGCTCACCTCCTCACCCCCGGAGTCCTCCTCCAGAGGGAGCGGCGGGAAATCCTCTTCACGGAACAAATTCACGGGAGCAACCGGATCAGCAGTGCACCCGACAGCCTGATGTCCCAACAAGCCACACCAGAAACAAGTACGGGGCTGCCGGGCATAAAATACCCGCACATAGTACCCTAACAGCCGGACATAGGATGGAATGTCCGACCTCAGTCGTATCCCGAGGGTCGCAATGTTGGTCTTCACACCCGTATACTTCCCAGAAGACAGTGAGTTCATCCGCACTCTGACGACGGGGCCATACCTCTGGAAGAAGCGCCGGAGGAGGGTCTCGGGAAACTCCATGGGGGCGCCATGGACACTTACATATGTCACAGCACCACTGCGGTCCGAAATGGTCACAGACCCTCTGCCGTCCTGCAGCAGCAAAGTACGCCCCTCGTACCTCCGGAGAAAATCACGGTACACCGCCTCACCCACAAACTTTATGATCACACTGCGAGCAGTGACCAGCTCGACACCGTAGACGACCTGGACCGGGACCCTGAGCATGTCACTCAAGACCAAGTCCACAAGAGGGTATCCTGTACGACCAGTAAACTCCAAACTGATGGAGTTCACCCTCACGACAGCTGGAAGATGGCCGCCCATCGTCAAAGCGCCATGTCCACTCATCAGTTGTAAGTCGTGTGTAAACCGTTTTTCGTTCATAAACAGGGGGTTTGGCGGGTGCATGGAATGGAATTTGGCTTTTGTTTGAAGGAAGTGCTGGTAATAGAAACATAGGTAGTGAACGAAGCACATCTCTAAAATGATTCTGACATAGTTATGATTCGTATGTCAAGTGTTTGCATTCTCAGTTAGCCTGGTGGATTAACAAGCATTTTCCCAGGTGTTAAGTGGATGGTATGTAGAGAACTAGAGAGACGGTCTCATTTCATGCAGGACGGCGTTCAATCCCCCAGTTGTCAAAGTGGTTGGGCACCATTCCTTTCCCCCCTTCCCATCCCAGATTCTTATCCTGATCCCTTCCAAGTGCTATATAGTCGTAATGGCTTGACGCTTTCTCCTGATAACTCTCTCTCGATAAGTCCTTCATTACTCCCTGTATTTAAAGCTCACGTCTCAAGATGTTTCACGAACGGCTTTATATACAAATAATTGTTATTGGAACTAAAATGCCTAACCCAATCTTACCATTAATCAATAATATTAATTTGGGTTTTAAAAATATTGTTTAATTATACTGCACTGAGAGGTGAGGTAACCACAACCAAACCATGGGGGGGGGGGGGGTTATGAAAAAGATGGTAATTAGCCTTGGGCCGTGAACTGAGGTGTGAAACAGGTGCTCTACCTAGCATTGTTGACTCTGCTCCACCACCATCCCTCTCTACCCCAAACACACTCCTCCACGTTTCATTAAATTCCTTCTTTTGTATTCCTGTTGTTCATTTCTTTGTTAACTTTTTTTTATTGTGTTCTGGTTGTCTACTTCCATTAATTTTATCCTCCTTTCTCATGTTATTGTTTCTTATTTTGTGTTTTGTCTTCCTCTATATTTTCCTCTGCTGTTTTGAGGCATGCTTTAAAGTCTTGGAAGATCACTATTAATATCTGGCTGTTGAATATCGATCTTGATCATAAAGTCTTGTTGGAAAAAATGCGACTGTTTGTTTTCTCATTATGAGGCTCTAACTTGCTGGGTTATCAAAGTCTATAACTTATGAAGACATATTTTCTTGCTGCAGATAATTTTTGTTATTTATTAAAAGATCTTGGAATATTGAGACTGTGGAAGACTAGCGACATGACACACACACGCCTTAGAAAAGTGACTGTTAATTTCTAAGATTTTTGTTCGTTTCGCATTCGGTCACCGTTGAAAAATCAACGGTGAAAACACCGTTGTTCACACCAGTCACTGTGACAGGTTTCGTTGAATTCCGAAATTCAACGGAAACCTTTCACAGTTTGCCCATTTGACCTGAGGTCGTAGGCTGTAAGGGGGTTTCAGCTGCTGGACCCCGTCTATAGCAATGTATGTTTGTTGCTCACAACATTAATTACATTTAATGTTGCTATAAGAGTTTTCAATAACACAGTTTCTGTCTTCTGTTTAAACAAATGATAATTGATTCCATAGACCCTTGTTCCTAGGAAATAGGGGCCCCAGAGGAACGAAAATGGCATTCAGTCCCACGGATGTCAGGTTCTGGAAATGCCCCAGGGATTCAGGTTCCGGGTCCTCAGGGTACGTTAGCTTCCGGGTCCTCAGGGCCCGGAAGTGTCGGCCACAGTAGTGAAGATATTGCAATGATAAAGATCATTGAGATGTGGCCTCTGGTCTCCTCCCACGGAGCGTTGGGTGCCTCTGCTAATCTGGAGAAAGTTTCACGGAGCACTGACTATATAATTTGATTAAGACCACGACGGCGAGACGGCAGTGTGGGCGACAGGCGGAACGATTAGCCTTTGTTTAAATGTTTATTGTATTGTGACATGTCTCCTCCGGAGAGTCGACAGACGACAAACTGACCCCACGGGGAAAATATTTGGGATTTTTAAATCGGTAAACATAATGCAGAGAGCTTGTTAACTGACATCATGACGATTTTATTGCCGGAAAAATGGCTCATTTAAGATGAATTGTTATACGAGTTCTGGTACCCTGTGCGGGTCTTGGGCCCTCGGCTGACCGCCCCTGCGTGGACGCTCGGCTGAGCTGTCCTGGTAAGTGTGCACGTTAGTTGGATTTAATGAGTGGTGAGGGCGTCTCCAGCCCTCACACTCAGGACCAGCGTGACTGAGCGCCACACACCACAAACACGCCAGCCGTGACTAAGACGTTCTCAGGCGTATAAGTGCTCCGGAGGTTTGCTTAGTGAACTGCGGTTGTTGCCGGCCGCCAGCTGGTCGCTACGTAGGCGCCGAGTGTGTGTGTATGTGTGCTGTGGTCGACCCGTCCTCCCAACTAATAGGTCGCGTTTTTCACGTTATCATAACCACCGTTATAAACGCAATGTATTAACAGAAGTAACGGCTCGCCAATGCCTTCGTTTTCTATTCACTGGACTCGATAGGCTACGTTAGTTGCTTGGGTTCGTCGCGTTTCAGGTTACGTAAAAAAGTTGGATTATTTTTTTACGAAGCGGCAAGTGAAGAGAACGGGCTGGGTGGGGGTGGGGTTAGGGATGACGGGAGTTATTTTTGAGGTTATAGTGTGTTGTGGGGGTGGTGGGGTTGGGGGTGGCAGAAGCGTAGTGCTTTAAACTCCACCACGTTCTTCAATACTTCTTGTCAGTCCACCACGTTCTAAAATGCTTTTAAGTTGGGTGGAGGGGGGGGGGGGGGGGGGGTATGGTGTGGCGTGAGAGGTAGGGTGTGTGGTGAGTGTGCAACTCGTCCTCCACATAGCTCGCCGCATTTTGACGTATACTTTACCTAAGGCCAGAAATTGTCGTGATAGAAATTGATAGCGACTCGCGAAATTGACGTAATGTTTCGTTTTCTGTTCACGGGTCGTCTGGTAGGTTAGGATAAGGGCACTTTAGTACGGCAGTTTCTTGACGTTGGGAACACTCGCAAGAACGAGCTGGAGTGTGAATGGTACAGAATGGTGTGGTTGTGGTGGGATTTGTGTGGTAAGGACTTTACTGATAGCAGACTTCTCTTTATTTCTCTCATATATATTGTACTTTACTAATTAAATCTACAATAAAGATAAACAAAAAAGTGAGAGTTCTGCAACAGCCAGAGAACTGATCACCGAGGAAGTATAAGGGTGAAAATTCTTCGCAAATTAATCTATTCTTCACAAATTGCTAGTGGTGTACCAGGTGTAATATGTTGACACCTCGGCTGATAATTCTGCTTCGGTATTGCAGATTTACTTTCAGCTTCAGTCGGTGAACAAGTTCTCAATGTCTGGCGCTGAAGCATAACGCTAACACAGGTGTTCGCGGTAAATAACTCGAAATTAATGTTTCGTTCCTGATGCATTGTACTATGAAAGAAGCTGATTTTGAATGAAGAACATCGCCAAAGATGACCTTAAGACCTATAGCTGTTGAAAGGTCATTGCGATTTATAGAACCAAATTGAAGATTTTTTACAATTTCCTTCAGTTCATTCGGTTTAAAGTTGTCAGTGTGAATTGAGATGGAAGATAAATTGTCTGCGTTATTTTTTTGTTTACTCCAACTGTTTGTTAGTGAGGAGCGTCGCTGTGACATTCTCATCCTTGTTGACCAAACCACACACTAGAAAGTGAAGGGACGACGACGTTTCGGTCCGTCCTGAACCATTCTCGAGTCGATTGTGACTTGAGAATGGTCCAGGACGGACCGAAGCGTCGTCGTCTCTTCACTTTCTAGTATGTGTTTTGTTCAACATTTTTCAGCCACGATATTGTGACTCCTCGCCTGCATTCTCATCCTTCAGCAACTGCCCAGTTGTTAAGTCAGGTGTGAGGACCGAGAATCATGTAGTTAACTCCTGTAAACCAGTTCAAATCAACCGCTTATGATTATATAACATTCCGTTAGATTCCCGGGTTTGTCGAACCGGTTGTGCATCGCCCCTTGGGGGAACACTTGGAGCGGCTCCAAGTGTTGCAGGAGAGTGGTCGGTGTGTTGTTCTGTTAAGTGCTTCTTTTTATACATTCACCGAGTTGTTAATGTATAGCATTTTACATCAGAGATTACAAATCCTGGCAAAATTATACGGTATTTAAACCTTGATTCTTGCTATTTTTCGGCAAGAATCAAGACATAATTCTCTTGCTTCTGTAATATATTGTAAATTTTCAACTGGATTTTAAACATTTCAACATTTTTCTTTTCCGTTATCAATTTCCTTTCTTCTTGCGGAGGTACGGTAATGTGCTGGTCTGTGTTGCTGCGTATCTTCGGGCCTTCTCAGTCTTCTTCTTGTGCTTTACCAAGCCAACACCTGTCAAAATACTGCTGTAAAATTGAGAAGGATTTATTATTTAAGGTTTTGGAACTAACTAACACCTGTCCTAGACTAATGGAATAACTTTCGCTTTACAGGTGCGTGTTGTGGCTCAAGTTGACTGTGTTTACTGTGAGTGTTCCATGTTTTGTTTAGGGGTTTGTATTTTACTACAAATATTACCATCACTACTGTTGCTAATGCTGCCACCACTGCAACTGACACCACCACAACCACGTCAACTGACACCACCACAACCACGTCAACTGACACCACCACAACCACGTCAACTGACACCACCACAACCACGTCAACTGACACCACCACAACCACGTCAACTGACACCACCACAACCACGTCAACTGACACTACCACAACCACGACAACTGACAGGCGTCTGTCTGTGTTCCCACCATACAGTGTCGTGCACTGAGAGATGTCTGTCACCAGGAGCACCAGTTACTAGCCAGATACGTAACAATGTGTTGATCATTGTGAAGGGCTAATGACCAGTATAACAGTTATATCACTGCCTTAGAACTATCCAGCAGCTGCTTAAAACATGTGTGTTGCATTTAAACTGGCAACACATTATCTTCAGGTGTTTGCAATTGCAACACCGGAAGGTAATATGTTGCTTCTGTAGACAAGGAAGTACTTTTCTGTGAAAGTATTTTAATACTATTTTTTATTTCCTTGCTCCTTTAACAATTCGTTTGGTTTGAGTATTAAAAAAAATGTCTTTTAATATATCAAATTTTTCAAATAGGTCTTAATCCGAGTTCCTTACGAGATAATAGGTTTAAACTTAAATAAATCAAACTTCGTGTCATTGGAGAAAAAGAAGAAACGGTGGAGACATGATTACGATTGACAAAATACTCAATGAAATTGACGTGGTTGACAAGGACGGATTATTCCTTGTGAACCATGTCAGTTCTATTATAATAATCTGTATGATAATACTCAATTCGGATTATTATTATACGAGGATGTATGGGGCGCGAACATGGGAACATGGGTGTAAACATTTTTAGATGTACATAAACAAATGTAAAAGACTATTTAATTGAAGGTTAGGAGTCTGGAGTCAAGAATTTAAGCTCAGCCACCATTAGCCTGGCAAGGAAAACACATCATGACGAGTACAAGACACATAAATACACACTCACACAAACACATGCAACATACACCCCACCCCGCCCCCCTACACACAAACAGGTTCCCAAACATCCTGAATGTATTCCAAACACCAGTGCCTGCGCCTTCCGGCAAGCCATTCTTTCCCTTCCTAGGTACGTTATCTACACATTTACCGTAAACGGGATGAAGATTCCCGCCGCGCTTGATATGAACGCCAAACATCCCGCGCCTCGTGTGTGTTCAAGAACCGAACTTCTGTGTGTCTTTCTCGTGGTGTGTGAAGGGGAGGGGAGGACATGCTTCCCTAGCGGCACTCAGTCTGTGCTGGCCGTGGCACTCCACCAACAACAAGAGATAAACTAAAAAAATCCACTAATACGGGTCTAATACAGCAAAAAGCTTCGAGTGACACGAATAACTCTTGAGTGGATTTGTGTACATTAAACATCTTATCAGAAACAGCTTCGGCTAAGGGATTCCTGGATGTTTGGCTCCACCACGGGGACCAGCGCAGACACGACACACACACACATGCCCGCGCCTGAGAGCCGCCTTTGCCGCCAGAGTCGGTCAGCAGAGCCGACTTTACTGCTGACCAGTAAATGCTGCCAAAATGTGCACTAACGTTAAATGGCATAATAAACTCCATATTTCAGGAGAGTGAATTAAGAAACTCATTGTTACTGTTAGTCGCAAAACCTCTGGCACAAAATAACGCTGGGCTCTGAGGTCCGCTGAACACCACTACAAGTTATACATCTTCCATATAAACAAATACAACTGTTAAGTTTATATTAGGCAGACTTCAGCCAGTCCAAACAGATCTTGGCTGGACCAAAGACCACACTTTACGAGCGTGGCTGGTGTATTTGACCACCACATCCGTCAGGCTCTGAGAGCGGCGCTGGAAAGTGTCCAGATTTTCACTGCCTCAGTAATGTCCTGGTGTTGTCCACCTGCTACCTGGCTGTCTTCACCTGGCTGTCCTGCCTCTCCGCCCGGCCCTGCACCTCACCTGGCTGTCCTGCCTCTCCGCCCGGCCCTGCACCTCACCTGGCTAATGAGTTAGTCCCTCTGCTATGGCGGCCGCACCTGTGCTTGTGTTTACAATCGTTGCTTCTGTTGGTCTGGCCAGTCATGGGCTGCTGCTCCGTTACCTACATCCATTTTGAATTTATGCAGTGAAGCCTCAGGTGTGTAAACATTAATTCCGAAGAAATTACAAAGACTTATGATGGCAAGGAAAAGGCGTCCGGCATTTAAGTGTTTCTTTCTTTCTTCTTGTCTACAGTTCCCACTATGTGTTATTAATATTACATGTCCCCATGGGAAGCCGGGTCTTGTTCTCCGGGGCCTCACAATGACTCGGTAGCGGTGTTGTCCGGTATTTGGCGGTGAGGACCTCTGGTCCCATCACGGCGAATGGGATGATAAACTGTTGGCGAGGACTTCCCTTCTTCGAAAACTGCTAAAACTTTTTCAGCAGTTTGTGCCCTGTTACAACAGTTTGGGGGTCTGTTAGAACAGCAATTAAGGGCCTTAATTCAACAGCATGAGCTTTGATTCAGTATCAAGGGGCTCTCATTCAACACAAATAGCTCTACCCCGACGTTATGGGCACTTATGCAGGTGAGGGAGAACCCTAACTAGGCGGTAATGATCATACCACAACAATCACTGAAAAGACCTACAAGTGGGGAGGCCTGACGCCAGGAGCAGCGCGCCGTGTCAGCAGAGGGTCCCCGGGTGCCGGCAGGAGGTCCCCGGCAGGAGGTCCCCGGCAGGAGGTCATCTTGTGGGCGGGTGCTGGTCATCACGCCATAAGTCTGGAGGGTCAAGCAGCAGTGAGACGACACTTACCTGGCAGGTGGGCGGCCATCCACGCCCCAGGAGTCAGCACTTCTATTGACCTCAACACCTGCGTCAGTCACAGCACCTGCGTCAGTCACAGCACCTGCGTCAGTCAATTAAACTCAGGTTCTCTAAGAGAGGCGAAGAGTAAGGGGCGACATGACTGAAGTATATAAATTGAAGAAATGAATTGAAGAAATATAAGAAATAAGTTGTTAAGAGTTCCAATAAATCTTTTTATTCTTTTAAGATATTCAACTTAACTCACGGGGTTCATTCTCAGAAAATTTATGTGTAAACTTATTATTGAAAATGCAACTTGAACCCTGTTTTATTATAAGTAGTGTGTGTGTGTGTGTGTGTGTGTGTGTGTGTGTGTGTGTGTGTGTGTGTGTGTGTGTGTGTGTGTGTGTGTGTGTGTGACTGTCCCAGTGGCCTAGTTATCCCCCAACCCCCCGGCAGTGGCAGCAGTAGTTACAGCTCCAGTAGTTACTTACGCCTGTAGTTACGCCCGTGGTCTCACTCTGAACCTCGGCCGGATATGCCTCGGGCTGCGAACGCCGCACTTTCAAACATCCGGATTCGTTGATGCCAAGCCGGGTGTGCGAGTGCTTTGGTATTTATATATCTATCTATCTTTGTATTTACCTATCTATCTTTGTATTTACGTACTTACCTATCAGTGACCACGAGGGGGTGAGGTCTAGCTCTGTGTGCCCCGCTGACTAGACTTGTGGCCTCCGCTGGTTATTATTTTACATTTGATATTGTTGACTTTGAGAGTTTCTTGCAGTATCTGGCCTAGAAGTTGTGGATGGAGGTGGTTTCTACAACTTCTCCTTGCAGTGCGTTCCACTTGCTGACCAGACCCGTGTTTCCAGAGTGTGTGTGCGTGCGTGTGCATTTATAAATGCGTGCGTGCGTGTGCCTTAGTAAATTTTATATCACTAGCTAATAATAATAATATTATCATTATTTTTATTTATTATTTATATTATTATTAACGGATTCAAATACAGCCAAAGCAGAAGTGTATCACACATATATTGGTGTAGAATACAACAGAATCGTTGATAGAGTTGGTGTCGGCTTTTTTTTTGAGGGGGGGCGGGTGGGGGGTGGTAAAGAGGAAGGAGAGGCAAAGGTGAAGGGAAGTTTAGAAGTGGGAAATACAGTGAGAGGTATGAAAGCAGGCGGGCTGTCCGCCTTGCTGACACGATGTGTGGGTGTTGGCAGCTAAGCTAAGGTTGCTCTCTCTCTCTTGTAATGGTGTCGGCATGAACGACACAGTAACAACACAACAGGTGCCAGGCGTCGAGGGCCCCGGGGCTCCTGGCCCCTGACATTAGCCTGCCAGGGGGTATGGGGCGATGGGGGTCGCTGGGGTGGCAATAAAGGCGCTGTGGGGGGGGGGGGGAGGGGGAACTAGTGCCAGGCGAGAGCCTTCGAGGCTTGTGACCCCTGACCTGCCAGGAATGAGGGGGGGGGGGGGTGCGACTGGGATCGTAATGAATGGCGATCTAAACTGACCCAGTCGCCATGGTGCTCAAGGAAGCCCAGCATTAAAACTAGGGAATGTTGATGCTAATGGGTAAACAGAAGTGTATATATTTTATTGCAGGTAGATCTGAAGTGAGGTGAGGTGAGGTACCCTGTCGAGGAGGACTGGGTAATCTGGCCCTGCATCCTCATTGGTCAGCTGGACAGTAGGTGGGGTACCTCCATTGGCTCCTCCATCTTGGTCTTGCTGATGGCAGGACGCACTTAAGTGTTATCTGGCTATTGATAATTGAATGACTGTGTGTGATGTGAAGTGCTTTAAGCTATTTCTGATCTCTTAATGTCGCTATATCTGTTGATGTTGTCGGTGTTGCTGGTCAGTATGTCTCTGGTGATGTGTAGTGTTGATGGGATGTTTGGTATAGTCTTGTTGTTTGTGCCTTACAGCCGCCAGACGCACGGAAACGCCATACAAGATAAATATCGTCAAATTATTCAGCCTTGTCAAGCTCCTTAAAAAAAAGATGTTGTTTTCTTGTCCATAATACGGTTGATTTCAGTTCTCACAGACGTGACTGGAGATCCATCGAAGGGTGCATTAATGTTCAAGTCCTGAAGTTGATTCTTGACGCAAAGTTTTACCAGCGTCTCCTCACGCAGGAGAGGAGACCGAGCCTTAAGGAGCCTGTTGTCTCCCTTCCTCAGTGGCTCCTTAATGGATGTGCTCCACGACTCCAGCATCGTCCTCCCACCATCACTTTTATTTTTTTGTTGTCATGGCCGGGAGAATGTCGAGTCACAGGCGACAACAACGGTGATCTGGGCTCTTCCACCCTTGACCGTAGTCACGTCTTTCGTGGCAACAAGGTAACACGGCCAAATTAAAGTCCGATATTTGGAGCAGGTCACGACTAGCAAAAAAAAAAAGCCCGCGTCGTTCCCCAGTCGTCGCTGAGTGGTTGTGGGTGGCGTTTTAGACCCATCACCCGCGGAGGGGTTAAGGACACCACAGCACCTTATGGTCAACCAGCAAGTATACTCTATTCCTGAACAACGTTCGAGAATAAAGTGATTTCTCGGTGTGTATTTGCTGGGATCTTTCAGCTCTTCATGCTGGGTAAAAGTCAGATCCAGAAGGCTAGTTGTGTCTTTTTCTTTTTTATCTCGTGTTGCTGTCCATGTATTGTGTGAAAAACGTATTTGTCACAACTTGCTGGACCCGAACATCTGACCTCAAACTAAGAAAAACAAGGTGCAGGCAATTGAAAGCAGTACAGTTGTATTATTATATTCTAGTACTAATCTACTCTGTACTAGTCTACTCTGTACTAGTCTTCTATGTACTAGTCTATTATGTACACTAAACTCACTAATTCCGTAAAGTGTGAAAGGTAATCCTTCCTGAGGGGAGTGTGCCTCAAAGCACGGCCTCGGAGGGGAGGGGAAAGAGAAGAGAAAGGAAGAGAAAAAACATACCAAGAATGAGAAGCGTACACAGAACAGTTAAAAATAAATGAGGGCTGGGGGAAAGGAGGAGGAGGAGGAAAATAATGGTATGAACAATTATACTGATGATTGTACTATTAAGAATTAACTTGCAATCAATACCAAATTAAAATGAAAAAAAACGACGAATAAAGAAGAAAAAAATAAGCGTGACACACGAGTAACTGTAACTGTAACTCGGTTATGATTCGTTGTAAGAAACACAAGTTAATGCTCGACTCCCCGTGCGAGCGCTCGTCTGGGTGACCAGGGGGGGGGGGGGGGGGGTAATGAGTATGGTGAAGGAGGATGATGAGTTTAGTGGTGTGATGAGTATAGTGAAGGAGTTGATGGTCTAGTACACATCATTGCTGTTGTACCGGACCGAGATGGGAGGGAGAGTGAAAGGACGGTGGTCGAGTTTTGCCTCCTGGGTCCCGCCTTCTAACCTCTACTTCACTAATAAAGTTGCCTGGAGCACCTTACAGGTGGCCCACACCTGCCTTGTCTGCCTCCAGTACCTAGTACCTCCAGTACTAGCTCCACTCCCCTTAACTCAACCGAAGACATGCATTGTACTCCACACTAATCCTCAAGGGCTAGGAACTATAGTTTCTTGTTTGTGTATTTAGTGCAGACTAAGACCTCCCTCTACCACAGATATCTTGAGTGCTCAATCCTTCGTGTTCTTCTCGGAACACGATACGCCAACCAATTTACACCCAGGTGCTCCCCTTTGGTGCTGGGTGTACAGGGAGGGAGAGAAGGAACAGTGCTGGGTGGTGTGCTGCCTGCCCAGTGCTTGACTTAGTGCTTCTTGCTTGCTCAGCGAGTCCGGTGACCATAAGAAGGTCTTTATGCCCTTCTGACTCTTCGTACACTTGCTTTGGTTCCTTCCATGGTACTCTGGCTCCTCCCATGTAACCTTATATGCACTCTGGCTCCTCCCATGTAACCTTATATGCACTCTGGCTCCTCCCATGTAACCTTATATGCACTCTGGCTCCTCCCATGTAACCTTATATGCACTCTGGCTCCTCCCATGTAACCTTACATACACTCTGGCTCCTCCCATGTAACCTTATATGCACTCTGGCTCTTCCCATGTAACCTTATATGCACTCTGGCACCTCCCATGTAACCTTATATGCACTCTGGCTCCTCCCATGTAACCTTACATACACTCTGGCTCCTCCCATGTAACCTTACATACACTCTGGCTCCTCCCATGTAACCTTACATGCACTCTGGCTCCTCCCATGTAACCTTACATGCACTCTGGCTCCTCCGATGGTAACCTCGTGAAGGTTTTTACTATACAGTATTGATTCCAAACTTTACCTTTCTCTTTCAAATCTTTCCAGCAGCTGAAGGTGAAACAGTCTTTATGAAATTCTTTCTTTTTACTTCCGAATAGTTTAACTCCTCTTTCTTGCATACCCCAGATGACACTATTTAGTTTGTTGATATAGTTTCCGTGTAGTTAGTTTCTATAACTACTGCTTTATGGGGAGAGGGGGGGGAGGACGTTTGAAAAGCCGCCGGCTTCCTGTCCTCGTCGAGGCCACTAGGGTTAGTGTCAAATCAGGTAATTGCTGCACTCGAGTAGTTTCGAGTTTGACAAGATAAAATCTATGGAGACCTATATTCCAGAATTGGTTGACATGTTGTATGTAAGGTTTGAATGATTCCTTTTTCGGATTTGTAACGACATTAATTATGTTAGCCAACTTTGCATATGCAACTGATGATGCATATGCAATCATCAGTTGCATATTCATGATGTTATCAATGATGCATATGGTGATGATGCATCCGTTGATGTCGGGTTGCAACCCATCCTCGACTCAAGTCCATTACATTCAGCGGTCAACCCCACAGACGCATTCATAAATTTTAATATGCTGTTCATTCAAAACGGGAATTTTCTCAAGTATAAATTAATATTATAATATATTAGCATATTGTGTATAAATAGGCATAGGTTAGGTTAGGTCAGGTGTTTAGGTTCTGTTGGCGATTATTTGTATTTGTAGTACGTGGGTGAAGCATTTACAGCGTTGTGGTTCGAACAAAATTCGTCAGTGAAGCACTTGTTCCGGATATGTTCGAACGTCAGCAGTTGTGAGTCGTGTGTAAACCGCTTTTCATTCATAAACAGGGGGTTTGGCGGGTGCATGGAATCACTTTTGGATCTTTGTTTGGAGGACGGGCTGCGGGTTGATGTGGTCTTCGGGAACGGGGTTCTTTGTGGTCAATCTCAAGCCTTAATTCTGCTCAATTTTAGGAGGGTTTCCTCTATTCATTTGGTACTTTATACCCTGTGCTCTCTTCCCAGCGACAGCTTAATTACATTGTGCTTACTCGAGTTGAAGTCTTGTAGCCACTTGTTGGACCGTACTTTCAGTTTTTCCAAGTCAGCCAATAGGTTCTCGAAGTATTCCTTGGTATATATGATACAAAAATATTACGTCATCAGTAGAGAGGAAGACGTTTATACTTTTGGGGAAAATCAGTCACAGAGATTTGTAACCAGATAGGTCATAGCACTGACCCTTATGATCTTGCTTGTAACATCTTGCTACTCTTAAGTCTCTTCCTTCACAGTGACTCTCAGTCTTCTAACGCTCAGGTACTCCATTTTCAGTGGTGTACTTTTTATACCATTCCAGCCTATTTTTCGAACCTCTTCAGTAGTCTCATGTTGAGTACTATGTCTGACACATTTCTGACTTTGTGTGCACTCAACTAATTGTGGTTGATGGGGTTGAGCTTCGACTCTTTAGTCCTGCCTCTCAACTGTCAGTCAACTTGTGTACGGGTTCTTAAGCCTGTGTATTTGCCAATTAGTGCCTGCAGGTTTGAGCTCTTAGCTCTTCGACCCCCGCCTTTCTAAAAGCTCAATCCTGTGTATGTACTCACCTAATTGTGCTTGCGGGGGTTGAGCTCTGGCTCTTTGGTCCCGCCTCTCAACCGTCAATCAACTGATGTACAGATTCCTGAGCCTACTGGGCTCTATCATATCTACATTTGAAATTGTGTATGGAGTCAGCCTCCACCACATCACTGCCTACAGCATTCCACCTGTTAACTACTCTGACACTGAAAAAGTTCTTTCTAACGTTCCTGTGGCTCATGTGGATACTCGGTCTCCACCTGTGTCCCCTTGTTCGCGTACACCCGTGTTAAACAGTTTATCCTTATCTACCCTGTTAATTCCTCAGATAATTTTGTAGGTAGTAATCATGTCTCCCCTCACTCTTCTGTCTTCCAGTGTCGTTAGGTGCATTTCCCGCAGCCTGTCCTCGTAACTCATGCCTCTTAGTTCTGGGACTAGTCTAGTGGCATACCTCTGAACTTTTTCCAGCTTCATCTTGTGCTTGACAAGGTACGGGCTCCATGCTGGGGCCGCATACTCCAGGATTGGTCTTACGTATGGGGTGTACAAGGTGCGTGCGTGTGAACCTGGGGGTTCTTGAGTGTTGGAAGAAGAGACAGGTAGTACCAGGGAGTGAGAGAGGGAGAGGGGAGAGGGGGAGGGGGGAGGGGGGACTGAAAGCGAACAGGAGTAGGGGGCAACCCAAAGCAATTTTGTGGCGACCTCTGACACTAAACCTCCCCTGATCCCCCCCCCCCCACACAATCCTCTACCCCCACCACCACGCACTCCTCTACCCCCCACACTCCTGTCTTACCCCCCCCCCCACCACCACACTCCTCTGCCCCTAACCACAATCCCCCCCACTCAACCACACTCTCTCCCAACACACTCCTCCTTCCTGTTCAGTGTTCCCATACCACAGTTACTGCGGTATAGCCAGTCTAAGCAAGGGAAATTGCCTTCCTTAGCTCATCACCACCTGTCGTTTAACTAATACTAATCATGCAATTGTTTATCATTGGAAAGTTAGTGATTCCACAGTGGGCAAAGTAGTTGTTTATTATGAGGTGATTACGCTCGGCGTCTCTGTACTAACCTAACTAACTGCTCTACACGTGCGAGGTGATACCGAATTATTTTGTATATAATGTATGAATGTGATAGTAGGTTGTGGGACCTACTACCACAAGGAACGCAAGTCCTCAGCAACCTACCACTTGGGCTGGACGGTAGAGCGACGGTCTCGCTTCATGCAGGTCGGCGTTCAATCCCCTGACCGTCCAAGTGGGTTAGGCACCATTTCTTTACCCCGTCCCATCCCAAATCCTTATCCAGACCCCTTCCAAGTGCTATATAGTCGTAATGGCTTGGCGCTTTCCACTGATAATTCCCCTCTCCCTCAGCAAAGAGAAAATTAGTAACGGAACATTAATCTTAATTTTTCCCTGGAATACGACACGCCAAATCGTTTACCAACCAGGTACCCATTCACTGCTGGGTGAAAAGAGGCGTATAGTTAGGGATTGGCGCCCAGTCAATCCTCACCCTGCCAGAATACGAACCCAGGCCAAATCGCTCAGGAATCTTTATTTCATGCATTTGCCCGCCTACATTATGTCCGTCTCGCTCTGTGTTCTCATAGGTAATGTTAATTTGGATTTCTTAGTTATTTATACTAGAGGTGCCGGGTGCCTGGGCTGACCTTAGTCGTGTTGTTCTGTATATTATCAAGAGAATCCATTCTATAATATGGCGACTAAATATATATTACATAATTCATGAGGCCTGACCAAAGGAACCTTACCGTGATGCTACCTTGAGTTTATCTACCTTAAACGCGATACACTCGTTGAGAACGCGATACACTCGGTGAGAACGCGATACGCTCGGTGAGAACGCGATACACTCGGTGAGAACGAGATACACTTGGTGAGAACGCGATACACTCGGTGAGAACGCGATACACTCGGTGAGAACGCGATACACTCGGTGAGAACGCGATACGCTCGATGAGAACGCGATACACTCGATGAGAACGCGATACGCTCGGTGAGAACGCGAT